>NC_063044.1:42561329-42922207 GCF_018812025.1 Megalobrama amblycephala
TATATATATATACTTATAAGAGTAACTTCAACACAAAGAAAACATTAAAGGAGAAAATGAGGGTAGGGTACCATTTTGGATTCAGCCTTTGAGTTTCTCACTGTGTAAACTGCAGATCTCCTCTGATGAGAAAACAAAGTTCTTCTACAGTTACATTCAGTGAATCCATTTTTACTTTTTGAGTTCCAGCAATCTAAACTTTACTTTATGAATGGCAGACAGAAATGAGAAAGTCAGTCTCTTTCTGGTAAGAACTGCTTTCTGCTTCAAGTCCACTACTATTTTCACTTTATTAAGAAACATCCTGAACACCAAACCAGAGTCATTTGACCTACTACAATTTGTGTACAGGACAAACAGATCCACAAAAGATGATATTTTTAATTTATCATTGACAAAATTCAAACCCACTTGGAAAGTAAGGACAGTTGTACATTATTACTTTTTTATTGACTTGACAGTATATTCAGAATACTTGAGTTGTTATACTTTAAAGCCTTTTCTCCCATAATATTATGTGTTGCACTCAAAAAAATACAATGTTGGATTTACGTAAAGAAACGGCTCCACAAAAGTTATATAGATTCTGCTTGTTAAGTGTTCATCATTAATGCTCAATCATCACTTACATATTCACTTAATTATCTTACTGCAGCATGTCAATGTTACTTAGTGTGGACATTACATGACTTACCTGTGGGGTTGAAAGGGTTAAAGGTGCAAGACAAAAAAAAAAAAAACACACTCACGAAATGTATTTTAATAATAATAAACTGTGAGAAAAAAAAAAAAAAAAAAACAAAAAAAAAAACAATGATATACTGGACACATTTGCTGGTAGTTTAATGTAAAATGTTATTTTTTGGGTCACCCTTGTGCTTCAGTTCAGGAGAAGAGAAGACCCAAAAACATTGATGATATGCTGCATGTTGCTTTATTTAACAGGTGGTGACTGCAGTTGCTGATGCAGTGAAAATCTCTTTATTTAAAATATTTTTAGTGGAATCAAATGAAATAAGTTCACAGTAATAATATGGTCTCATTATTAGCATATTATAAATATTAGTTTATAAATTTAAATGGCAGTCTGACAATTTAGGGCAGTCTATCTGTGTGGTACCTTTACAGTGCTGCAGATTACAGTTAATAATTAAAAGCCTGGTAAGGTATAACAGTGTCCAAACCATAGCACTTCTTAATTAAAATATACATTACATAACAAATAATAATAATAGTTATAATAACAGAAAACCCAATAATAAAATTAATTGAAGGTGTATTGGTACTGATATCCATGGATGCCACTGCACAGTTCAGGTCACTTCTTGTTCCAGAGCTGTGCAATATGAACACAGTGTCACACCAGAGATCATTCTGACCTTTTCTCGTGTTGACAGCAATGACTTTGAACTTCTCATATGGAGGAATCAGCACCTCTTTCTCAGAAAGAAATATAGAGTAATGTGACACATCAGCACCTTCACAAGTTTTGATTTGAAAACAAGATTTAGTTCCAAAACCTTGTGCTACACTTTGATATAAAGAGGAGGATGTAAATCATCCAAAACGAACCTCTTTGTTCAGAACATTCTTATCAAATTCAACATCAGTACCACGATATGTGAAATAGCATATATTTTGTGTTTTCTTCAGAATCTGAATCGCATCTGTTAACAGAAAGTGAAGCGAATACCATTTAAATGTCTTGTCTTTGTATTTTTGTTTCTGACTACAAACATCATTATTGAAAAATTCATACAGTGGACTTGAATGTGTGTAAACATAAACAGCAACTGAATGATTTTTTGGCAAGTTATCTTCTGGTGTTTTGGCTTCATGGACACCCTCTTCCCAAAGTTTTGCAAATTCATATTCAGACTGTGATTTTTCTTTCTCTAGAAGTTTTGTCTCCACCAGCTGTTTCATGTTCTCTATACAGCCCTTATACTGATCATCAACAGAATTTGGTGCCATATCCAATGAAAATATCTGTCCTGCAGATCCTCTGTGATCCTACAGCAACAGAAATCATAATGATCACATCATCAGTATTCATGTCTGTACTAATTATACTAGAACACAAGCTTACCTGTCCTAAAGCAGCAAAAATGAGAAGAAGAGCTTAAGTAATCAGCAGCATCTTGATTAAGCCAAATTCCCAAATTAAATAGTTGATATAGTGAAGAACAGATGCTGAAAGAAAACCAGAAGTACAACAGCATTTCATAAAGACTAAATCTATTACTCTAATATGTTGCACAATTAAACTGTTTCCAACAGTTTTAAAATTATAGAAGTGGCAGAACTTTTTGAATAATAATCATATTAGCGTGACATTTACTGATATGTTGACCTTTGATTTTAACCTCTAACCTTTTACTTTAAGATTATTATTCATGTCGGCACCAATGATGTCCAACTTCACCAGTCAGAGATCACTAAAATTAACATTAACGACATGTTGGAACTCGCAAGTACGATGTCAGACCCTGTAATTTGCTCTGGCCCTCTTCTTGTTCGCTGGAGTGATGAAATACTTAGCAGACTGTCATCACTCAATGGCTGGATGTCTAAATGGTGTCCACAAAATACTATAGGGTTCATAGACTTTTCAATTGGAAAAGTTTTTGGGGCAGACCTGACCTGTTGAAAAGAAATGGTATCCATAGTGCCGCTCTTCTCTCTACACTCTAAAAATGCTGGGTTAAAAACAACACAATTTTGTTTATTTGACAACCCAGCTCTGATGTAAATATTGGACAGAACATATGCTGGGTTTTATACACTAAACAATTTGCCTTTTTTTTTTTTTTTTTTTTTTTAAATCAGTGCTGGGTCAGTCAATTTGATAGTTTTTTTTTAATTTTAAATAATAAAAAATTGTTTGATGGAAACTTCCATGATGGTGCCGGCATGTCTTTCACTCTGAGTGTAGTGGGTGTGTCTATTTTCCCCCCACAATATGTTTAAAAATGAAATCTCAAAACATCTTATCTGTGGCATAAAGGTACTGTTAGTTATAATAACAATAATGAACAACCACTCTTGGTCAGGGATGAGACTAGACAATTGGTTTTCTTCTTGATGGTGTAAACCATATCATCGCTCTTGTTTGTGGTCTCTTTTATAACAAAAGATGTGCTTGTTACAAAGACCACAAACTTAACATAAAAACCAAATTACAGTGCCCAACTAAATGAAACACCGATCACCATAATGGTCAATTTCAATAAAACATCAACATCTAAACCTGTTAATTCTCAAAAAGAACTGTAGACAAATGACAGAAATAAAGTCAGTCTGCTTTTTCTTTTCAGTTGGTTTCATCTATGGCTGTGGTTAGATGTCAGATGTAGTTATTGTTTTTTCTCTTTTCTTCAGCGATTGTGATCGTTATCATCAGGGGCCCATTTCAATAAGGAGGTTCAACCAACTCTGAGTTAAAACTTGAACTCTGAGTTGACTTACACTGAGATGGGAAACTCTGACCTTTCTGTTTCAGAACAGCTGAATTGAGTTAGTTCAATCAACTCTGAGTAGGTTGACTCTGTGTTAAGCTTGTGCACCATGACTATGAAAAGCTATGATCAATGGAGCTCCGATATTACGATTCACCATGGCAACAGCACCCAACAAAAACTGGCAGAACGTTAAGTACTATTCATGTTAAGTACTATTCATTTTCATGGTATCCCACATGCAAAAAATAATAATGAATAATAATTTAAGTGGATTAATTTATTTTGCAAATTATGTTCTATTCATTATGTAAAAGTAACAGTTCTTTGCAATAAGTGTAAACTGTTAACCCATTTTTAATAAATTACATGTGGATTATGTCACAGACACGTCAGGTTCCACCTCACTCCCTTACCCACGCACTCAATCACCAGCATACTGATCACCGCCACCTGTTACTCATCAGCACTGCAATCACCACCACTACTTAACCACCACACTCACACACACTCACTGTCCGGTCTCGTTTGCACTACAACACATGTATGCTTACCTTAAGGACTCCCAACAACATACTTACCTGCTCCAGCGATCTCCTCCATCTCCTCCATCTCCTCCATCTCCTCCATCTCCTCCATCTCCTCCATCTCCTCCATCTCCTCCATCTCCTTCGTCTCCTGTTCTCCTCGTGTGCCTACCTACCTGCCTGTGTGTGTGAGTGTCTCCGTCGTCTCCCTCCATTGCATCTCTCCACCAGCATCTGCAAGTTAAAATCAGGACAGTATTACATTCTCTTCATCTCTCAAGAACTATATATCTGCTTGCCAACACCCAGTGCTCTGCTATTTGTGAAATAAAACTTACCTGGATTGCTTTTACCTCTGCCTCCGTGTCTCTGTTGTAACAGAAGACCGGACCATAACAACTTCACAGCATGAGCACCAACGATCCGTTTCAGGAGCTCGTGGACGCGCTGCGCCGAGCACTCACACCACAGCCATCCTCACCGTCACCCACCAACGCTGCTGCTTCCGCACCCACCATCACCGCTTCTTCTCCAGCATTCACCGCCAGTCCCATGGCCAAACCGGCGCCCTACTCTGGATCGGCGGAGGAATGCAGCGGATTCCTTCTCCAATGCGAACTGGTCCTGGAGATGCAGCCGCACCTCTACACAACCGACACAGCGAAAATAGCGTTTATCATTTCGCAACTGCAAGGTAAGGCCCTGCAATGGGCAGACTCCCTGTGGACACAGAAGGGCCCTGTTGTCAAGTCATACTCGGCGTTCGTCTCTCACTTCCGTGAGGCCTTCGGGAAACCTCTGGCGGACTCTTCGACTGGTGAGAAACTCTATAATCTGAAGCAAAGAAATCTATCTGTTAACGATTATGCCTTGCAGTTCCGAACGCTAGCCGCCACCAGCGGATGGAATGAACAAGCCCTCATCACTACTTTCCATCAGGGTTTGGAACCCAATGTGCGGCTGCATCTCGCTGCATACGAGGACTCAATGGGACTAGAACGCTTCATCCAACTCGCCATCCGCGTGGGTTCTCGTATGCAGTCGTGTCTCTTAGAGCACCAGGGCCAGTCATCAACCACCAACCTCCTCCGTCGGTCTGAACCCGTCAGCCCTCCAGAACCAGCCACCGAACCAATGCAAATTGATCATTCACGTCTCACACCTAAGGAAAGACAAAGAAGGCTGACCCTGAACTTGTGCTTATATTGTGGATCTCTGGGGCATGCTATCTCCACATGCCCATCTCGTCCTCCTCGGCCCGTGGTGAGTGCAATTTTCCCCTCCATACAGAAAATGAAACCACTCACTACTATTGTAATCCTTACTGCTGCAAATACCTCTATTCCAGTGGTGGCGTTCCTCGACTCAGGGTCAGCAGGAAATTTCATCTCAGGAACCCTCTGTCGTCAACTCAAGCTCAAGATCTCCCCGTCTCCGACTAGCTATCAGATCCACTCCATCACGGGCAAACCCCTGAGCCGTAAGAACATCCGTCATTGCGTGGGACCACTTCAACTCTGTGTCGGCGTCCTGCATTCTGAGAAGATACATCTGCTGGTTCTGGAGGAGTCCACCGCTGACGTGGTTCTAGGGCGCCCGTGGCTTAAACAACACAATCCCACCATCTCTTGGCGCACGGGCGAAGTCCTGAAGTGGGGCGACCACTGCTTTCCAGACTGTTTCCCAGCGCTTCCTGTTCCGAAATCTCCACTCTCCAAGTCTCTCGCCATCAATGCCACGTCCATCGAAAGCCCTGTAGAGAAGCGCTCCGTGGATGTTCCCCCGGACTACGCCCCCTTCAGTGACGTCTTCTGCCCGCAACGCGCCTCCAAGCTTCCTCCACACCGGCCATGGGACTGTGCCATCGATCTGTTACCGGGTGAGCCAGTGCCCAGGGGATGCATCTACCCCCTGTCAATACCGGAGGAGAAGGCCATGGAGGAATACATCAAAGAGGCACTCGAACAAGGTTACATCCGCCCGTCTACTTCCCCTGCTGCTTCAAGCTTCTTTTTTGTGGCGAAGAAGGACGGAGGCTTGAGGCCCTGCATCGATTACCGTGCCCTCAACAAGATTACTGTCAAGTTCCGCTACCCACTTCCCCTCGTCCCAGCGGCCCTGGAACATCTCCGCGGTGCCACTGTGTTCACCAAGTTGGACCTCCGCAGCGCGTACAACCTCATCCGGATACGTGAGGGGGACGAGTGGAAGACCGCCTTTGTCACGCCCACCGGACACTACGAGTATCTCGTCATGCCGTATGGCCTGGTCAACGCCCCCTCCGTATTCCAGGATTTCATACACGAGGTGCTCCGGGAGTTTCTTCACAAGTTCGTGCTGGTATATATTGATGACATCCTCATCTACTCCCGGAGCTTGGCCGAACATCGCCACCACGTTGCGGAGGTCCTCCAAAGCTTACGGCAATACCATCTCTTCCTCAAAGTTGAAAAGTGCTCCTTCCACCAGCCCTCTGTCCATTTCCTGGGATACATAATTGATCACAGTGGCATCCGGATGGACGAGGGGAAGGTCTCCGCTATCCAGTCCTGGCCCATTCCATCAACAATCAAAGAACTCCAACGCTTCCTAGGTTTCTCCAATTTCTACCGTCGGTTTATCAAGAATTACAGTACCATCGTCAGTCCACTCACCAACTTACTCCGTCATCAGCCCAAGTCTCTGTCCTGGTCCCAACAAGCCACCAACGCCTTCGAGACCCTTAAAAGAGCCTTCACAACCGCTCCCCTCCTCGTCCACCCTAATCCAGATCTCCCATTCGTCGTGGAAGTGGACGCCTCCACCACCGGAGTGGGAGCGGTCCTTTCACAGCAGCAGGGGACACCAAGTAGACTCCATCCATGCGCCTTCTTCTCCCGCAAGCTCAACCCAGCGGAGGTCAATTATGACATCGGTGACCGCGAACTCCTGGCTGTCAAGCTTGCCCTTGAGGAGTGGAGGCATTGGTTGGAGGGGGCTACTCATCCCTTTCAAGTCCTCACCGATCATAAGAACCTAGAATATCTGAAGGCAGCCAAAAGACTCAACCCTCGTCAAGCTCGCTGGGCCATGTTCTTCTCAAGGTTCAACTTCTCCATCTCTTATCGCCCTGGTTCAAAGAATACCAAAGCTGACGCCTTGTCTCGTCTCTACTCCCCTGAGGAAAAGCCTGAAGTTCCTGAAACAATTCTACCAGAGTCCATTTTCGTGAACCCGATCCAGTGGTCCGAAGAAACCATTCCCTCCTCCAATGCCTCCACACGCACTCCGCCGGGTTGCCCCCAAGGCTTGCAATACGTCACACAGGCACGTCGCACTCCACTCCTGCACAATACCCACTCTTCACTTGGCACTGGCCACCCGGGGGCCAATGAGACCCTCTCGTTGCTCAAACAACGCTTCTGGTGGCCCAACATGGCCAACGATGTCAGGAGGTACGTGCAGGGCTGCAGGGAGTGCGCCATCTCAAAGAGCCCACGCCATCTTCCCACCGGCAAGCTTCTTCCTCTGCCCGTTCCTGAGAGACCCTGGTCACACCTGGGAGTGGACTTCGTCACCGACCTCCCTGAGTCTGACGGTCACACGTGCATCCTGCTGGTGGTAGACCGCTTCTGAAAGTCCTGCCGTCTGATACCCCTGGAGGGTCTACCTACCGCCATGGCCACTGCTGAGTTGATGTTTAACCATGTGTTTCGCTATTACGGAATTCCTGAAGACATAGTCTCCGACAGAGGACCCCAATTCGTCTCCCACGTCTGGAAGGCCTTCTTCTCCCTCCTGGGTGTGACCGTCAGCCTGTCATCTGGGTACCACCCTCAGTCGAACGGGCAGACGGAACAGAAGATTCAGGAGATAGGCCGCTTCCTGCGTACCTTCTGTCACGGCCACCAGAACTCCTGGAACCAGTACCTGGGTTGGACCGAGTACGCACAGAACTCCCTCCGCCAAGCCACAACTGGACTAACACCCTTCCAGTGCGTACTCGGCTACCAACCCCCACTGTTCCCCTGGGATGGGGAACCCTCCAACGTCCCTGCAGTCGACTACTGGTTCTGGGAGAGCGAGAGGGTTTGGGACTCAGCTCACCACCAACTGCAGAGAGCCCTGCGCAGACGCAAGATGGCAGCCGACCTTCGGCGCTCCGACGCTCCTGTATACCAACCGGGGCAGAAGGTCTGGCTGTCCACCAGGGACATCAGGATGCGTCTGCCCTGCAAGAAGCTGAGTCCCCGCTTCATTGGCCCGTTCACCATCATCCGGCAGATCAACCCCGTCACCTACCGACTCCAACTCCCTCCACAGTACAGTAGAATTCACCCTACATTCCATGTATCACTGCTAAAGCCTCACCACCCTTCTGTTGTTCCCTCCACAGAACCTGACGTGACAGCCGCCGAGCCCCCCCTTCCACTCATCATGGAGGACGGCACAGCTTACGTGGTTCGCGAGATCCTGGACTCCCGGCGCCGTGGTGGTCGACTCGAATACCTCGTCAACTGGGAAGGCTATGGCCCCGAAGAACGCTCATGGGTCCCCAAGAATGATATCCTTGATCCTATCCTGTTACAGACCTTCCACGCCAACCACCCAGACAGACCTGCCCCACGCCCCAGAGGAAGACCACCACGACGTCGGGGTCCGCGGCCCTCAGGAGCGGGCCGTGGGAGGGGGGGTACTGTCACAGACACGTCAGGTTCCACCTCACTCCCTTACCCACGCACTCAATCACCAGCATACTGATCACCGCCACCTGTTACTCATCAGCACTGCAATCACCACCACTACTTAACCACCACACTCACACACACTCACTGTCCGGTCTCGTTTGCACTACAACACATGTATGCTTACCTTAAGGACTCCCAACGACATACTTACCTGCTCCAGCGATCTCCTCCATCTCCTTCGTCTCCTGTTCTCCTCGTGTGCCTACCTGCCTGTGTGTGTGAGTGTCTCCGTCGTCTCCCTCCATTGCATCTCTCCACCAGTATCTACAAGTTAAAATCAGGACAGTATTACATTCCCTTCATCTCTCAAGAACTTTATATCTGCTTGCCATCACCCAGTGCTCTGCTATTTGTGAAATAAAACTTACCTGGATTGCTTTTACCTCTGCCTCCGTGTCTCTGTTGTAACAGATTAAGGTTACCATAATTTTTTAAAATGTCAACAGAACTGAACAGTGTCCTTACCTATAGAAACAGAAAATCATGCAAAGGTCAGTACAAAGTCCAATGAAATCTGCTGAATTTTCATACTCTTAAAAAATATCACTGGATTCTCTGTTGTCACTGTTCAACAAAGAGAATTACTCAGGTCTGCTGTCCAGTCAATTATGATGATTGAGGAGTGTTTCAGTTGTGAAACTTTAAAACATAGTAAAGTTTAGGGCGTCACCATCAGATTCAGCTCCTCCTCCAGCTATTAAAACAAAACTGAGATGTCAGTTAAATTTAGATCTATGTAGTTTTTGTGGGAATGTGTGTTCATAGGTTTTGCAGATTATTTCTTTAAAAAAAAAAAAAAAAAAGATGTTGAACAAATTATTTTATTATTGTAGAATACAATATTTAATATCATCTTACTGTAATTATGTTCAGAAACATCTTATTGTTATTATTGTATATGTGTTTCATGTTCACAACCATGACTTGCACCATAACCAAGTTTTAGGCATAATCATTGCACAAGTCAGTCTTTACTCACCGTACAAGTCTTTTACAAGTCATGTTGAATGACGCTCATTATAACCTATTTATAATTCAGTCTTGCTCTTTATTCTCGCAGTGTTGTGTAGGAAAAAGAGGCATTTGAGAAGCTGCAGAGTTGCAAATGCTGATCTGAATTTGAAACATTTAGGAAACTGTGGTCAGAAACTTCACTTGTACATTTTATGGTGACTTCTGCTACCATTTAACTCGTCCTCTTTTGAAGATGTGTTAATATTTAATGGGACATTCAAAACTGACATTAAAGATTATAATTGTTGGAGTGTTTATATCTTCTGCACATTGAGTTTTATCTATACTTTTTTTTTTGATGAAGATACTCCTCAGCAAATGTACAGTTGCTCCCCTGAACATAATACTCACCAGTACCATTTTTGGGAGCACTTTACTTAAACCCTTTATGTATTATGCATTATAAAAGTATTTTTAATGCATTAATTGTGCTTTGTAATGCACATTATAATGCACTGTATTAATAATTGTAACCAGTTATAGTACATTATAATAAATCTATAGAAATTATATTGCATTAAAACATGACAACCAATATTCAAAAAAATCTTTGAATATTATAATGCATTTTAACTTTGGTTGCAATTATCTTTTAAATGATATAACGCATTATGATGACGTACATAATAAATAACTTTATAATGCAGTATACATAAAAGCTTTAAGTGAACCCCCTCTACCCAGCCCGCAACTGATCTCAAAAATAAAACATAATCCGGCCCGCTAAATTATTATTCTCTAGTTGCTACCTGTCTGATATGCAAAGAAAAAGTCGCCGTTCTAAGGGGCATTCACATATCGCGTCACATACGCGGCCGCGCCGCATTCTCCTTTCCAATGCGCTTTCGCTCCAGTGGCGTCTGTCGTTGCTATGCAACCATGAGCCGCGCTCTCAATCGCTTCTTTTATGAGCGCGCTTGCCTAAATGACAGTAAAAGCACTCGACTTTAAGTCATGAGCGCCGATTTAAACCACCGAAACGCGTCCGATGCAGCCATTAAACGTTACCGATGCTCAAACGGCATCTTGGACAAATGTGGCCCAGCTGTGTGAGCACAAGCGCTGCAGGTGTCTGTCAAGAAACAGAAGAGTGTACAAATGTATTCAGGGATTGTATTTGTTCAGTACAGTGTTGTTCAGTGCAAGATTTTAATGTTATTTAAGCTAACATAAAGTAAGGGAAAATACTTCCACAAGATGTTAAAAACTAATAATGTAGGCTATGTAACAATGAGAGATTTTTATTCTTTTTGGCAAAATAAAGTTATATAGCTCCAGTTTTTTTGTTTATTTCTGACCCCTCCACGCCACAAGTGTTGCTGGTTTTGTTCCTAAATTACTGATTTTTTATTCCATATATCTTGTTGGATGTGAGAAGTCGCACCAGACTATTTCAATTAATAGTATTATATTAGTAGTATTATATTAGTTTATTAGTAGTATTATATTAGTAATAGTATTATATAATTATATTACACTCTGTAACAATGAGAGAGACACTGCTGTTTACATTTAGTATGGTAAATAAGATATTTATAGTATAGGCCTTAGGTATAAAAAATATTTTAGTAGGCCTAATGAAATTTGAAGTAAATGAGAAATAATGCAAAGGAAAGTAAATTTTCTGAAATGTTGCGCTTTCTTGCGCTTGAAGGATAATATGGCCCTCCTATGAGGTGTCAATCACAGAAACGGCCCCTCGACAATTTGAGTTTGAGACCCCTGCTATATGAGTATTCAAGTTAATCTAGAATAATATGCTTTTAACACAACATCTAGTCAACATCAGTGCTATTGCTATAATTTGGATGGTATAGTATCATGAGCCACAATTAAAGTCTTGTGACACTCATGCAAGGCGTTATTGTTGTTGTTGTCGAGTTTCCGCACGCCGATTGCTTTGGGCCGGGCCTAGTCAAAGTCCAGGGCCGTTTTTTAGTCCCAGTCCGTCCCTGGTGGGAACACACACCTGTGTTTCCCTACGCTTCACGAGTTCTTGGGGGAAAATGACGTGGACCTGGGTGAGCATGTAAAAAGTCTTCATAATTGAACACCTCAACCAACTTGCCGAGCATCTACGGAAACACTTCCCACCTATGGACACATCTCGCGCTTGGATTCGCAATCCATTTGAAGTTTCCCTGCCCGTCCCACAGCTGTCATTTCATGAGCAGGAGCAACTGATCGAGCTGTCTTCTGATGGAGCACTGCAGTTACAGTTCAAACGAAAGCCACTTGTGGATTTTTGGACCGAGTAACTGACATCATACACAGTCTTGGCAAAGCAACTTATCTCTGCGAGGCTGGTTTCTCTGCTATGGCAGCAGTTAAAACTAAACATCGGCAAAGACTGGATGATATTGAGAAGGAATTGAGGCTTAAACTGTCTTCCATTGCGCCAAACTTTGGAGAGCTTTGTGCCAAGATGCAAGCCCACCCGTCACATTAATATGGGTAAGTATTTGATATTATTGCTACACATATAGGCCTACTGAGAATACTAACACATCCTCCTCCACGTCTCCCACCCCCTCCCTCTCTCTCTCTATCTATCTCTCTCTCTCTCTCTCTCTCGCTGCAGGCTGAGCGACTTTTGCGCTGCACTTGAAAAGTTCCAGATGGATCCTCTTTTAATTTATTTTATGTTTGAGCCTATGCTCTTTGTTACTTAATTATGTTGTGGATCGTTTATTGCCGCACTTGAAGAGTTTCAGATTGATCCTCGTTTTTATTTATTTTATCTATTTCGGAGCTTATTCTGTTTAATGTTGTGGATCGTTTGTAACTTCATTGCAATTTAATTCAACGCACTGTCGTTCTAATTTCCATAACCGTTGTGTTATGATGATGATGATGCTAGCTCCACGGTCATTTAATAGGCCTTGCCTATTGCTGCAATGTTTCTTTTACTCGGCTGAAAATAACCGTGCTTTCTGTTACTGAGCCTGTGTCTGTCACTCGTCCTCTTAAAAGTTTGTTGCATTATATTGAAACTTTGTTGATGTTGTTATTGTCATGCGTGTTCTGGTTATTTGCGCATGATTAAACATGAGTCCTTATATGGCGATAAAACAAAGCTTTGTTGGATTTTTTTTTTTTTTTTTTTTTTTTTTTTTTGAAGTGGGGATTGGGGTGCGCCGACCCGGTTGGGGCATAGAAGGGGGTGCGCAGGAAAAAAAAGTTTGGGAACCGCTGAATTAATAAGTAACAGAGCTAATTTGAAGGAGGTAGTTCACTATTAGCTAATCAGTAACTACTGTTTTTTTCATACCTCCCAGAGAACTACTATATACAGGTTCATAATTGACATGAATAATGCATAATGTATAATTAATTCTAAAGTAAAGGTCTTGGTAACCCACTAGTAATGACTGAGTATTACCAAATCCTTCAGAAGGAATTACTAATTATTTGGATCAGTATTCTAAAGTGAAAAGCATGATAACTCTTTAGTAACTCTTCAGTATAGAAGTCATTGTGAACTTTTGATGTTTTTGTATGTTTTTGTAAAGTAATTCCTTATGATATTTGGTAACACTTGAGTAATAACTAGAGGGTTACTCTGATCTTCACTTTAGAAAATTGATCCAAATAAGTAACTCGAGTTATTACTATCCAATACTTTACAAAAACATTAAAAGTTTACAATGACTTCAGTAGTTACTAGAGAGTTATCATGTTTTTCACTTTAGAATACTGATACAAATAATTAGTAATTCCTTCTGAAGGATTTGGTAATACTCAGTCATAACAAGTGGGTTACCATGACCTTTACTTTAGAATTAATTATACATTATGCATTATTCACATTAATTAAGAACATGTATTTAGTTCTTAGTAGTTCTCTGGGAGGAATGAAAAAACAGTAGTTGCTGATTAGCTAATAGTGAACTACCTCCTTCAAATGAGCTCTGTTACTTACTAATTCATTAATCACAGTTTATTGTTAGTTAATAGTAGTTACTAGAGTGTTAACAGTGTGTTACTCAATTGTTCCTGTGTTATTCATTAATGAAGGATCAGTAATATAAAGTGTTACCGTTTTATTCCACATCATATTGCATTTTATTTATTTATTTATTTTTATGTATTATTACATCTGATTTTGGAAATCAAAACAATTTAAAAAGCATTAAATTATCAAATTAATTAAATTTCAACTATGTGTTTGTGTAGCATAGCATGCATTATTAAAATCTTAAACAATATTCCATGTCTCTCCTACTGTAGATTTTTTTTGTGCATCCATGGTCAAAAACACCTTCATTTTAGTCTAAAATGATTAATTTAAAGAATCTGTCTTGATCTCTGCTCTGATTGGTCAGATGCCTGCATAGAATGTATTATTAATAATGTGTGCCCTCCAATATTTCTGTCTTGATGCATGAAACCATATTAAGCATTTTGACGTTGAGCATTTTAGAACTTCCCTAATTTGCTTTTAACCTGTATGAGACATAACAAAGACTCAAGATCTGTTTCAGGAATGTTCCAACAGAACTAACATTCCCAGAATATCCCATGAATTAGACATTAATTTTACAAAAAAAAAATAATAAAAAAAAAATACTATTTTTGCTACTTTTTAATAAAAGTGAAATAACAAATAAATGTAAATGCAAAAAAGTCAAAACTGAGGAAATCTGTGTTCCAAACAGCAAACTGAGTTTTTCTGCTTTTCTGCTGGATAGGCTTATTATATAAGATGTATATCTTGTGTTCTTGAATTCTTTTGCTCTAGTCTTTTGCCACTACTTTGTGGGCTTAATTAAGTGAACTTGTGTTATGCCAAATGCATGTCAACCAATCAGAAAATATGTGTTTGTAACATCGATGTCAGATCAGATGTCTGCTCACTTTTTCCAGCAAACCACATGACTTTCATGAGGAGGGGGAGGGGGGACTTCCTTTTTTTGTGTGTTCTTCAACTTGAGCAAGAGGAAGATTTGAAAAAAGATTGCAGAAAGAGAGATGAGACACAAAACAAAAGAGAAAAGCTTTCCAGCGCTGGAGAGAGCTAAGTGGGAAGGCCTGAAAACAGACGTGGTGGTTGCTCTTGATTTCACTCCATGGGCCCTATCATACACCCAGTGCAATGCGGCGCCAGGCACGACACAAGTATTTTTTGCTAGTTTTAGCCTGATGCAGTTATAATTTTCACTTCCTGTGCCACATTGTTTAAATAGCAAATGGATTTGCACCCAGCTGTTCAACCATGGGCGTGCTGGTCTGAAAACGAGGTGTGTTCAGGTGCAAACCAAACTTAGTAGTCTAAACACCATACTAAAAGTACAGAAAAGCACATGAGCCCAGAATATGAACATGACACGTTTAATTACAGGTTAAACATTTTCCTCCCATAAAGAAAATGCTTATGGCTTAATGTACTAAGACAATGACATTAAAAGACCAAACTTTGTAAATACTAATAGAAAAATTAGTGTGTGCAGAATTTGATCTTTTAATATCACTTAGTAGACTATATTAAGCGACATTAAGCATTTTCTTTATTATGGTTTTATATGGATAAAAACTTAACGTGTAATAAGACACATTTTGTTCACATTCTGCTCATCTGCTTTGCTGTACATTTCTATTGGAGGAAAACATTTAAAGGTGCCCCAGAACCAGTTTTTACAAGATGTAATATAAGTCTAAGGTGTCCCCTGAATGTGTCTGTGAAGTTTCAGCTCAAAATACCCCATAGAGTTTTTTAAATTAATTTTTGTAACTGCCTATTTTGAAGCATCATTAACTATGCACCGATTCAGGCTGCGACCCCTTTAAATCCTCGCGCTCCCTCCTGCCCCACGAGCTCTCGACTACACAGTGCATAAACAAAGTTCACACAGCTAATATAACCCTCATATGGATCTTTACCAAATGTTCATCATGCATGCTGCATGCATACATCGAATCATGTAAGTATAGTATTTATTTGGATGTTTACATTTAATTCTGAATGAGTTTGAGGCTGTGCTCCGTGGCTAACAGCTAATGCTAAACTGTCAGAGAGAATCATAAAGAATGAAGATGTGTTTATGAATTATACAGACTAATTTACAAATATCACTAAAAATATCATGTTATCATGGATCATGTCAGTTATTATCGCTCCATCTGCCATTTTTCACTGTTGTCCTTGCTTGCTTACCTAGTCTGATGATTCAGCTGTGCACAGATCCAGACGTTACTGGCTTGTCTAATGCCTTGAACATGAGCTGGCATATGCAAATATTGGGGCGTACATATTAATGATCCCTGCTGTTGAGTCACAGTCGGTGTTATGTTGAGATTCGCCTGTTTTCCAGAGGTCTTTTAAACAAATGAGATTTATATAAGAAGGAGGAAACAATAGTGTTTGAGACTCACTGTATGTCATTTCCATGTACTGAACTCTTGTTATTCAACTATGCCGAAGTAAATTCAATTTTCCATTCGATGTTACCTTTAATGTTCAAATTCTGGGCTCAACTGCTTTTCAGTACATAGTATGGTTTATTAGTATAATGTTTACTGAGTTTGGTCTATTAAAGCTGCAGTAGGTAACTTTTGTAAAAATTAATTTTTTACATATTTGTTAAACCTGTCATTATGTCCTGACAGTAGAATATGAGACAGATAATCTGTGAAAAAATCAAGCTCCTCTAGCTCCTCCCAGTGGTCCTATTGCCATTTGCAGAAATACACCGCTCCCGGTAAGAAACAACCAATCAGAGCCAGGAGGAGTGTCTTAGCAATGTCAATCAAGCTTGTGCGTGCTGATTACACCCCTCTCATGCACAGGCGTTCAAATTCAAGATTACCGGTGTGCCGCAGCTTTGCTTATGCCGGACAAACAATCCAAACTGCCAATTCTTCGAGTGGCACCTGCTCATAAAATAAAGACGGGTAAACGGAAAAAGACAGATGACGATGATAAAAAAGCCAAAAAGAAAGAATTAGATAGACCCCGAAATAAAACGAGGGTAAATATCGGAGCGGCTTTTCCGAGGTGGAGGGAGCTACGTGTCCTGAACGGATTAAAAACCGATGCAGAGTCAGCCACATTTCTGTTTGACAAGTAAGTATCCCTGCTTGATTTGTTTCATTTTTTAAGAACTACACAACTAAGATCATTTCAAAACAGGCCTGCCCGTCCCCTGCCTGATGCTTCCTCTTCTCCCCGCCCGGTGACTCCTCGAAGTCGCTGTGGGTGTGAATTCCTCATCGGAGCCCATTGACTCAGTGTCAAAACTCTAGCCGCATAACATACAGATAAAATGTCATGCACTGTGCAAAGCAACTATTGAAACCTACTAATTCACTGGCTTGTCATGTTGCTGAAATAATGTACTAGCAAACCTTATTTAGCATAACATATCGATAGAATAATTACTTAAATACTGTAACGTTAGTTATCGTTATATTATCTTACTAGCTATTTATTACTTATAGAAATAGTGCAACGTCATATAGTTACATTACATGTATTGCAAAATACGTAATGTTTTGAGGACCAAGTTTGTAGTCAAAGTATGGGCAGGCCATAGTCAATGTAAATCATATTGTTGATGTTTCGTCCGTACCAGTGAATGTGCTATAACTGTTTATCCTCCTTCATCGGTGGCCCTGCTTGCTTACCAGCCTGCGCGTTCACGGCAGGCTCCGTTGTGATGGGGGAGGAGCTGTGGAGGGAGGGCTGTAGCGCAGCAGAGAGCAAGGGGGAGTGACCTGTGAGTTGTGCTTGTTCAAATTTTCAGGCTAAAGCCCTATTCGGACGGGACTAGTTTTCCAAACGACATTTGAGTAACAATTCTTATCAACCTACGTCTGTGATTTTATGTACGGATTCGGACGGGACTAACATCTCCGTGTTTATTACCGAGGTAGGAGTGTCTGTGTTTTACATGTGGGCATTTCAGAAGATCACGTGTTCAGAATGCACTTTGAAACATAAAGTAAAACGTCCTAACACATTTAGTGTTTTGTAAACATTTTATAAAAATTGTAGTGTGAAAAAACTAAACATACATTTATCATCATGATTTAATAGAACTGGGTTCTTATAATAAGCCCACTGGAATAAAAAGTTTTAACTTATATAATTTACACGTTATGTAATTAAGTGCAGAAATGAAAGTAATCTTACCTGAAACTGATATTACAGTAGCCAGTCTTAAAAGTTTAACGTACATGATTTGGCTCTTCTTGTTGATTTATTTTTTTTATTTCTTCGCAGTGTACCAAACATATCTACATCCATTATCGGTGCGCAAAAAGCAGAAACTTGAATACCGGCGCGATAGCGAGAGATTGTACGGTAGTTCACGTTGACCAAAACACACAAGAAAAAGCGTTTTGGAAAAAACATTTTCGGAAATCACAGACATTCGCATTCGGACGGGATTAGATTTCTCTGAGGACCGCCGAGTTTGATGAAAAACAGTAGGTAATTTGCTCTGGAATTTTTACAGAGGTCGTGTGAGAAAAAGACAGACATGGCAGATTCAGACGGGATTAAAATCTCAAAGTACGTCTGTGAAACAGAAATTTCTCTAACGTCCCCCTGTGAAACTAATCCCGTCCGAATAGGGCTTAAGTCAACGTTTTCTAAAAACTCCCTACTGCAGCTTTAAAGGCAGGGTAGGTAAGAAATTTTGTTCCAAATTTGTTTAAACTTTCTATATATATACATGCATAATTAAAATGTAAGAACTCTGATAAAAAGAGTATAAAAATCGAGTGACTCTAGACCGTTTAATCTGTATTAAACACAGCTCATTATTTCCATCCGGGACGAAACATAGGATTGGCTTAGGCGGCTGTCACTCTCTCGCAACCATGGCAACCACCCTTTTGCCACACATGACCTGCCCACTTGCGCGCGCACGTTTGATTTGGGGAATTCAAGAGGCATGGATCCTAGGAATACCAAAACAATGGCAGAGAAACAGCAAGCAAAATTCACAGTACCGGCCTATGCAGTTAGTGAAGGCAAACCAGGCAAAAAAGGAAGACAGTAACAGTACAAGAAAAGGCAATGAACAAAAAGTCTTTGGATAAACAAAGAAATAAAACGCGAGTTAATATCGGCGTGGCTTTCCAGCGATGGCGAGAACTGAGGGAACTCAAGGGGCTGAAAAGTGACTCCTTGATGGCTTTATTTCTGCTGGACAGGTAAATCTTTCTTTTTGTATTTTGATCATACATATTTTTTTGTTTATTTTTTCATAAAGCATGTGTCATTAGCACACGTAGCTGCGTAATATAGCTAACATAACATTACTTAGCGAGCCGTAGTAGAGACGATAAATAATCTATAGGCCTAGCTCAAGATGATAGCTATAGTGTTGAATTGTGCATAATTTTGCTTTAGATAACTAAATACATGTTTAACAGATAGTAGGCCTAACGTTACTCCGCATCTAGGAACTTTTCTTATAACTATATTTACTCTCTGTCTAACTCTTTTACCATGTTCACCTGTAAGTTTACCTGCACGTTTTTTTTTCGCCTTTGTTTTGTTTTTATATTCTCTACCTATGTTTACTGATGTCTTTATCTTGTATCTGTGTGTGTCGTACACACTTTGTTGTATGTGTGTGTTATTATTTTGTGTCTGCAATGCAGTTGTGAGTTGATATTTGAGTGTATGTTACTCTGTTTATTTGTAGAACAACGTATATGTTATGAATCTTACACGAAATTCATCTTCATCACAGTGTAAATGATGGTAATGGAAAAACGTGTATCATGCAACCTGTTTTTAGCTTTGCCTTATAGATAACTAACTCGTTAGCAAATTAAATTATGTTTATCTTCATAATTATAAAGTTATTTTTATTACATGTGATTCTGACATGATGTCACTACATGCACTGTGCTCCTTTCTCTCCGCTCGTCTCAGGTAAATAATGCGTCTTCCAGCTCAGTGGTCGGAGTCGCACGTTCATGCGTTTTGGGGGCGTGGCTTTGGAAGGAGCCCAGAAGGGAGGGGGTGGAGTGAATGGAAATAATGAGCTGTCTTTAAAACAGTCGTGAGAGGTCTACAGACACTCGATTTTTATACTTTCTTTTTCAGAGTACTTACATTTTAAATATGTATTGATATATAAATAAAGTTTAAACAAATTTTGAAAAAAAAAGTTTTTTATACATTTTTTACCTACCCTGCCTTTAATATCACTGTCTAAGTACATTAAGCCACGCTAAATGTTTTAAAAAGTCCTGAAAATGGTGCTCCATTTCAGATCTGTTTTCCACGCTGATCAGTTTATGGAGATAGTTCATAACACAGTCAGCGTTCACCGTTCTAATTTGTTTTTAGCTGTATAATATAAATTTTAACATCCACCTCCACTATTTCCCAGTCTCTACTGTACTGTAGGTGACCTAAAGTCCCAAAACGCATTGCATTGCTGACGTCACGTTCCCGGACTCTATTGTAATCGTTTAGCTAGCTAGCAAAGTTTGGCTGCAGTCTGTTAAGCTGTAGCAATAACAATGCTAGTGATATAATGTTGATTAGTCGTATGTTAAGGACTGCCATGGCATTTGTATTATGGATTAAATCAACATCAGAGACCTGCCACCACAGCCAGTACTACTGGCCCAGACCTACCACTGGCCTACCATTGTGTCTCAAAAAGGCAGGTGCAATTATTAACAGTCTATTTCCAAACAATCAGTAATCAGTCATCAATGAAAATTATTTAAAAAACACTAAATACTTCTTTTCTCATTGTGTTTCACTACATAGCCTATATAGGCCACAAGAGAAATATTAAGAAAATAAATTAAGACAGTTATCAGCAAGCTTATGTTGAAGAATTGTGGTTCACAGAATACTATAGTAGCCTACATTTAAAGAAAATGGAGTAACACTTTACTTAAAGCCTTTTCAAAAATAATTGTAACCAAATTTAAAATGTTCAAAGATTCCTTGTTACATCTGAAATTGTCTGTTTGTCATGTTATAATGTTGTAAATATACTTTATAAAGCTTTATTACAAGGTATTATAACTGGTTACAGTTATTAATGAAACTATACAATGCATTATAATGTGCATTACAAGACACAATTAAAATACTTTTATACATAAAAGGTTCAAGTAAAGTGATCCTGACTGGTGATTATTATATTCAGGGGAGCAACTGTACATTTGTTGAGTGAGGGGTTTCTTCATCAAAAAAACAAAAAACAAACAAAAGAAACCTTATAATCTTTCATGTCATTTTTAAACACATTCCATTAAACATGAACATATCTTCAAAAGAGGACGAGTTAAATCAGGCAAAAAGACACTATAAAATTACTAACAAAAAAGACCATTTCTAACGTGGAACGAGGCACGTAAAGCACAATACACAGTTAATAATTCACAGTTCTGGTGTGAGAATAAAGTGCAAGACTGAATTATGTATGTCATTCAACTTTCCAGAATGACTTGTGTAAAGATTATGCCTAAAACTTGGTTACGGTGCAAGTCATGGTTGTGAACATGAAACACATAAGATATTTCTGAATATAATTACAATAAGATATTAAATATTGCAATCTACAATAATAAAATATATATTTTTTAAATAATCTGTGAAACCTATGAACACACATTCCCAAAAAAACTACATAGATCTAAATTTAACTGACATCTCAGTTTTGTTTAATAGCTGGAGAAGTCAAGTCAAGTCAAGTCAAATTTATTTATATAGCGCTTTTACAATTGGTAATTGTTTCAAAGCAGCTTTACATATTAGAAGCACAGAAAAAAGGGAAGTGGTTAAAAATAAGCTGTACAAACAAGCGTGGTAATATGTAACATATACAAGATGGTGCTACATTAAGCCAATGTCGGCTGACTCCCAGGGGTGGAAAAAACCCCCTAGGAGAAAAACCCAGCGTGCTAACACTGGGAAAAAAGTTCTAGGAGGGAAAAAACCCCTTGGAAGATATATATAATATATGTAAATGGATATGGAGATCAAAATCTGAATTATACATTTTTATTATAGAGATTAAAAATAGATTATATATAAATATATGTAAGCGGATACGGGGATTAAAAATCTGAATTATAGATGCAGCCAGAACTGGATCTGTAGGCCCATTGTCTCCTGGGCTACGTTGTAGTCAGGTCCAGACACAGGTTCTCCATCTGATCTGGATACGGCCTGGATCCAGCACCCGGCAAACCTCAGGATAAGCAGAGAGACAGATATTAGCGTAGATGCCATTCTTATTCTGATGTACAGGTATATCTAGTGTTATAGGAAATGTTCTTGGTTCCGGCCGACCTAATTATTGCAGCGTAACAATCCTTTAACGGATTTGAAAAATGTTAATGTATTGATAATGTGTTATGTGTATGCAAGAGCAAAGAGATGTGTTTTTAGTCTAGATTTAAACTGACAGAGTGTGTCTGCTTCCCGAACAATGCTAGGAAGATTGTTCCAGAGTTTAGGTGCTAATTAGGAAAAGGATCTGCCGCCTTCAGTTGATTTTGATATTCTGGGTATTATCAACTGGCCTGAATTCTGAGATCGCAATAAACGTGAGGGACTATAATGCATTAAGAGCTCACTTAGGTACTGGGGAGCTAAACCATTTAGAGCTTTATAAGTAAGTAGCAAGATTTTAAAATCTATACGATGTTTAATAGGGAGCCAATGTAGTGTTGACAGAACTGGGCTAATATGGTCATACTTTCTGGTTCTTTTAAGAACTCTAGCTGCCGCATTTTGGACCAACTGTAGTCTGTTTAAAAGCCGAGCAGAACAACCACCCAGTAGAGCGTTACAATAATCTAGTCTTGAGGTCATGAATGCATGAACCAACTGTTCCGCATTTGTCATTGAGAGCATATGTCGTAATTTAGATATATTTTTTAGATGGAAGAAGGCGGTTTTACAGATACTAGAAACATGACTTTCAAATGAAAGATTGGTATCGAAGAGCACACCCAGGTTCCTAACTGAGGACGAAGGTTTAATGGAGCACCTGTCAAGTGTTAGAGAGTATTCAAGGTTTTTTCGTGAGGAAGTTTTTGGTCCAAAGATTAGGATATCAGTTTTTTCTGAATTTAATAATAAGAAATTTCTTGTCATCCAGTTTTTAATGTCAGCTATGCATTCTGTTAGTTTTGTGAATTTGTAGGTTTCGTCAGGGCGCGAGGAAATATAGAGCTGAGTATCGTCAGCGTAGCAGTGAAAACTAACACCATGCTTCCTAATTATCTCTCCTAAGGGCAGCATGTACAGAGTGAAAAGCAACGGTCCTAGTACTGAGCCTTGTGGTACTCCATATTGAACTTGTGATCGATACGACATCTCTTCATTAACTACTACAGACTGATAACGGTCAGATAAGTACGATTTGAACCATGCCAAAGCAATTCCACTAATGCCAATATAGTTTTCAAGTCTTTTTAAAAGAATGTTGTGATCGATAGTGTCAAAAGCAGCACTGAGATCTAATAACACTAATAGAGAAATACAGCCACGATCGGATGATAAGAGTAGATCGTTTGTAACTCTAACGAGAGCAGTCTCAGTACTATGGTATGGTCTAAATCCAGACTGGAAATCCTCACAGATTCCGTTTCTTTCTAAAAAGGAGCACAGTTGTGTTGAAACTGCTTTTTCTAGTATCTTTGACAGAAAAGGTAGATTCGAGATTGGCCTGTAATTGACTAAATCTCTTTAATAATAGC
The DNA here is from genome assembly GCF_018812025.1 of Megalobrama amblycephala. Taxonomy (NCBI): domain Eukaryota; kingdom Metazoa; phylum Chordata; class Actinopteri; order Cypriniformes; family Xenocyprididae; genus Megalobrama; species Megalobrama amblycephala. The sequence continues at coordinate 42,584,748 of NC_063044.1, forward strand.
CTGCTTAAAGGTTTTTGGCACGTATCCTAGTGTTAAGGATGAATTAATTATATCAAGAAGTGGACCTACGACCTACGAGAAGGAGCTGAATCTGACGGTGACGCCCTAAACTTTACTATGTTTTAAAGTTTCACAACTGAAACAATCATCATCATTGTTGACTGGACAGCAGATCTGAGTAATCCTCGACAGAAAGGAAAAGGGCGAGGTGTTGCTGTAATTTATAGTAATATTTATAGTATCAGCCAGAAGTCTTTCAAATATAATTCCTTCGAAGTGATGGTGCTTTACGTAACATTATGTAAGTTGACATTTGTGCTGGTTACTGTATACAGGCCACCAGGACACAATACAGACTTTATCAAAGAATTTGCTGATTTTCTATCAGAATTAGTACTAGCTGCAGATAAAGTCCTTGTTGTTGATGACTTTAATATCCATGTAGATAATAATAAAGACTCATTGGGATTGGCATTTACAGACATTCCAAACTCTATTGGTGTTACACAACACGTGTCAGGACCCACTCATTGTCGTAATCATACATTAAATCTAACATTGTCACATGGAATCGATATTGATGATATCGATATTGAAATTCTGCAGCAGAGTGACGACTGGAGTAAACAGTGATGCCTGTTAAACAAAGCACTAAATGGTTTAGCTCCCCAGTACCTGAGCGAGCTCTTAATGCATTATAGTCCTTCACGTTTATTGCGATCTCAGAATTCAGGCCAGCTGATAATACCTAGAATATCAAAATCAAGCTTATGTTGAAGAATTGTGGTTCACAGAATACTATAGTAGCCTACATTTAAAGAAAATGGAGTAACACTTTACTTAAAGCCTTTTCAAAAATAATTGTAACCAAATTTAAAATGCATTATAATATTCAAAGATTCCTTGTTACATCTGAAATTGTCTGTTTGTCATGTTATAATGTTGTAAATATACTTTATAAAGCTTTATTACAAGGTATTATAACTGGTTACAGTTATTAATGAAACTATACAATGCATTATAATGTGCATTACAAGACACAATTAAAATACTTTTATACATAAAAGGTTTAAGTAAAGTGATCCCGACTGGTGATTATTATATTCAGGGGAGCAACTGTACATTTGTTGAGTGAGGGGTTTCTTCATCAAAAAAACAAAAAACAAACAAAAAAAACCTTATAATCTTTCATGTCATTTTTAAACACATTCCATTAAACATGAACACATCTTCAAAAGAGGACGAGTTAAATGGTAGTGGAAGTCAAAAATGTACAAGTGAAGTTTCTGACCACAGTTTCCTGTGTTTCAAATTCAGATCAACATTTGCAACCCTTCAGTTCCTCAAAAGGCACTTTTTCCTACACTAAACTAAAAAAGTGCATGTGTGTAAATGTGCAAAGAGCATCAGGCAAAAAGACACTATAAAATTACTAACAAAAAAAGACAATTTCTAACGTGGAACGAGGCACGTAAAGCACAATACACAGTTAATAATTCGCAGTTCTGGTGTGAGAATAAAGTGCAAGACTGAATTATGTACGTCATTCAACTTTCCAGAATGACTTGTGTAAAGATTATGCCTAAAACTTGGTTACGGTGCAAGTCATGGTTGTGAACATGAAACACATAAGATATTTCTGAATATTATTACAATAAGATATTAAATATTGCAATCTACAATAATAAAATAATTTTTTCCACTTTTTTTTTTTAAATAATCTGTGAAACCTATGAACACACATTCCCAAAAAAACTACATAGATCTAAATTTAACTGACATCTCAGTTTTGTTTAATAGCTGGAGAAGGAGCTGAATCTGACGGTGACGCCCTAAACTTTACTATGTTTTAAAGTTTCACAACTGAAACAATCATCATCATTGTTGACTGGACAGCAGATCTGAGTAATCCTCGACAGAAAGGAAAAGGGCGAGGTGTTGCTGTAATTTATAGTAATATTTATAGTATCAGCCAGAAGTCTTTCAAATATAATTCCTTCGAAGTGATGGTGCTTTACGTAACATTATGTAAGTTGACATTTGTGCTGGTTACTGTATACAGGCCACCAGGACACAATACAGACTTTATCAAAGAATTTGCTGATTTTCTATCAGAATTAGTACTAGCTGCAGATAAAGTCCTTGTTGTTGATGACTTTAATATCCATGTAGATAATTTAAAAAAAAGACTCATTGGGATTGGCATTTACAGACATTCTAAACTCTATTGGTGTTACACAACACGTGTCAGGACCCACTCATTGTCGTAATCATACATTAAATCTAACATTGTCACATGGAATCGATATTGATGATATCGATATTGAAATTCTGCAGCAGAGTGACGACTGGAGTAAACAGTGATGCCTGTTAAACAAAGCACTAAATGGTTTAGCTCCCCAGTACCTGAGCGAGCTCTTAAAGCATTATAGTCCTTCACGTTTATTGCGATCTCAGAATTCAGGCCAGCTGATAATACCTAGAATATCAAAATCAACTGCAGCTGGTAGATCCTTCTCCTATTTGGCACCCAAACTCTGGAACAATCTTCCTAGCATTGTTCTTCCGAGGTTTACCGTAGTCAACCGGATCCGGGCCGTATCCAGTTGAGACCGAGGACCGGTACCCTGACGCGACCACAACGCAGCCCTGAAGTATCAGCAGAGATCGAGTCAACTAGATCATTCACTGGGAAGGCCTCATCAACACGACAGCCAGTAGCACAATTCCTCAACAAACCGTCCATACCGGCGTGATGAAAAAAACACACGATTGGGCTAGTTTTGTTTTTGAAAACCTGCCAACCCTGTGTGGCAAGCCCATGTTGAGAAGAGGAAGATTTTCTGTAGTAGCTTTGTTATTATGTCTTCGATCTATGCGAGTTCAATGTCGGAGTCACAAAAAAGGTTGTCCTGAGAGATGGAGCAGTTCCCACTTTAAAAGCAGAAGCTGTTTATAGGCTGTTTATAGGTTTGTGTTTTCCATTACTAGTTTCTATTGCTTTTTTTGCAACACAGTTGCCATTTACCAAATTGCTAATTTAAATGTATCTGACAAACACATTGTGACAGCCATATGGAAGCATGTCACCTCCAGCACCATGGAAAGCACCATCAGAGCCACCCAGTGATGTTCAGGACCAGGGATAGCTCCTCCAACACAGGTGTGCTCAGTTTCCCTTCTAACAGGGAGCCTCAGCTGCAGGCTGTTGGGCCTAATCAGCAGCCACATAAAAAGAGAACAACGAAGTCACAGGTGAGCAGACACAGTGTGCTGAATGTGCCCCAGCCCAGGCATTGGACCAGTGCTAACCAGGACGAGCTTGTGAGAGCAGAGGCCCAGGGAAGGACATGAGTAGTCTGAACTACATAGACTAATCCTATATCTCTTCTGCCTTCCCCACCCAGATATAATTTGATGCCACAAGAAAGAAGAAGAAATGCCTGAGTTACAGTTTCTCCACATTCCCCTCTCCTACAACATTTGAAAAAATAAAGAAAGTTTAAGTTTTGATGCACTGAAATTCTGCCTGGTGGATTGTTTGCGTTGACCTGTTGAGTTTAACTTCCCTATCTTGAATGTGAAGGTTACAACATACAAACTTTTTTTAATCTCACCAGTGAACTTCAAATGTTGGTGTTTGTTGCCCTTTATGTGATCGGTGTAAATTATTGTTTGATAAGAGCTCTTATGTGTTGTTAACCCACATGCTCGTTTGGCAATGCTAGACATGGTTCTGTGTAAACGTGGTCTTTACTGTGGTAAAAACATGGTTAAACTTTGGAATGTGCTCATAGTTCTGGTGACAGATATTTGGCCACACTCGTTCTGTAAAGACAATGGTGCTATACAGTCAGAACCAGAGACACCAGCAGATCACTCACCTTTCCACTGAGACTGGAAACTTCTGCAGGACAAACACACCATTTATCATCAAGAACTCAATCAATCATCAATCAATCAATGAAGTGAAATCAGACCTTCAGAAAGCAGACGTCATTGTCTTTCTTCATATCCTCCATGTCTTTGATTGTGTGTGAAAGAGCTGAGATGTGTCTGTTCATCTCCTCCAGCTTCTCCTTCATCATCTGCTTCTTCTGCTCCTCTTCCTCCCTCAGTGCAGTGATTGTAGCTTCTTCTTCATCTCTGAGAAACTGATGAAGCTTCTCAAACTGCTGTTTAATCTGACGCTCTGTGCGATCAGCTTGAGACTGAAATCAAATCACATTCACTTCAATCATAAAATTAAACATTCATCTGCATCATTTATCCACAAAGACAAAGCAAAACTCTATTTTTGAATATTGTTTTCTTTAAACCTCAATAAATCACTAATTAAACTTAATTTAATTTTCAAATGGACAACTAAAACCTACAGAAGAACAAATGTTTCAGTTGTTTCAAGCACTGATATAATTTAAATTTATATATATATATATATATATATATATATATATATATATATATATATATATATATATATATACAACAGTTCTGTCTGGTTCTCGAATCTGATTGGCTGATAGCCATGCGATATTTCAGCGATAACAGCACTCCTACCTTCTCACCGTTTGTATCACTCCGCTTGAAGTGACCGTCATGGCGGCCGATCAAATCAACCGTATTTTTTTACAAATACACGAACTGTAGTTTTAATAGTTTTTTAGGCGAGAATGTAGTTGTTTAGACGTGAATTATGTGACTTATATTTAATAATAGCGCCTATTTTACAATTTGTTTTGATGTTCTCGGAGATGCGAGCTCCAGGGCGTCAGCGGCCGTTCAGAGCTTGTGTACCCGCCAACAACAGCTTAATCTCGGCCAGTGCTTCGGAGATTTACCGCTGGCTCTTATAGTGGTTAAACATGAGACATAATTCAATTTGAGTACATAAAACGAGCAATCTTTGGTCTTATTAATCTATTATTTGTTCCACAGCAAGTCGAATTGTGCTATGTTTAATGTGATAATAATTACCTTATTTATATAGCATAGCATATTGTGTACAACTAACTTAGACGGGACATATCAGACGAAGACTCTTCTCCGCTTCATCTTCTTGCTCCCTTTAAATACATACCCTTTATAGACATAGTGTTCTTTGAGTAAAGAAAACGCTTTACAATTTTTTTTTTCAAACATCAGATCTTTATTTACCTTTGCGTTGCATAGAAGAGATTACCAAACTGCGTGCGCACTTCTTTCACGAGGTGGGCGGGTTTAAGAGGTTTGACTGACAGTTTGAGGATCCAATGGAGTTACGAGGTTTTGGCACAATCTCTTTAAAATCCTTTTCATTCATTTATTTTTTTGTAAAAAACCACATACAAGCGTAAAGGGTGACCTATATCATTGTTTTTTGTTTTGTTTTGTTTTTTAATAATAAAACAAAAATGAGGAAATATAGAGATACAAGGTGAAGCATTTATTTATTGTTTTTTTGTCCAAATATGTCCATTAGTGCATAATATGGATTGAGTGAAAGTTACATTAATACGCCATTAGATGGTGGCAACACTTTCCAGGTGAATGAGTCAGCGAGTCACAAGAGACTTTTAAATTGAAAGGAACTTTTGCAAAGGAAGTTGTTTTAGCACTGTGTTGTGTTGTTCTCCCGTAGCTGTAAAAAGGACAAATACAAGATCGCTTTCCTCAGCGGACATTTAAACGGACTTTTATAATGGATTTAATATTATGGACATCGACTTGAAGAATGAATGTAATGCAATATATCAGACACAGGTAATAGCCTACTCTCTCAGGCTCTCTCTCTCTCTCTCATACTGTACAAAATTCAATGCGTTTCAATGAAGCGACTCAACGTTCCTTCGTTACTAGTTCTAAAGTGATGTTTTAGAATTAGTAACGGAGGCTTGGTCCAACTGTCATCTTGGGATTTTAAACGTTTCTTCGTTACTAGTTCTGAAGTGACTTTTTAGAATTAGTAACGGAGGCTTGGTCCAACTGTCATCTTGGGATTTTAAACGTTCCTTCGTTACTAGTTCTGAAGTGACTTTTTAGAATTAGTAACGGAGGCTCGGTCCAACTGTCAACTTAAGATTTGAATCTGTGGCGGAAGGAAGTAGTGCTGCACATAAGAGGTTTTTAAAGACACTCCGTTGTTGTTGTTATTTATTTACACACTCGTGCCGTCGAACTGTTGTATAAACGCAATATCACACGAGTAGCCGTGCGATATGGCTGTATATCAGCACACTGTGATTACCTATGGCACTCGGCCTGCGGCCTCGTGCCTACGGACGAATCACAGCCATGCTGATATACAGCCATATCGCACGGCTACTCGTGTGATATTGCTCATATATATATATATATATATATATATATATATATATATATATATATATATAAATTATTAAATACTAGGAGGAGCTCCTTAAGTCCTTATAAGAGTAACTTCAACACAAAGAAAACATTAAAGGAGAAAACACAGAAAATGAGGGTAGGTATACCTTTCAGACTTTAAGTTTCTCACTGTGTAAACTGCAGATCTCCTCTGATGAGAAAACAAAGTTCTTCTACAGATACATTTAGTGAAACCATTTTTACTTTTTGAGCTCCAACAATCTAAACTTTACTTTATGAATGGCAGACAGAAATGAGAAAGTCAGTCTCTTCCGGGTAAGAGCTCCTTCACTCAAAAAAATGATTTTTTGATGCTGTTCACTTTATGTAAACAACTTATTTTGATTCAACACCATTGTATTAGGTTTTTGGTTCAAATTTAATTGCTTCATGTTAATTTGACTTAAAACAATTACTTTTTGACTTAACTTGATGTTTTCATATTAAAATAACATGTTTCAATCAAGTAAACTCAACCAGGACTCAATCAAACAAGACTTTCACAACCCATCATGCTTTGCAAAGGGGCTGATCTAGGAGTGTAAATGTTGAAATAAAGTGTTATTTTAAGCAGTTTTTAGCAACATGAGAAAATGGAGAGACTTTTTAATGTTTACTGTTCTATTACATTGGTATTTAAAAGTTTCTGTTATGTTAATAGTTTTGGGGTTACCATCGTGGTGAAGTGTAGAACATGTGCTTGGGTTGAGGACCTGCTAACAACAATTAAAGTTGTTTTAATAATAAAAACAACTGTTTTGGGCATGCCATAAAGGGAATATACCCATCTTCTGGCTAACGCTTAACAAAAAGAGACTTTGCAGAGTGAAGATTTTGTAAAAGTTGTGAAAATGGTTCTTGAATGTGTCCAATGTGTCTTGAATGCTAAAATTAAGTTAACTTTATGTGCAAATTTTATTTCAACAAACAGAAAAATTAAGTAGTTTGTACAAAGACTAGTCTTGTTAGATCTACATAATAAAATTATGCAAAAGAATTCATTATATTTTTTAAGTAAATCAAGCATATCATTTTTATCAGTGTTTCTGCTTCAAGTCCACCACTGTTATCACTTTATTAAGAAACATCCTGAGCACCAAACCTGAGTCATTTGACCTACTACAATTTGTGTACAGGACAAACAGATCCACAGAAGATGATATTTTTAATTTATCATTCACAAAATTCAAACCCACTTGAAAAAAAGGACAGTTGTACCTGATTACTTTTTATTGACGTGACAGTATTTTCAGAATACTTGATACACTCAAAAAATACAATGTTGGATTTCCCTAAAGAAGCGGCTCCACAGAAGTTATAAGAACTGAATTAAGTACTATATCACTATAACAAAGTTCAGATATAAGGAGGGAAGAGGACAGGGTTGGCAGGTGACTACTGGCTGTTTATTTTCATCAAACAATAATATAACAGAACAGTGTGCAGGCAGGCACAAAAACAGACAAAGTAATTTCAGGATTCACTCCAGCACGGTAAACAGACATCAAGGAGTGGGGAAACAGCCAGTAGTCCTTCTCTCTCTCGCAGGCTCCTGTTTCTCCTGGCGTTAAATACTCTCCCCACGCCAATTACTGAAACAAGAGACAGGTGTTTATTATTTGCGTCTAATCCACTCAGACACCACGCGTCTCCTCCCTCTCTCTCCCGTTGCAGATTCCGCTGAACCAAAAATATACAGAAAATGCAACTTAATTAATAAATGAAATAAATTACATCCAATTGTATTTAATATATTGTGCTCAAGATTGTATTATGCCTATTTTCTGTTAAAGTGCACACTTTAAGCAGCTCATTATTCATTCCTGAAATAAAAAAATTTATATATTTTAATTAATCCACACATTACAAATATTATTTTTTTGTTAAATCATAATTCATTTAAGTAGTATTCATTATATATTTTTGTCCAATAAAACCAATATATTTAAATTGTACTTATTTTGAATAGATAGATAGATAGATAGATAGATAGATAGATAGATAGATAGATAGATAGATAGATAGATAGATAGATAGATAGATAGATAGATAGATAGATAGATAGATAGATAGATAGATAGATAGATAGATAGATAGATAGATAGATAGATGACTTACCTGTGGGATTGAAAGGGGTAAAGGTGCAAGATAAAAGACACATTCACAAAATGTATTTTAATAGCAATAAACCCAATGATATACTGGACACATTTGCTGGTAGTTTAATGTAAAATGTTATTTTTTGGGTCACCCTTGTGCTTCAGTTCAGGAGAAGAGAAGACCCAAAAACATTGATGATATGCTGCATGTTGCTTTATTTAACAGGTGGTGACTGCAGTTGCTGATGCAGTGAAAATCTCTTTATTTAAAATATTTTTAGTGGAATCAAATGAAATAAGTTCACAGTAATAATATGGTCTCATTATTAGCATATTATAAATATTAGTTTATAAATTTAAATGCCAGTCTGACAATTTAGGGCAGTCTATCTGTGTGGTACCTTTACAGCACTGCAGATTACAGTTAATAATTAAAAGCCTGGTAAGGTATAACAGTGTCTGAACCATAGCACTTCTTAATTAAAATATACATTACATAACAAATAATAATAATAGTTATAATAACAGAAAACCCAATAATAAAATTAATTGAAGATGAATTGGTACTGATGTCAATGGATGCCACTGCACAGTTCAGGTCACTTCTTGTTCCAGTGCTATTCAAAGTGAACACAGTGTCACACCAGAGATCCTTCTGACCTTTTCTCGTGTTGACAGCAATGACTTTGAACTTCTCATATGGAGGAATCAGCACCTCTTTCTCAGAAAGAAATATAGAGTAATGTGACACATCAGCACCTTCACAAGTTTTGATTTGAAAACAAGATTTAGTTCCAAAACCTTGTGCTACATTTTTATTTAAAGAGGAGGATGTAAATGATCCAAAACGAACCTCTTTGTTCAGAACATTCTTATCAAATTCAACATCAGTACCACGATACGTGAAATAGCATCTATTTTGTGTTTTCTTCAGAATCTGTATCGCATCTGTTAACAGAAAGTGAAGTGAATACCATTTAAAAGTCTTGTCTTTGTATTCTTGTTTCTGACTACGAACATCATTATTGAAAAATTCATACAGTGGACTTGAATGTGTGTAAACATAAACAGCAACTGAATGATTTTTTGACAAGTTATCTTCTGGTGTTTTGGCTTCATGGACACCCTCTTCCCAAAGTTTTGCAAATTCATATTCAGACTGAGATTTTTCTTTCTCTAGAAGTTTTGTCTCCACCAGCTGTTTCATGTTCTCTATACAGCCCTTATACTGATCATCAACAGAATTTGGTGCCATATCCAATGAAAATATCTGTCCTGCAGATCCTCTGTGATCCTACAGCAACAGAAATCATAATGATCACATCATCAGTATTCATGTCTGTACTAATTATACTAGAACACAAGCTTACCTGTCCTAAAGCAGCAAAAATGAGAAGAAGAGCTTCAGTAATCAGCAGCATCTTGATTAAGCCAAATTCACAAATGAAATAGTTGATATAATGAAGAACAGATGCTGAAAGAAAACCAGAAGTACAACAGCATTCAATAAAGACTGGTATCCCAGACAGCAACATATTGTGGCCCAGATCCGGCGCACATCTGGTACATGATGTGGGCTGATACGATGTTGCTCTTTATATTTTTATATTTTTAAAATCTTAAACAATATTCCATGAGAAACTGTTAAGCCATTTTTAATAAATTACATGTGGATTATGTTTTTTTATAATGTCAACAGAACTGAATAGTGTCCTTACCTTGTCTATTCTCTAGAAACACAGAAAATCATGCAAACGTCAGTACAAAGTCCAATGAAATCTGCTGAATTTTCATACTATGTTGGAAAAATATCACTGGATTCTCTGTTGTCACTGTTCAACAAAGAGAATTACTCAGGTCTGCTGTCCAGTCAATTATGATGATTGAGGAGTGTTTCAGTTGTGAAACTTTAAAACATAGTAAAGTTTAGGGCGTCACCGTCAGATTCAGCTCCTCCTCCAGCTATTTAAACAAAACTGAGATGTCAGTTAAATTTAGATCTATGTAGATTTGTGGGAATGTCTGTTCATAGGTTTCGCAGATTATTTCTTTTTTAAAAAAAAAAAAATATGATGAACAAATTATTTTATTATTGTAGAATAAAATTTTTAATATCATCTTATTGTAATTATGCTCAGAAACATCTTATGTGTTTCATGTTCACAACCATGTCTTGCACCATAACCAAGTTTTAGGCATAATCATTGCACAAGTCAGTCTTTACTCACCGTACAAGTCTTTCACAAGTCATTCTGGGAAGTTGAATGACGCTCATTATAACCTATTTATAATTCAGTCTTGCTCTTTATTCTCACAGTTTTGTGTAGGAAAAAGAGGCATTTGAGAAGCTGCAGGGTTGCAAATGCTGATCTGAATTTGAAACATTTAGGAAACTGTGGTCAGAAGCTTCAATTGTACATTTTATGGTGACTTCTGCTACCATTTAACTTGTCCTCTTTTGAAGATGTGTTAATATTTAATGGGACGTTTAAAACTGACATTAAAGACTATAATTGTTGGAGTGTACCTTCTGCATATTGTGTTTTATCTACACTTTTTTCTTTTTTTTCTTTTTGATGAAGATGAAGATACCCCTCAGCAATTGTACAGTTGCTGCCCTGAACATAATAATCACCAGTACCATTTTTGGGAACCCTTTACTTAAACCCTTTATGTATAATACATTATAAAAGTATTTTTAATGCATTAATTGTGTTTTGTAATGCACACTATAATGCATTGTATAGTCTCATTAATAATTCTAACCAGTTACAGTACATTATAAAATATCTTTAGAAAGTATATTGCATTATAACATGACAAACAACCAATTTCAAAAGTAACAAAAAAAATCTTTGAATATTATAATGCATTTTCACTTTGGTTGCAATTATCTTTGAAACAATATAACGCATTATGATGACATACATAATAAATACCTTTATAATGCAGTATACAGAAAAGCTTTAAGTGAAGTGTTACCCCATTTTCTTTAAATGTAGCCTACCATGGTATTGAGTGAACCACCTTGAAGTATCATGTAAATAACATGGTACATGAATGTGTCACATTAGACTATTAGGCTAATAATCTACATCCCACATAGCAAGCGATCTTGGCAATTGTTGGTGGGAGGAGTGTGGCCCAGATCAATCCAGTGACCATCTACTTCAAATCAGGATTATGACCTTGGGCCAATTAAGATTGATTACATTTTCTGTGATAATTTAACCATAATCAATAATTCTTTAATTTGGTTCATCAAGGGGCATAATGTTATTAATATGCTCTCATAAAATACACAGTGTTTTGTTCCTGTGCTGCAATGCAGATCTTCTGGATGTGATGCTTTGTGTGAGGAACTGTAGAGTGAGATTTAAAGTTGTATGTGAACATTTACAACAAGTCTAATGCAGTGCAGCTTATCTTAAAAAAGCAGCAAAGAAGAAGCTGTTGTTTGTGTATGTGGAGACACCTGTGATGTGGTTGATTGAACTGCTTCCTGTTGAACTCAATCTTTAATTCTCTGACCTAACTCTCTCAAGTTATTGCAGGAACAGATCCAAATTTAAACTTTTATTCAGGGATTTGCATCTCCTTCCTCACTACTGATTGGAAAAAATAAAAACAGTCAAATGACTGGCAGCAGCAGCTGTCAAAAAAAAAAAAAAAGAAAAAAAAAAAAAAAAAGTTTAGGTGATGATGTCTGGAACAATGGACCGCCATGGAAACAATAAGGGCAAATATTCTAATATAATGGTTGCCTTAAAAAAAAATCACTCTGGGGGGTCAGCTAGAATATTTTAAACTCTTACGTGAAAGGGTTAAGATTCATACACTGCTTCTTGATTTCTTTGTGGGTTTGTATGATTCTGGCTAAATATTTTCTCCATATATGACTTCATAAAATCTTTCAGAGTATCACAGCACTGCAGGAAATTCTGCAGTGGTACTGGCAGGATAAATTAACAACTAATATTAAACAATTTAATAAGAAATTAGACTCTGGTATCAATGAATCAGGCCACTACATGATAACTAAAACGTGACCAACAATATCTGATCAGAGCTTTACTTGCAGTTTTTGCCATAACAAACAAGTATCAGAGACACACAGTTACAACCGCTTGAGAAAAACGAACTTAAAAAAAATCATAGGTTAGTAGCACAACAAAACCAAACACTGATCACCATAGTGGTGATATCAAACTTTATTATTTTCAATAAAACATCGACATCTAAACCTCTGTTAATTCTCAATAAGATCTTAAGTATGAAATAAATAAAGTCTGGGTTGTAATAAGTGAAGATGCTGAGATCTTGAGAGATCTGTTAGTGTTTAATGTTCTGTTGGGATTTGAAGGGTTTCTGTATCGTCTGTTTTGTGAACGATTTTAAAGATCCAAATATAGAAAAAAAATAACCTTTTACATGTTGTTGTAGGAGATCTCTAATGCAGAAATGTTTTTGTTTTTCTGTACATTTTAGTAAGTTTTAGGGCAATGTAGTAATATTGTAACTTTGGGCCTGTTGGGTAGCAGAATTTAAGTGATTTCACTCACTGTCTGAACAAATGTAGAGACCATCTAAAGGTTCTTTTGCAGGGTGTACTGCTTTTGTAGCCCCATAACAGTAGCCTTAAAAGTCAAATCTTTATGAAAAATAATCTATTACAAAAAATATGTTCAGATTATATTCACAAAACCTGATGAAATGAATGAAAACTTTGGCATTTATCTCTGTTCATAGCCATATTCAATTATGACAGTCCCAAGGCATGGTCTGTATATGGTCGGTATAATGTTCACATACTCATCAGATGGGTGGCCACTGGGTTTTTCTTTTCCAATTCACAGGCATCTCCACATTCCTCTTCATCACTTGTATCAGAATCCATTTCAAAATCACTGTTCCCATTTTGGATGGCATCAATGATATCATACACTTCGTAGATCACATTGTTATTATTCAAGTTGGCAATTATTAAGCCTCTCTTTAAGAAACCACAATTAGATCCAAATATATTAGGAAATTACAGACCCATTTCAAATCTTCCATTTATGTCTAAAATACTAGAAATTGTTGTGTCTGTTCAGTTGTGCTCCTTCTTGAAAAAAATAATATCTATGGATGATATCTGATGGACAATTCTGGGTTTGGCGATTGTCAGGTGTACTGTACTTGCCTGACTGCATTGTGCCAAGGATAAAGTTTGGTGGAGAGGGGATTATGGTGTGGGGTTGTTTTTCAGGGGTTGGGCTTGGACCCTTAGTTCCAGTGAAAGGAACTCTTAATGCTTCAGCAACAATTTCATAGACTCAACTTTGTGGGAACAGTTTGGGGATGGCCCCTTCTTTTTCCAACATGACTGTGCACTAGTGCACAAAGCAAGGTCCATAAAGACATGGATGAGCGAGTTTGGTGTGGAGGACCTTCAACCCGATATAACACCTTTGGGATGAATCAGAGCGGAGACTGTGAGCCAGGCCTTCTCGCCCACATCAGTGCCTAACCATAAATTCCCATAAACACACTCCTAAAGCTTGTGGAAAGCCTTCCCAGAAGAGTTGAGGCTGTTATAGCTGCAAAGGCTGGGCCAACTCCATATTAAACCCTACAGATTAAGAATGGGAAGTCATTAAAGTTCATGTGCAGGTAAAGTCAGGCATTCCAAAACTTTTGGCAATATAGTGTATTTCATCAAGACCAGATGAGATCTCTAAATGAACCAAATTGACAGAGTGTGTTAAAGATATAAAACATTGGATGACTAGTAATTTTCTTCTATTAAATTCAGATAAGACTGAAGCATTACTTATTGGACCAAAGACCTGTACACAGAATCTCTCAGACTACAATCTGCATTTAGAAGGATGTGCTGTTACTCCATCCTCGACAGTTAAAGACCTGAGTGTTATATAAGACAGCAGCTTGTCCTTTGAAAATCATATTTCATATGTTACAAAAACAGCCTTCTTCCACCTCAGAAACATTGCTATGCTGTGAAACATGCAAACATCTTTTTCTGATGCAGAAAAGTTAGTTCATGCCTTCATGACGTCTCGACTAGATTACTGTAATGCATTATTAGCTGGTTGTCCTGCTTCCTCAATAAACAAGCTACAATTAGTACAAAATGCAGCTGCTAGAGTTCTTACCAGGTCAAGAAAATATGATCATATAACACCAATTTTATCATCTCTACACTGTTTACCTATTAAGTTCTGTATCGATTATAAAGTATTGCTAATGACCTTTAAGGATCTAAATGGTTTAACTCCCATGAACTTAACCGATCTATCGCCCTACAATCCTTCACGCTCTTTAAGATCACAAAACTATGGACTTCTTGGATATCTAAGTCCACTAAAGGATGGAGAGCATTTTCACATTTGGCTTCTAAACTCTGGAATAGCCTTCCTGATAATGTTCGGAACTCAGACTCACTCGCCCAGTTTAAATCTAGATTAAAGATTCATTGCCAAGCACTTACATAATGCATCTCATATCCTTGTACTCATTTATGTCAAATCAAATGCACATGACTATCTTTGTTAGCTACACTAATTATGCTCCATTTGCTTTTCTGTTTTATCTCAGGATGCCTGAGAATATGACTAACTCTGGATCAACATGCACCATTCCAAATTTTTCTATATATCATTGTTGAAATATATATTTATTACTTCCATGAGCTCTACAATTAATTAACACATTGCTTAAATTAATACATTGTTAACTAACAGGGGTGTGACGAGCTCTTGTGTCACGAGATCTCGCGAGACTAAAGTGTGACGAGATTTCTTGTTGAGGCGAAAAGTACTCTCGTGATATTGCCACGACAGAGTGTTAGGATGATTAGGAAAGAATATGCCACCGCTACGTTTACATTATGCCTCCACTGTCCTTTTGCTTTGTGTTTAAATAAAAAAACATTTAATTAAGTTGGATAACAGTCGCCGCCGCTCCATATTCACAGAAAGTGAAAGTAAACGCGAGCGCGCATTCAAACGTGATTTCAATACTCCGCATTTTGAAAGCGACTCCCTGATGAATGCAAATATCTCTCAATATAAAAGCTATTTTAGGCTGGGAAGTGTAGTTGTAACCATCTCTTAGCTCTGTATCAGAGAAAAAGTTGGTCTTATTTGCACTTTGAATACTGAGAGAGTGTGATTATGTTTGCACTTATTGTAAAGCGTTACCATAAAAATTAATAACAGTTTTCTCTTAATCTTATTAAGCACAAGCAGTAAGGTTTCCTTTGTTAACATTAGTTAAAGCACTGTGAACTATCATGAACTAACAATGAATGACTATTTTTATAAACTAACATAAACAAAGATTAATAAATATTGTAGCAAATATATTGCTCATTGTTAGTTGATGTTGGTTAATACATTAATGTTAATAAATGAGACTTATTGTAAAGTGTTACCATTTTTATTTATACTGTTTTATTTCTATGATCAGTTTGTGGAAAGGAGTTCAGTTAGGAGGTCAAAAGTTGTAGAAGCTCATAAATCATGTACAGTAAGGTCTGAAGAGACTGAAATCATACAGGAGAGAAGTCAGTCAGTTGAGTTAGTGGCAAACCCTTTTACAGTACTTGAGTATTGTTGTCTTTTACTGCATATGATAATTCATACTCAGAAAGTAGGACTGAATGACATTCATTATAAGATGATTAGTTAAAACATTTCAAATACACCTGCAGAATATTTTTTTCTAGTCATGTATTCCGCCATTGAGGATTTCTTAAAAATAGTGTGTAAAAATCTTGTCTCGTCTCGTGAACTCAATCTCGAGTCTCGTTTCGTCTTGTGAGATACCTGTCTCGTCACACCCCTATTAGCTAACTGTTTTATTTGTATATGTACATTTCACAAGTTCACACTTACAAATGATTAGATATAATAAAGAGTATGCGTATTTGGCGTGTTGTCTGGGTGGGACCCAGTTAGGCAGCCTAGTTGACACCCATCTGGGCCCCACAAGGCTATGTCAAGTCAAGTCAAGTCACCTTTATGTATATAGCGCTTTTTACAATGCAGATTGTGTCAAAGCAGCTTTACATTGATAGCTGGTACATAATTTGGCTGCACAGCAGCTCTTAAATAATAGTGTCAATGCAGGCAGATCAGAAGCACTGTTGAATAAATGTCAAGAATACTATTGAATATCAAGTGTCGAGTGTCCCCAACTAAGCAAGCCAAAGGCGACAGCGGCAAGGAACCCAAACTCCCAAACAAGTGGCAAATAGGTGTTAAAATGGAGAAAAAAAAACCTTGGGAGAAACCAGGCTTAGTCGGGGGGCCAGTTCTCCTCTGGCGAACAGTGCTTTGTTACAATCAGGTTGCTATCATAAATCTGATAGGATCGCAACAATCAAAGTTTTTATTTCAGTTCCATCCAGTTGAGGATCGTATTCATCACGCCGGTATGGATGGTTTGTTGAGGAACTGTGCTACTGGCTGTCGTGTCGATGAGGCCTTCACAATGGATGATCCAGTTGACTCGATCTCTGCTGATACTTCAGGGCTGCGTTGTGGTCGTGTCCAGTTGAGGATCATATTCATCACGCCGGTATGGACGGTCTGTTGAGGAACTGTGGCACTGGCTGTCGTGTTGATGATGTCTTCACAATGGATGATCTAGTTGACTCAATCTCTGCTGATACTTCAGGGCTGCATTGTGGTCGTGTCAAAGCGCAGATCCTTGGTCTCAGCTGGATACGGCCCAGATCCGGTTGACTACGGTAAACCTCGGGATAAACAGAAAGACTAATATTAGCGTAGATGCCATTCTTTTTCTGATGTAACGAGTACATCTGGTGTTATAGGAAGTGTTCCCGGTTCTGGCTGACCTAATTTATGCAGCCTAATAATCCTTTAACGGATTTGAAAATATAAATTGATAATTTGTTATGTGTATGCCAGGTTAAAGAGATGTGTTTTTAATCTAGATTTAAACTGACAGAGTGTGTCTGCATCCCGAACAATGCTAGGAAGATTGTTCCAGAGTTTAGGTGCCAAATAGGAGAAGGATCTACCGCCTGCAGTTGATTTTGATATTCTAGGTATTATCAGCTGGCCTGAATTCTGAGATCGCAATAAACGTGAAGGACTATAATGTATTAAGAGCTCACTTAGGTACTGGGGAGCTAAACCATTTAGTGCTTTGTAAGTAATTAGCAAGATTTTAAAATCTATACGATGTTTAACAGGAAGCCAATGCATTGATGACAGAACTGGGCTAATATGGTCATACTTCCTAGTTCTAGTAAGAACTCTAGCTGCTGCATTTTGTACGAGCTGTAGTTTATTTATCAAGCGAGCAGAACAACCACCCAGTAGAGCGTTACAGTAGTCTAGCCTTGAGGTCATAAACGCATGAACTAACTGTTCTGCATTTTTCATTGAGAGCATATGTCGTAGTTTAGATATATTTTTCAGATGGAAGAATGCAGTTTTACAGATGCTAGTAACATGGCTTTCAAATGAAAGATTGGTATCAAAGAGCACACCCAGGTTCCTAGCTGACGACGAAGACTTAACAGAGCAGCCAAGTGTTAGACAGTATTCTAGATTATTGCGTGAAGAAGTTTTCGGTCCAAACATTAGAATCTCTGTTTTTCCTGAATTTAGTAGTAGGAAATTACTGGTCATCCAGTTTTTTTATATCAGCTATACATTTTGTTAATTTAGCGAATTGGTGATTTTCGTCAGGGCGCGAAGAAATATAGAGCTGAGTATCATCAGCGTAACAATGAAAACTAATGCCATGCTTCCTAATGATATCTCCCAAGGGTAGCATGTACAGAGTAAAAAGCAACGGTCCTAGTACTGAGCCTTGCGGTACTCCATATTTAACTTGTGATTGATATGACATCTCATCATTTACTACTACAAACTGATAACGGTCAGATAAGTATGATTTGAACCATGCCAATGCAATTCCACTAATGCCAACATAATTTTCGAGTCTGTTTAGAAGAATATTGTGATCAATAGTGTCAAATGCAGCACTAAGATCCAGTAACACTAATAGAGAGATACAACCACGATCTGATGATAAGAGCAAATCATTAGTAACTCTAATGAGAGCAGTCTCAGTACCATGGTATGGTCTAAATCCTGACTGGAAATCTTCACAGATACTATTTCTTTCTAAAAAGGAACATAGTTGTGATGAAACTGCCTTTTCTAGTATTTTTGACAGAAAAGTGAGATTTGAGATCAGCCTGTAATTGACTAATTCTCTAGGATTAAGTTGTGGTTTTTTAATAAGAGGTTTAATAACAGCCAGCTTAAACGTTTTTGGTACGTATCCTAGTGATAAAGATGAATTAACAATATTAAGAAGAGGATCTATGACCTCTGGAAGCATCTCTTTCAATAGCTTAGTCGGTATAGGGTCTAACATACATGTGGATGATTTTGATGATTTAACAAGTTTAGACAATTCTTCCTCACCTAAAGCAGTAAATGAATTGAATTGTTCTTTAGGGACACTACAATGCACTGTCTGACACAAGACTGTAGTAGACGGTTGCATGGTTATAATTTTTTCTCTAATATTATCAATCTTGCAAGTAAAGAAGTTCATAAAGTCATTACTGCTGTGCTCTTTGGAAACATCAGAAATTGAAGCTTTATTTCTTGTTAACCCTCTGGAGTCTGAGGCTGATTTGGGGCTTGGAGAAGTTTTGACATGCCCTGACATTTGTGCTTTTTCAGTTGTTCATAAACATATAAATGACAAAAGTGTCATTACACTGTATTCAGCACAAACTAGGCTACAATAATATGTGAGGAACATGTACGTACATGTTTGTATTTTTGAAGGAATAATGAAAGAAAAAACAAAAAACTTAAGTCACTGAAATAAGGCCAAAAAAAGTATATTAAATCTGTGTTCATAAGACTTCTGGGTATTGGAGGTTGTAGACTAGAGTTTTTGCTTCAGAATTATGTAAAAATTATGCTGCCTACTCCTTCATATAAAACAATAGAGAGATTTAAATTTTCGAAGACACTTTTGGTCAAGAAACACAGTATGCATGGAGGCGTGAATCCTCATGTATAATGGGTGATTCTCACCTGAGAAGACAAAAGAATTGACCTGAAATGACTTGCATATTAATGAGGCCTTTCAGTCAGGTAGGCTGTGAAAAAACCCTCTGTGATCATGCTGATAGCAGGATTAAAGTCCACTCAGGACAAAAAAAAAAACATGATTTTTGTGATCTCATGCATGCACGTATTATTGCACATGATATGAAGAAAATTTTGTATAGGCCTATGTTAAATTACAGTACCAGTCAAAAGATTGAACACATTGCCATTATAATGTTTTTAAAAGAGGTCTCAAGTCTCTAACCAAATAATGGTTTTCTATTTTAATATACTTTAAAATATAATGTATTTCTGTGATGCAACGCGTCTGAACATTCCTACCTCTAGGGCATTTCATATAGGCTACTATATTTGTTATATTATAGAGCCTAAATGTTGATGTGCAGTTGACAAACTATACATCATTAAAAAGATCTAAGACTCAAGCTTTACATTTTGACTCTTAAAATCTTATATTGACCATAATTTCTTAATATGCTTAAAAGCATACACATTTGGAGAAATATTGATGGATTCTCATATGTTTATATCAATTTTCTATACAGAGGAGTAATATTTATTATTCTATATGCATCATTATGAGCGCTGGATGCTGAGTTTTTAATTCATACACAGCCGGAGGGCGCTCTGCCCCTTTTGTCCACAAATGCCTCAGTAAAAGAAGAGGCATATCATGTGACAATCAAGGAACTAACAGAGGCAAGAGATCGCTAAATATGGCTATTCAAAACACTTTTGAAGACAATAAATACACGATTGAGATGACGAATGCATGTATTGACTGAATTTGCATCTGAATAGCGCTGGCTCCGTGGGCGTGGCCGCATTAGCGGATAATGAGCTGAATCACAGACTTCTGACATGGCTCTCTTTTCATACAGATTACATAAATACAGAAGGTTTGTTTTAAAACCTGACATCTTAACGTTTTTTAAGTGTAATTTTTTTGTCATTAGTATTCACTAAGTTACAGTTCATTTTCTAAGAACTATCAGATTGGAGTTAGTTCAGAGAGAGACGAGAGATCACGCATCATGTTAGTTTTCTTTATTTTACAAAAAGCACAACATTTTGTTTTTACTCTGAGTGTACACAAATGAAAGAAGATATTCCACAGTTTAAAATGGTGTATAACTCTTAATTGTATGTGCAACATTGACGGAGTATTTTGAGTCTCTTTCACACTGATAAGAAAAAAACCACGGTGGTATCGCCGGCGATACCCTCAGACCTCAGAGTGTTAATTTAGCCACTGTATCAAATAAATACCTAGGGTTGTGTTTATTTTCTTCTAAAAGTTTTGAAAAATAGGCAGATCTAGCAGTTTTTAAGGCCTTTCTGTACTCAGTCATTTTCTCTCTCCACGAAATGCGAAATACTTCTAGTTTTGTTTTCTTCCAGCTGCGCTCCATTTTTCTAACTGCTGTTTTTAGGGCCCGAGTGTGCTCATTGTACCATGGTGTTGGATTAATTTCCTTAATCTTTTTTAAACGCAAAGGAGCAACTGAGTCTAATGTGCTGGAAAAGAGAGAGTCAATAGTTTCTGTTGCAATATCGAGGTCTTCTAAGCTGTCTGGTATGCTAAGGCGATGAAACTGATCAGGAAGATTATTTATAAAGCAATCTTTAGTGGTAGAAGTGATCTACCATATTTATGGCAGGGGGGCAGTTTAGCCGCTTTCACTAAATGTAATATACACGAGACTAGATAATGATCTGAGATGTCGTCACTCTGCTGCAGAATTTCAACGGCATCAATATCGATTCCACGTGACAATATTAGATCTAAAGTATGATTACGACAATGAGTGGGTCCCGACATGTGTTGTCTAACACCAATAGAGTTTAGAATGTCTGTAAATGCCAATCCTAATGAGTCTTTTTTATTATCTTCATGGATATTAAAATCACCAACAACAAGGACTTTATCTGCAGCTAGTACTAATTCTGATAGAAAATGCTGGCTGGGTCATTCACTGAAACATAAGTTTAGCTGCAGTGAATTTATTTCATGTGACAAACCTTTTCCCACCCTGTGACCTACAAATGGGTCACGGCCCACAATTTGAAACCTCCTGTGTCTACCAGTATTAGTCAATGGAAAGTCTGAAAAACAAAACTTTAATTAGCTGAAAAACACTGATGTTTCACAGTTATTTCCTGAATTATTATGATAATTATTATGATCAAACACTGTCACTGTAAAAAAAAAAAAAAAAAAAAAAAAAGGTCAAATGACTGGCAGCACAAGTTGCTAAACATAAGCTTTAGTAAAATCGCCTTTTTGACATTTAAATAATGTCAAATGAATAGCAGCAACAGAGAATTAAACACTAACAGATCTCTCAAGATCTCTGCATCTTCACTTATTACAGTCCAGTTTCTTTCTTTTATACAAAACTTCTTAACGAAAATTAACTGAGGTTTAGATGTTGATGTTTTATTGAAAATAATGACATTTGTCAACATTATGGTGATCAGTGTTTGTTTTAGTTGGGCTCTTGACCCTTGAGTTAATATCATCTGTTTTTATCATGCTGCTGTAACTTTGTTTCTGAAGCACATTTGTTATTGGAAAAAATTGCAAGATAAGTTCTGGTCTCATCCAGAGTTTGGTCTCTGAGTGTATTAGCTGTTAGTTTTGCACTAAGAAATTATCAGATAAAAATAGCATATTCTGATTTTTTTTTTTTTTTTTTTTACTTATTATATAGATAAGTAATATCTATATAATAAGTAAAGTTTAAGAAGATAAGAAGTATTTTCAGCTGTGTCTTTTTGACTCACACAAACATCAAGAATTTTACGACGTCAGTACAAGTTGCTTTCAGTTAAAACAGCTCAAACATGTATTTCATTCTAGGACTATCTTAAGCCTTGTCTGTGAAACCGGGATTAAATCTCTCAAGATCTCAGCAGAGGAGGATTAAACAACTCCACAAACAGCATTATTAAACAAATGTCACTGTAATGTTTCAATGCTGTAGATGAACAACTATTACCACTTAGACATGCAGAGCACAATGGAAGTTTTTTACTATGGTGATACTGTTGTGGCAAATTCCATGTCTCTGTGTCCCTTCAGTTCTGGTCTCAAAGAAAAACTCTCAGAGTTGAAGTTCCAGGTCCCAGAAGTTTAACTTTATTGACAAGCAACAAAGTGAGATGCCAGCTGTTCATCTGAATCTCTCTAGCCAGGGCACAGCTTTTATACATTTTTCTTATCTCTTAAAACACACCAAAGTAGTATAATTGGCTGGTAATATCCAGCCTTAAAGTTTTCCCATATTCTCACTTGCAGGTGCTCTCCTCCCTTTCTCTTCCTGAAGTACTCCCCAACATTTTTACCACAGTCACTTCACCAATTAAACTGCAGGTGTTGCTTATGTAAGAGATAATTTTCTTTGTAAGGGTGGCCGACTGCCAACTACTGTACATCTTTTGACTTAGTCTCTCATGGGCCTTCTGCCAATTGATGGTCAACCCTTTTCCTATTGGCCAAGTGAAACATTGTATCAAACCAGTCAATACTCCCTGGAGGTAAGAAGCCTTCACGTGACACCCTTAACAATGGTCTTATTCATTTCACAGCCACCTGTTGTCTGGTGGGAAATTGTGCTTAGTGGCCAAGTAAGAAACCCCAGTTATCTTGGAAGTAACCTGTTTGGTTATTTATCATTAACTTTGTTAATATCAAACCCAACAATTTTTTCTCTTCCCTGTCAGTCTGTTACTATGAAAGTAGTGAACTTTTCTCAATACCACAGCTCATGTTCATTTAATATAATTTGACTTATGGTCTTAGTTAAACCAAATAAATAATTATTTTATTTTAATTGTTCTTATGTCAATTGTAAATTATTATTTTATTTCAAATGTTTCAGCCATGTTTCGGTTTAGAACTTCTTCATTAAAATTCATTTCTATTGCAAATAATAATTGATCTGATGTGAGCTACTGATACGATCAACTGCAAACAATTAACATAAAGATCTCAGCAGAGGATGATTAAACAACTCCAAAAACAGCTTTATCAGCTTCACTTATTTATTTATAATTGAAAATAATTATTTTTTGTGAATACTGTTTCCTTTAGATGTGCTCTTGATCCTTGAATTTGTTTTAATAACTTTTTTTTTGCTGCTTTAACACTGTGTTTAGAAAATGTTTGTTGTGTTAAAAAAAGGCTGACATGAGATGCTTGCTACTTGTTTAGATATAAGAATCATAAAATGGTTTGTGTCACTGATCACATCTGCACCCTGTACACAGAGAACCAGGGGCTCACAGTGCTCACTGGTTAGGATGGCTAGCTGGGTGGTCAGGGTACATGTCAATTATTCTGGGTGGTCAAGTATTCCATCAATCCATCACTTTGCGGATGAAGGGGAGTTGAATGCTTCTTGTGTATCCTCAGGAGTCTGCACACTTCTGGGAACACTTCGGCTTTGATAATATGTCCCTGATTTTGATCTCATCTGGGGCTCAGAATCAGCAGAACATCTCTTCCTCCAACTTCTCTGCTGTGAAGGCCGCACTATGGTTGGGTATTGCATATGCCTCTGGCCACTGAGTGAAGTAATCCATAGCGATTAGGATGTAGAGGTATTCATTATCTTTGCTTCAGATCGATTTAAGGAATGCCACCAACAGCTGGCCAAAGAGAGCAATGGGGAAAAAGTTTTATTTTGTTCGTTCTAAGACACAAATTTGATGAGAACAATACACTTTATTCTATCAGACAGGACTGCGAAAATGGTTGGTCAATGCAGTACTTGGCATTACAATGTATACAGTAAAAGTAAAAAACTACAATGTTATCTTTTATCATAACTATTTTTGTCTCACATAAAAAAATCATGCTTATACAATAAATAATAAATATTATTCATGAACAATTGTCTTTTATTAATGATATCCATTACTTTTATGCTACTTCATAGGGATGAGAAAGATTGATGTGAAGGATCCTGTTGTTTTCCTGATCTCTTCCTGGAAGTTTGAAAAATATGATTTCAATCTGATGGAGGAGAAGATAGAGCAAGATCTTCCACAACATAAGAGGGATGTGCTGCTATTAGCTTTGCCAAATATCACGCTGGAGATTAATGAGAAAAATAAGAGAATGATCAAGAGAAAAATATTGCAGGAGTAGCCTTACTGTCTGCATGTGTGGCTGTGGTTCCTCTTCCTGGTCTTTCAATTGCTGTGGATTTAGCCATTATAATAAAAGAGACAGAAAAGTATTTCCATGTTTTTGGTCTTGATAATAAATCCTTGCAGAAACTCTGTGAAAGATCTGGGAAGAGCATAGAGCATTTAAAGAGTTTGATGAAGTCGCCACTGCATGCTGGAATAAACCCAGCTTCAGTGTTAACCTTGCTGGGCACTGCGTCCCTGGCTGTGGCTGAAGATGCATTTGAGCTTGTTTTGAGTCTCATACCCATTATTGGCTCTGTGGTGGCAGGAGGAATGTCCTATTGGACAGTCTCAACAATGCTGCAGAGCGCTCTGGATGACATAGCAGGGGATGCCAGAAATTTGCTTTTGAATATAGTGCAGACTGAAGTGTAAACAGAAAGTCACAGACTTGTCTATTTATAACCAAATATAAAAATCACATCACAGATGCAGATACAGATACAATGAAAATAATTCCAGTTGCACCTGCAAGTGCGCTGTTGTTAGCTGTTGTTAGCAGTTATCTGCAAGAGATTTGAGTTTTGATGTTTCTTGTTTTCATTTTTTTGCTTAGTTTGCAAAATCTGCAGCAGCCAGGTGGTACAGGTCAGTGCTCTTTAAGTTGTTTACATTTATTAATACTGTAATGTTATGCGCTTTGAGACATGAGGTAGTTTAATGGCATCTCTCCTGATGCTTTTGTTTGCTTCCTGCTCGAAGCGTTCATGTGTTTTGAAGCAGGCATGGCTTTGGAGACGTTCCTTCAAAGCTAGCTCGCTATTGCTATCCTCTCTCCGAAAATGACCAACCCTACCTTTAAGCGGCAGTGTGCAAAAAAGCGCAGTTCAACTCTTTATCACATGTCCAGTAGTTTGCTCCGGTAGCCCTGACGATGACCTCTTATTTGTCAAAAAGCTCAAAAAATTTGATTTTTCAATTCATGACCCCCTTAACATATTATCAAGTAACTTATAACCTGTTACGAACTGCTCTGAAACACGGTTAGAAGACCCAAAGGCAGTCGTATGCAAATCTCTGTGCCCCTGTGGCGTCACATGCCACCTGGGATCCAAACTAAGCTTTTTTACAGCTTGATTTTAAAAATGCTTTTTTATTGATGACAAGTACGCATCAAGTTATCGAACTTGAACATAAAGACCTCTTATAAGCCCAAAAATCAAGGAAAATTTGATTTCTCATGTCATGACCACTTTAAGTGTAATCTACAATCGTAATCCACATAACAGACAAAAAATCCATATATCTAACAGTCCAGGACACAGGCAATCCATGAAAATAGACCATAACATACAAAACAGTAAGCACTCAGAAATGTAGTGGTAACATAACAGTGTGAAAACACAGAGCTTATATAGGCAAACATTAGCAAGTTAACGACACAGTTAATGCAATCACACCGTAATGAGTACAGGCAATGAGTTATGAAGGGAAAGCAAAGGAGTCGGGACGATGCCCTCTGGTGGAGATCATGGGTTCTCCATCTTATGGATGTAACAACCCAGGAGGGGAAAAAAGTACATTTATATAATGTACTTAAAGTGCTCTGTTTATGCACACTCATTTTGTACTTAATATACTAAATATACAATTTTTTTTTTTTTTCTAATATACTAAAAAGTATTTCTTAAAATAATATTAAGGACATCTAAGCGCACTTAACTGTGCTATTTTGAGACATCATTAAATATATATGAAATAAAATGTACTTTTAATATACTATCTCTGTATTTAAAAATATATATTTAGTTACCTTTTTAAATGCAAAGTATATTAAAAGCTCATTTTAGTTCATATTTCATGCTGTCTCAAAATATCAGTTGAGTACATTTAGATGTCCTTAACCCTTTCGCACGTAAGTTTTAAATATTCTGGCTGACCCCCCAGCGTGAGTTTTTTGAAGCGACCGTTATTTAGAACTTATCGCTTTATGGTTTCCATGGTGACGCGTCATTGCTTGTTATGTGACACACCGCAGCACTGTATATGAATCATAATCTGCTTTCATTTAATTTCTTCTTTTGTTATTCAAAATATTCACAACTTTGTTGACTATAGCATGAAATATCTAATATTCCGATTGACAAATATGTGCAAGTGGATGTGTATTGCAGTTTAAACACCTTTATAACTGTGACCGGGCGATATCCAAAGATCGCACTTGATTCCCACTACGCCACCGGGGTTTTTGTATATACCCACGGAAATAATTTAATATGGCAACAAATTCGTTACCAATAGGTGGGTGGGTGAGTAGAGACACAGGCAAAGGATTACACAGATAAGGCAGCTTTATTAAAGTGTACAAAAGTTAAAAACTGTCGCATCATCTCACAAGGGTTCCATAATAGCAGGTCACTAAAGAAGCAAAAACGACTTTACAAAAACTACTATACATAAAATTATGGAAGGCCGTTTCAGCATAAAAACGTTCCAGCGTTACTCGTCGTAATTATATTTTTACTAGTAACAATTAAATTAAAGAGCTCTCTAATTCAGTTTTTACTAGTAACAATTACAATTAGAGAGCTCTATAATTCATTTTTTACTAGTAACAATTATGATTGTAGAGCTCTCTAATTGAATTATAGAGCTCTGCAATTGTATTCTTACTAGTAACAACTGAATTGTAGAGCTCTATAATTCAGTTTTTACTAGTAACAATTCCAATTAGAGAGCTCTGCAATTCATTTATTACTAGTAAGAATTCAGTTGCAGAGCTCTGTAATTCAATTGTTACTAGTAATAATCCAATTGCAGAGCTCTACAATTCCACTAGAGAGCTCTCTAATTCAATTGTTACTAGTAAAAACTGAATTATAGAGCTCTCTAATTGTAATTGTTACTAGTAAAAACTGAATTAGAGAGCTCTTTAATTCAATTCTTACTAGTAACAATTCTAATTACAGAGCTCTATAATTGTATTATTACTAGTAAAAACTCCTATTCATGAGATGCAAAACAGATTGCAGATTTCCCGCCTACAAAAGTGAGTTTCAAAATAAAAGCCCTGTAGCGTGGTTCTAAAGTATCCTGAAAAATTTTACAGACTTAGGTAACATATTAATCATGTTCACATTAAAGCAAAATTAAGATGATGCCTGAGATGAAAGCCTAGCTATATTTAGTCGTTATATTCATTCACCTTTGTATATTGGTAAAGCTAAGAGCCAAGAACACTCCATATCACTGGACATAATATAGGGTGAAATGCCCTAAGCCACCCAAAGTGTTTTGACAAACTTGATATTAAGGAGTATAAATTAATTTTAAATATTTACAGTGTTTAGTATTGTTATGCAATAATAGAATGATTATCGCGGATATCTAATACAAAATAAACACCTCTATTGAATTGATTATCAAATTGTGTTAATAATAGGCGATTTGGCGCTGGGGTATGTTATTTTTGAAATTATGTTGTTGTTGAGTGCTCGCTCGTTGTTATCAGAGGCGCGTGCAACAGGGTTCACAGCGCTCGTGCACACGGATTAGCACTTCAATCTATCGCTTTTGCGGAGACTCTCTATTCCATACGTTGAAATCACAAAAACAAAATACATATAAACGTGTCACTGCTCTTGATATACAATCACTGATGCAAATCTTTGGTTTTAATGAGAAAAAAAAAAAAAATTCACTTGGTTGGATTAGAACCGGGAACCTCTTGCATCCTAATCGGAAAAACTGCCACTAGTCCATCAGGACATTCAATTATCAAAGGCGGATCGTCGTATTTATTAACTAATGTACATATTCTCGAGACTAACGATATTGTATTATAGCAGATGTGGGAAAACTATCATATTTGAACACATTTATAATTTTAATATCATATCATTATTATTGTAATAATAATACAACATTACCCCCCCCCCCCACCCATACACATTCTTGTCCCACCCACTTTGTAAAACAAAGTTACGCCACTGACCCCAGTTGAATATGCATAAGGCACGATTAGCATAATGATATGTCTCCGAATACAGAGCTCTGTAATGCAATTGTTACTAGTAAGAATTGCTATTGTGGAGCTCTGTAATTCAATTTGTACTAGTAAGATTGCAATTACTGAGCTCTCTAATTCTAATTGTTACTAGTAAGAACTGAATTATAGAGCTCTGTAACTTAATTCTTACTAGTAACAATTCAATTAGAGAGCTCTGTAATTCAATTATAGAGCTCTCTAATTCAATTGTTACTAGTAACAATTGAAATAGAGAGCTCTATAATTTAATTATTACTAGTAAGAATTGCAATTAGAGAGCTCTACAATTGAATTCTTACTAGTAACAATTTGATTATAGAGCTCTCTAATTGAATTACAGAGCTCTCTAATTCAATTGTTACTAGTAACAATTATGATTAGAGAGCTCTGTAATTCAATTGTTACTAGTAACAATTACGATTAGAGAGCTCTCTAATTCAATTGTTACTAGTAACAATTGAATTAGAGAGCTCTGTAATTGAATTATAGAGCTCTGCAATTACACATATCTTTAATGTGTATTTTTACTAGTAATAAATCAATTGAAGAGCTCTGTAATTCAATTGTTACTAGTAAGAATTCAGTTAGAGAGCTCTATAATTGTAATTGTTACTAGTAAGAATTCAATTAGAGAGCTCTATAATTGTAATTGTTACTAGTAAGAATTAAATTAGAGAGCTCTATAATTGTAATTGTTACTAGTAAGAATTCAATTAGAGAGCTCTATAATCCCAATTGTTACTAGTAACAATTGAATTAGAGAGCTCTATAATTGTAATTGTTACTAGTAAGAATTCAATTAGAGAGCTCTATAATCCCAATTGTTACTAGTAACAATTGAATTACAGAGCTCTATAATTAAAAATGAATGGAAGTCAATGGAGACATATGACTAGTAATAAATGAATTGTAGAGCTCTCTAATTGGAATTGTTACTAGTAACAATTGAATTAGAGAGCTCTATAATCATAATTGTTACTAGTAAAAATTGAATTATAGAGCTCTGTAATTGTAATTGTTACTAGTAAAAATTTAATTGTAGAGCTCTATAATTGTTATTGTGACTAGTAAAAACCGAATTAGAGAGCTCTACAATTATAATTGTTACTAGTAAAAATTGAATTATAGAGCTCTGTAATTGTAATTTTTACTAGTACAAATTAAATTATAGAGCTCTTTAATTTAATTGTTACTAGTAAAAATATAATTACGACGAGTAACGCTGGAACGTTTTTATGCTGAAACGGCCTTCCATATAAAATAGAGAAGCGTAAAGGAAGGAGATGGTCTGCCGCAACCCCTTAATTGTCACACCACACTTAATAAACCATAAACCACATCACTCGAACCTATGAAGCACGGCACTCAATGTGGACACCATTAAATGAGCAGCCAAACTCCTCCCCTTCTGCAAAAAAAACAAAAAACAAAAAACAAACAAAACAAAACAAAACAAAAAAAAAAACACTTTGTAACAGAATAACTAAAATTTAAACTGACAAAGAAAATATTACATTCAGTGTGTTTACAATTCAAAACAAATACAAAAGAAACAAAAAAGGAAACACAAACCAAACCACAATCACCCGCACACTCGAGGCACAAAACGGCCAAAAAAAATGGCCTCGCTTGACACATGTGCACTCAATCCACGGCGAGCGATAAACATAAACACACACAAACACACACACACACACACACACACACACACACACACACACACACACACACACACACACACGACAGGATTGAAACCCAGGCAAGGCAGCAGTGCGTTATATCACTAGACGTGCATTCCGTCGCATAATTCAGCGATGAAACCCTTGGGCATTTAAATCAACCTGCCGAACAGAAATAGCAGAGTTACTAATAAAATCATAAAAACAACAAGCAACCTTCTGTCGTACATACCAGGAGATGTTCACCGCGCAGTACTATGCGTGTTGCTGATCATAGCGTGCAGCTGTTCATCTACAAACTACACAGAGACACGGTAAATAAATATTTCCCTGAAGAATCCTCCATAAAACAAAAACGTACGAACCTGAAACTGGGGGCAGCTTATACGCGCAGCAGCATGGAGCAGGGACGGCACACCAAACATCCTTCCATTCATAAATGGCGGACTCCCGTAAAGGGGCGGTACGGATGACAACGCATCCTAGGTAACCAATGTCCTCCCATTTTATACCATAACACTCCGGTCCTGATAGGTTAACCGTTTACCTGACATCAACCAATAAACAACCAAGGGTATACTTCACACTGCTACATAACGATCATGTTAGTTGAGCCATATGCGCGATGGGCGCCGCCATGTTAGTTTGCGCTGCACGGAGAATCGGATCTGTTGGATTTACAACCCATGCATTTATCCACTTCTCCCGAAATACATGAAAGTAAGTGAGTCGGTGAACTGGGGAAGAATAGAGTAAGCTTTAAAGTTACTTTCACAATGTGTATCTGATATGAATAAAACGTGTCGTCTAATTATAATGGAAAGGGTTGTTATTTCCGCTTCTATAGACATCATTGTGTATTTTACAAACTCTAAATATATTGTTTTGTTAGTACTCGTGTGTATTTAAATGTCTGAAATCTACAATAAACATTATTTGGTTGAAAACACTGCATATATGTAATGTATGAAAAGAGCTGCGCGCGTCCGTCTCTGGTTTAGCGCCAGCCAAAGCGCGCACGCACATTTGAATTTGGCAGTTGATCACGCAATGCACTGAACGTTCTAATCACACCGGTGTGATCGTACGCTCCTGGGGCCAGACAAGACTGATCACACCGGTGTGATCGTACGTGTTAAAGGGTTAAGATCATCTTAAGAAGTACTAAAGCAGAATTTTTAGTATATTAAGTACGAAAATAGTGTGTGGATTATATTTAATTTATTTAACTTTAATTATATTATTAAAATGTACTTTTTTCACACGGGTACCACAGTCAGTATAGGACATACTGAAACTCTCAGGGACCTCCCCGCTCCTGAAAGGTCGTTCACAATGCGATAAAGCATGCGGGAGTCACCGCAGTTCGTCATTTTCTCTGCCTCACATCCATTGCCGAGTATCCATAGTTACTTGTCATGGTGACATGAGCATTTCACCTGTTAGCAGGGACGGACTGGGACTAAAAAACGGCCCTGGACTTTGACTAGGCCCGGCCCAAAGCAATCGGCGTGCGGAAACTCGACAACAACAACAATAACGCCTGGCATGAGTGTCACAAGACTTTAATTGTGGCTCATGATACTATACCATCCAAATTATAGCAATAGCACTGATGTTGACTAGATGTTGTGTTAAAAGCATATTAGATTAACTTGAATACTCTTATGGCAGGGGTCTCAAACTCAAATTGTCAGGGGGCCGTTTCTGTGATTGACACCTCATAGGAGGGCCATATTATCCTTCAAGTGCAAGAAAGCGCAACATTTCAGAAAATTTACTTTCCTTTGCATTATTTCTCATTTAGCCTACTTCAAATTTCATTAGGCCTACTAAAATATTTTTTATACCTATACTATAAATATCTTATTTACCATACTAAATGTAATCAGCAGTGTCTCTCTCATTGTTACAGAGTGTAATATAATTATATAATACTATTACTAATATAATACTATTAATTGAAATAGTCTGGTGCGACTTCTCACATCCAACAAGATATATGGAATAAAAAATCAGTAATTTAGGAACAAAACCAGCAACACTTGTGGCGTGGAGGGGTCAGAAATAAACAAAAAAACTGGAGCTATATATCAACTTTATTTTGCCAAAAAAATAAAAATCTCTCATTGTTACATACATTATTAGTTTTTAACATCTAGTGGAGGTATTTTCCCTTACTTTATGTTAGCTTAAATAACATTAAAATCTTGCACTGAACAACACTGTACTGAACAAATACAATCCCTGAATACATTTGTACACTCTTCTTTTTCTTGACAGACACCTGCAGCGCTTGTGCTCACACAGCTAGGCCACATTTGTCCAAGATGCCGTTTGAGCATCGGTAACGTTTAATGGCTGCATCGGACGCGTTTCGGTGGTTTAAATCGGCGCTCATGACTTAAAGTCGAGTGCTTTTACTGTCATTTAGGCAAGCGCGCTCATAATAGAAGCGATTGAGAGCGCGGCTCATGGTTGCATAGCAACGACAGACGCCACTGGAGCGAAAGCGCATTGGAAAGGAGAATGCGGCGCGATATGTGAATGCCCCATAGAACGGCGACTTTTTCTTTGCATATCAGACAGGTAGCAACTAGAGAATAATAATAATAATAATAATAATTTAGCGGGCCGGATTATGTTTTATTTTTTAGATCAGTTGCGGGCCGGGTAGAAGGGGTGGGCGGGCCGGCAGTTTGAGACCACTGATCTAACGTATTTGCTGCTTACTTGGCGGCCACGGCCAGTGCAGCTGGCATCCAACTTAAAGGTGCATTGCTGCCACCTACAGTACTGGAGTGTGAAACAGATTAGTGGGGGGAAAAACAGATGATGACTGCGTGCGTGGCGGGTGGTGGGCCGGCCCGCCGGCCGTCCTGGAGTACCGGCCGTTCTGTGATTCTCCAGATCACACAGATGGCCAGTCCGCCCCTGCCTGTTAGTCCATGGCTGTGTATTCAAGGGTGGCACATTCACTTTGAGCTGCATTGGAAGCCTGGTCTTGGAGCTGCTAGATTTTTTTCCCCCTCTTATCGATGAGTTGCCAAAAAAAAAAAAAAAAAAAAAAAAAAAAACTCGGATCCATCTCTCGCGACGGGTAGCACGGTGGCGATTAATTCACTCAGACTTAGAACTGCAGATTTAATTACGTTTTCTGTACTCTGGCCACATCAAGGTAATGGTTAGACCCGACTTTCACACCTTGAAAGCAGTGGCGTAGCCAGAATTTTATTTTTTGGGGGGGGGCATCTAAAAATGAGGGGGCCGCTATATTATATATAATAATTTCTAAAAGAAATGCAAAATCAATCGGTAGTTATTCATAGAATAACGAGACACAAACCTTTACATTCAATCGCGTTTGGTCCCATTTATTTTTGATCACAGTGCATACTACATATACAAACTTTTACTCTCAAAGTGCGCACATTTGTAGAAACACACGTTTACCTCAGATTTCATTAGATAGAATTTAAAGAACATGTACGCTGGGTTTCATAATTACCGAGGTCATAAAATATAGTTTCCTAGGGGCAGTCCCGGCGCCATGGGCGGGCATTGGGGGGCCTGGCCCGCCCTGTGAGTCACTAGTGCCCGCCCTGGACGAATCAACTCCAAGTCCCACCAACCACCAGTCCTTGCTTTTTTTTATCAATAGGCTACTATTATCAAAAGTTATCGTTTTGTATATACATAACTCCTGGATAAAAATAAAAATGTGTTTGGTCTGATTTAAAAAAAAAAAATTTAAACGGATTTGATTGGTTTGTCGATAGTGAGCGCGGAGGTTGTGTGCTAAGCATAGCGCTGCCGCTTAACGTTAGCTGTCATTTTTTAAACAACTATGCTGGGATCTCGTGTGACAGTGACTGAGGATATACAGCTTCTTATTCAGTTATTACTTATTCATATTCAGTTTCTTTGATCAAAGACCACCAAAGTTGGCAGGAGAGATCAGCGAGGCAATGCTAGGCGAAAGCCGAGTGTTGCTGTGAGACTGACGCGCTTCTGCTGTTATCTTTGTTTGAACTATTTTCGCTGCTAAAACAGAACAAAAACAGTCAATATTGCGTCTAAAATGTAAGTAAATTCATATTACTTATTTATAGAACTGCCATATGAATCAGTGTCACATTTTCAGTCGTGATGGTATTATTCGGCACTCTTGGTCGTGTGATGTTGCTTAACTGTATCATGTCATAAATATAAAAACTCCACATTTTGAATTTTTACTGCAGTATTCAGCCGCGGCTCGTCTGTATGGGCAGGTGGGGCAGAGCCCAACAAAATATCATCCAAACATAGACCTCTATATACACTGAATTAATAATAAATTATAAACGTGTTCAGCATTCTGCAACAAATATTTTTCAGATTTTCTAGTCATAAAGTGAGCAGAATATATTAAAATGTAGCGCAAGGATTCGGCAGGCATGAATCATGATAAGCGGGGCAGCCGGTCTCAGAGCCCTCCCAGCTCTACAGCGCCACACAAATTTCTGCAGCACCCTCTCGTAGAGAGCAGATTTCTGGCTGCCCCGCTTATTTCCATGTGACGTTACCTCACGTAAACCTCGCTCGAGACCAAGACGACATCAGTCCGCTTCACATTTGTCTGTATCTGGTAAGTAACTAGATGGCATGTCTGTTCTTCCTATGTGGAGTAGCATATTAAATGAATGAGAGTATAAACCTTAATTTAAACGTGCTCATGTGAATATCTTTTATATATAATTTAGTAGTTCTGTTGTGTTTGTTTTATGTTTTTTTCTGAGAATAGACAATTCCTACATACCTTGTAACATCCTAAAACACCATTCGGACACAATAAATGCTACATTGAGGCAATTCAGATTTTATGCGTTTGTTTGTACTAAAGTCTGTCAAACATCATTAGAGCGCCACCCTCGGGCTGAATAACGCAAGGACATTCGAATTCTGCCAAAGTGTGTCTGATGTGTTCAGCGATTAGGATATAAAGCTTACAAAATGTTTATCATAAACTAGCGCTAAGACCCAGAATCTGCCCTACCTAAATTTATGGCCAGGAGACGCTACTGGCAGGATGTTAACTGAGTTTCTTTGTTTCTGCTGCGCTCATTTGTTTCGATTTCTCCTCGAGAGGCAGCGCGAGCGCATCAACAGCGCAACGTTTTGTTAGCGTCAGTACAATACATCAGCCTATATATTATTATGCACTATCGATAATATGCTCTATCGATAATGTAGATATTATTATGCACTAAGCCACTTAGACTAAATGAATGCAGAAGCATTATCGCGTTTTGGTGATTCCCTAGTCATTTTTTTGTTATTGGCGTTTTAATCAGGCCAGGTAATTAAAATTCTCTTTCACTAGCCCCTTTAAAAAATCAACTTGTCCCGGGCAATGTCGAGCCCTGCGACGTGTGTTTAGTTCTTCCTCGTTTTTTTTTTCTTCTTTTTTTCCCCCCATTTAATTCATAATTAATGTTACTATGCAGTGAGTTTGATCTCATTTGTGCCCCCCTGAAAAAAATGTAATGCCCGTCCGTGAATTTGTGTCTGGCGCCGGGTCTGCCTAGGGGGGTACGGGGGCATGCTCCCCCGAGAAAATTTAGATTTCCCTGGTGTACATATGTGCATTTTTAAGACGTTAAGACCAACAAATTGGTTAACAATAGCTTTAAAACCACGTCAACAAATACATGCATGCATGCACAGTTTTGAGGCAGCTTCAATCGCATGTTTGGCAATTTCATTTTCAAACGACGGTCATTGCTCGTAGTTTCTATTGCGCTTTATTTTAGCTATAATAAAGTAATTATGCAGCGCGCGCCGGCGCATTTGCGCATGCAATTCTTGAGTGCGCGCCACGAGCACAGTATAATGACTGATTGGACAGTCGTGTTATTTTTTCTGAGTTTTACCGTCAAGCCTGACAACATTTCATCTGTTCACTGTTGTTCAACTGAAGCTCCCTCGTCATCACCTGCACCTTTTCCGCGCTCGTTTGACTTTTGTCTGGCGCTGAGGCGAAGTCGGAATGCGTGTCTGAAAAGTGTCCCGTTTGTTGTATATAAACGCAGCGTTTTACTTGGCAATGTTTTTAAAAAACGATTTTTATTTTATTTTATATGCTCTGTTGGTGGTTTGTGGAGTAGCATCACTCGGGAGGGATATATTTTTTTATCCCCACCAGGGATAAAAATAATTCAGCAGAGGCAGGGATACATAGACCAGACCATAAACCATTTTGATTACACTCATGCTAATATTGTACTATTTGATGATCAGTAGTGGTTCGCTAAATATAACAATTCAATAAGCATTTAGGCTACAATAAGCACTTAACTTTTAATATATAACTTTAAAAATATATATTAAATAGATAATAAAAATATCTAGATAGCTGGCTGACTAAAGTAGGCTAAGTTTGAAAATGATATCATTTGTACATGGAGTTATTATATAAAAAGATACTTAATTTCTTTACAATTTCTAGGTGTTGTTTTAACAGTCAGTTATGTAAGTTTGATGGTTAATAGCTTCTAGCAACATTAAATCCAGGAGAGAAGACAATTCTAAAGAAAAAGCATGTTTGATTTACATATAACAAAGTTTGAGCGCGCACAGCCGAGCACGCAATATCTGAGCAAGAGCAAATTCGCCACGGAAACTGCCTCAAATTAACTATAATGACGAGAAGAAAGCTGTGTGCGCTGCAGTCAGAGGTTCTTGATTCTCTAACGATTTTTTATTGGTTAAAACGAATGTAGAGTTAGAAGCCCGAGCACCCACCGGATTTCACTGCATTGAGATGCGCGTCCTGGTAACGGGAAGCCTCGGGTGCCGCTGTCACTCACCGCATAATAACGAACTCTCACGCGCAAAGATAATAACAGCAGAATACGCGCAACACGTGAAATAATCAAACCAATAAGTCTAAAAACAGCTGTTGCATTTTACCGTGCAGCATATGCATCAGTGTAACAAATCAACATAAAAAATAAAAAATCGCTCAGAAATCTGGGGGGGCCTGCATAATAATGAGGGTCTGCCTAGGCCCCCTCAGGCCCCCCCCCCGTGGCTACGCCACTGCTTGAAAGACACAAACGGAATGATGTCCACCATCACTGGCTGATACAAACGTGGTCAATTTGATTTTTTTCAGTCTTTCCATCAGGTGATCGCCAGGTTTTCTTATGGATCCGTTGGTGTTGGAAAAGCGTGTAACATCAAGAAAACTGGACATTTTAACGTTCCCATAACCAAAAGTGAATGTTTGGAAAACATTCGTAGAACAAACATTTGTTAGCTGGGCAGTCTTCGTCTCTGAAGAAACTTATCTACTCAGGAGTTCCAGGTGTCAAAAGAAAAGA
Organism: Megalobrama amblycephala; assembly: GCF_018812025.1. Lineage (NCBI taxonomy): Eukaryota > Metazoa > Chordata > Actinopteri > Cypriniformes > Xenocyprididae > Megalobrama > Megalobrama amblycephala. Next base: position 42,622,581 of record NC_063044.1, read on the forward strand.
CTTTATTGTTGCCAGCTGCTCATCTAGCAGTCACATTCAAAACTCTCCTACAACTTGTTTACAACTTTACTTAACCAGTGAGCATTCATTGGGTTCATCATTGAAATAATCTTTAATACTGTATATGATTTACAATGTCATCACTCTTAATACATGAATCTTCTTATTAAAAACACTTCACAAAATACACTATAAATATTGTTGAAAAGATACAATAAATTCAAAGACCAAGACACTGTAAAAGTGAGCACAGTGTACTATTATGTGAGACCCCTCATATGAACATCTCCAGAGCTTTTTTCAGAGAATTCATAATTAAGACTAAGAGGAATCATATTTATCCATGTCAGTGCATAATATCTTGTGGATTCAATCCAAACCAAGAGTCATTTTCACTCCATTAGTCAGATATCATACATACAGCAGAAACTGATTAAACTCAAAACCCCTGATAAACAAGACCGGGATCTGAACGACACCAGTCACTCATGTAGGAGAGACTTCTCTTTGAGTCAGAACAACAAAGACTGAATATCTGACAAACAGATCTACATAACAAATGATCTAATGTTGTGAGACTCCGAATCTGAACAGGAGTTCATGGACCACTGAGAAAATCAGAATCATGTTGATTCATGGAAAGGGAAGAAAGAGCTTGATTATGAGAAATTAGATAAGGGTCTTCAGTCTGGACTCAGAGAGCGTGTAATGTACAAAAGGGCAAAATAATTTTTGTTTTTTGGTCGTGAATCTTATTTGTTCAATGGGGATTTTGCAGAATATGTTGAGTTACATTTGACAAAATTCAGACTATGTAAGATGGCTAGTTACATATAAATTTAAAATTATTCACTGGCAGGATCAGATGATGTTTCTGTGATTTTCTGTTGTTACATTTTAACTGGTAAAATCCTTAGGCAGTTAATTTCATCAAGATTACAGAAGAAAGGAAAGAGTGTGTCAGTGAAGGTGGTTGTGAATGTGTGTAGATGTGTGTTAGTTACAGGATCAGAGAATGACACCGTTCCTCTGTAATAGTCCAGATCAACTCTCACACAATCAAGCTTCTGTTTAACACGAAAACCAGACCCAAGCAATCTGTATGGGTCATACCGCACACTCCAGACATCAGAGTTAAAGAAATCACGTCCCTTCCTCTGGTTTGTTGCTGTAGTTACTCCAAGACTCCAGTCTAAACTCTTTTTAACCTCCACATCCCAGCAGTGTGTTCCTGAGTTAAATCCCTCTGAACCCAAAACACAGTAATAATTGTTAAATCTCTCTGGATTATCAGGAAGTGACTGTTCGTCCCAGCTGTATCTCAGACTGGTCAGATCATCTGAGAGGACAAGAAATGGATTTGCAGTGTTTGGATCCAGGATCACAGGAGCTGATGAGACACAATCAACATCTGCTTTTATTCTGATGTTCATATAATGATCAAGAGTGAACCATACACAGATTATTATGAATTATGACACTCGTCCTGTTGATCAAACACATCAGATATCTTTAAATCTGTAATAAATAAATAAATAAATAAATAAATAAAAAACATGTGTCATTTAATCACACTTACTATATTGGACAATGTCATACATCTTCTTCCAGACTCTGAACTGCAGGTTGCCCAAGTAACGTGGCACATGAATCAAAGCTCCAGAAGCCATCTGTGGATCCGGCTGTGAGATCTGGACTCTGGAAGAACATTCAGGAGTCAGAACTGCAGTGGCTTTTGATCAGAACCAGAGAGACCAGAGACACCAGCAGATCACTCACCTTTCCTTTGAGACTGGAAACTTCTGCAGAACAAACACACCATTAATCATCAAGAACTCAATCAATCATCAATCAATCAATGATGTGAAATTAGACCTTCAGAAAGCAGACGTCATTGTCTTTCTTCATCTCCTCCATGTCTTTGATTGTGTGTGAAAGAGCTGAGATGTGTCTGTTCATCTCCTCCAGCTTCTTCTTCATCATCTTCTTCTTCTGCTCCTCTTCCTCCCTCAGTGCAGTGATTGTAGCTTCTTCTTCATCTCTGAGAAACTGATGAAGCTTCTCAAACTGCTGTTTAATCTGACGCTCTGTGTGCTCAGCTTGAGACTGAAATCAAATCACATTCACTTCAATCATCTCAAAGGCCCTGTTTAAACCTGGTATTAAGATGCATTTTGGTTGATCGGATCACAAGTAGACGATGGAGACATTCTCATTTATACCTGGTATTTTAATCCATTTGACTACTCCTGATTTCTTCGAGGAATGTACATTCTCTAAATGTATGGGCTTTTTCAGATCTTTCAGTCTAGTGGACGAAATGTGAAACGTGAAAGTAGATAACAGAAAACATACTGACAACTACAAGACCATTCAAAACATGCTGAGTGTGTGAGAGAAATCAGGAATGGTAAGAGAACATTGTGCTTGGTAAGTTTTTTGACTTCAAACCAAACTTGGGTCTTCAGTCTACAAAGTTTACATCCTGTCTCTCTAGCGCTCTTCTCATATTGTTTAGGCAGGTCAGTAGGTGGAGAGTAGGCAGTCTTTTGTGGCTTTTCTTTTGTGCATTTTCGACTACTCTGGAAGTGGTCAAAAGTGGACAAACTCAATAGACCCCATTTACACTTGTATTTAGCATCATCCATTTGTGATCTGATCAACAAAAACGCTTTTTAATACCAGATGTAAACAGGGCCAAAGAAGCAACTTATTCTGGAGCATTCGTCAAGAGCTCATGCTCTGGCATAACAACAACAACAAAATAGGACAATCTCACACACTGAAAATGTCAGAAAATCTCAGTAACAGCGTTCAGTTCGATCTGGAGTTGGATAATGAGAGCTAGAGCTAGAGCTAGAGAATATATGCGGCATGGAGATAGAACATGTACAATTTAGTTTAATTACGGTTATAACTTATGTTGTCATCTTGCTTTTATCCACTATTAGTACAAGCCTGTTGTAGTGGACTCCGTCCAAATGATGGCCAAAAATTTTGTTTCAATTTGACTTTAGCACTGTATTTAATCGGACTCCAATTTCAAATGATCCATCAACTGAAATTTTAGGTTTGTTTTTAACTGGGATATTTGATTATTTTGGGGAGAGGTTTAGATTTTGATGTTTTATTAAAAATGTTTGGTCAACATTATGGTGATCAATGTTTCATTTAGTTGGACAGTTTGACTCTTGCTTTTTATGTTAAGTTTATGGTCTTTGTAACAGTGTTTACACAAACAAATTTGTTACAATGGAGACCATAAACAAGAGCAATCAGGTGAAATGGTTTATACCATCAACAAGAAAACTCACTGTCTAGTCTCATCACTGACCAAACGTGATTATTCATTATTAAGTTATTTTCACAAGAGTACCTTCATACCACAGATCAGATATTTTTATGTTTTAAATACATTGTGGGGGAAAAAAATAGATACACCGACAGACATCAAGAATCAGCACATGAATATCAAAAAATGGTGACATATGTTGACAAAATTAAAGCAGTTGTAATTGGAAAAATTACAAATAGGCTAAATAAGAATATTATATTCACAAGTATTTACCTTGATTGTTCTTTCTTTTCTTCATCATACATCACATTTCATCTTAAATTGACACTGCTGACACCTTGAAAAATATATACATCTCTAATTTTACACTATAAATATTGAAATTATGTATATTCTTTCTTTAGATGATCATAGTTTCAAAAATGTAGTAATTTATAGGCTGTTTTTGACATTTGTGATGGGCACAATATAGGGTAGTTTCTGAAAGTGACACACACAGTGTTTTTTTATGACTCCAATAATGGGAAAGAACATTGAAAAGACAGAGGAAATGGAAATGTTCATTCATTATATAGCCTTGGCTTTGGTTACGTATATTTGGGCTTGGTTCAGTTGTTGAGGTCAGGCCACACCAGACACTTCCATCCAATCCAATTTCCTCTTCTCACTGTCTCCATCACCACCAGGATGCTCCATCCATCTAATGTCCTGCTCTACAAAGGGATCTTATTCTGAATAAGTTCCCTTTGTAGAGCAGGTTAACCCCCACTGATTGTGTTACAGTAGCTCCACAAAGCTTGTTGAAGCTACTATTGTATAAAACTCTTGACTCCAATCATGGACTGCAGCATGAAGCATGTCAGCATTTATGAGAAACATATGCTGTTTCTTGATGTCTGTGGGTGTATCTATTCCCCCCCCCCCACAATGTATTTAAAACATCAAAATTTCTGATCTGTGGTATGAAGGTACTCTTGTGAAAATAACTTAATAATGAATAATCACTTTTGGTCAGTGATGAGACTAGACAGTGAGTTTTCTTGTTGATGGTATAAACCATTTCACCTGATTGCTCTTGTTTATGGTCTCCATTGTAACAAATGTGTTTGTGTAAACACTGTTACAAAGACCATAAACTTAACATAAAAACCAAGAGTCAAACTGTCCAACTAAAGGAAACACTGATCACAATAATGATGACCAAACATCTTTAACAAAACATCCAAATCTAAACCTCTGATAATTCTCAAAAAGAACTGTAGACGAATGACAGAAATAAAGTCAGTCTGGATTGCAATAAGAAATATTTAATTGTTAATTTAAATGAAGTTCCAACTGTTGGTTCGGGAGGAGCCTAAACATTCGGTCCTGTCAATCATCATTAAGTGCGTACTATATAAGCTGCGTCATCCCATTAACAAATTATTCCGGAAACCCTCCACTTCTTACCTCCCTCCCACCCTCCTCTGCCCAGTTGGTTTAACTCAGAGCTCAAGCTGAGCTTCAGGTTTGAGCCTCCTCCACGGACAGCAAGCCAAGTTTGTTTTACTATTAACCATCAAGGCTGAATAGGCAAGCAAACTCATGAACACTGGGGAATTTATTTTGAGTGTGGGGGTTTTCTACTCTTTTGCCACTTTCCCTTAAATACCCAGAACAGAACAAAGAAGTCTTCAACTCTAAGTTGTAAAACACAGACAATGTTTGGGTTGAACAGAATGGTCAGTGATAAGAAAACAATCCTGCCAGAGACCTTGAGAGAGGCACACTCCCCCAACAGCAGAACAGAATTCTTCTCAGACTTTCTCATAATATAAGTGACTGCTGTGAAATTGAGACCATTTACCAATCACACTGAGACATTTAAAATTATACCAAACATAAAAGCAAAAGATTAACAAGATATATGTGGTATATAGACATTCTTAGTGAACCTTCTTTTTCTAGTGAACAATTCCGAGTTTATATCTCACAATTATGAGAATAAAAATAAAAAATATTCTGACTTTTTCTCAGAATTGTGATCTAAACTCACAATTACAAGAATGTTGAATGTTATAGGTTTAAATGTTACTTATGTAAAATGTTATAGGTTTAAACCTTTCATTCTGTAACTGTAGGGCTAATGCATTATGTCCTCTAAGAACAGTATGTGTGAATATTATGTAGATCTATGTAGACGAGATTCTGAAGTGTGCATATGATCAATGATTTACTATCTTATAAGGCCACAGGAGAGGATTTGTGAATGGCAGTGAAGCGACACTGCTGACTCTAGGTGGTCACATGATAATGACGTCATGGTGGATATAGTACATCCAGATTACATTGGTGTGTGGTGGTGTTTTAAAACGAGGAGGCAAAGTCCTCATTTATGTCCCTGTTACTTAACTTTACATAAAAAGAGAGACCAAATACAATTCGACTTTGTTATTTTTACAACTATGTAATGTTCTATTTATTAAAACCAAGTATAAATTTCATCAAGTTAGGGTTTTTACTCATTTTTACATGTATTCCAAAATAATAACTAAAGGCAGTTTAAACTATTATTTATATTATTATTAACTAACATTCAGATTTTCTTTTAATAATTTTCCTTTTTAATTAAGACATTTGCAGAATGAAATGAGAGGTAGGCAGAAGCAAAAAGGGCAAAGAAAAAGCAAAGAAAAGCTAAACTATCAAAGACCCAGTCCGTTTTATACCATAAGCATAGGAAAATTTGCATCCCACTCAAACGTATGTTTTGGTCTAATAAGAAAAGGTCAGACAGATTTATCCATTATGTCATAGTTGGTGTAGGTGGTTAGGTCAGAGTGACTGGTCAAATAGATGAAAATAGATACAAAAGGTGTTGTTTTGACACTCTTAAGGGAATTTTGCAGATCTTGCATTATCACAGCTCTGAAGAAGTGGAAACAGTCATATTTTCATACAAAGGTACATCAAGTTCAAATGAGCAAAACATCTTCGCTTCTGCAGTACTTGGCAGGCGTCCAGTATCTAACCACAAACGTGTCAACATGACCTGTCACATTGGAGCACTTTGAAGAACAACTGAATATAGCAAGCATACTCTTAAAGATAAAAGAAGAATAACCATAAAGGAGTACAATAAAGAGTAAATACTTGAAAATATGATGAGGATTCATATATGAAATCGGGGTACATAAATATATGAAATCAAAGATAATGTTGACAAATCATAAGCCATAAATGATAAAATGATTAACATGAAATATGAATATGAATATTGACCATTTTGGATCCACCATTTAATATCGATTATTTTCTCGTTTTTTTGAGGACGCACTGCCTCCCTTGACTCATCGGTGGAAATGCCACTGATTAATACACACATTCATACTATATCGAACAAACTTTTAAGCAGTTGTGAAGTAATTACTTATTCAAAATAAGTACACAGCAAAATCTCCACATATGGTCCCTCTCTACATAGAGTTAAAATAAAACAGAAGCAGAGTTAAAGTTAAAGAGATAATATGCTGTTTGTGGAGTTGTTTAATCAGATCTTGAGAGTTTTAATGTCTTTTATCTTCAGTTGATTTAATAAGGCTGTGGCTGGAAGTCCTTTGTAGTTATTTTGTTTATTTTCAGTGATTATGCTCGTTAACAGCAGGTGTTCATCACTAATGCTCAATTATAACTTAATCACTTAATTATCTCATTATCTTTCACTCTGCTTCAGTGTTACTTTAACACTATACAGAGAGGGACCATATGTAATCTGAGCAGAGATGAATTAACTCTGGAGATTTTGCTGTGTACCTGCTCAAGAGAGTATGCGATTTCACACTGACAACACGGTGTGTGCACAACTGCAGTGATGCAACTGTGACATTTGTGCTTAAATGGTCTACTGAGTTGCACTGTAAAATACATAATTTTACTAAACTTTTACTCTTTATCTTATTAATATACATAATTTTACTAAAATTTTACTTATGTATATTATTATTTTACTAAATTTGTGAATGTCAAAAGTATCAATCCTCACCTTGATGTGTTGAACTGTTTTCCCAAACTCTCCTTTAATGTTTTTATTGTGTTTCAGTTTCTCTTGTAAGGACTTCAGTGCTGTATTGAGCTCCTCCTGCAATTATTACAATTATATTCTATAACATGTTCATATATTTAATACATAACATGAGATTAAGTGTTTATCATATGCAAATATCTTACCTTGTATGATGGAACAACTTCACCGATGGGTCTGAATGTGTGATTTTCGTGCTGTTGTGAATCTCTGCATACTAAACACACAGTCTGTTTGTCCTCCAGACAGAAAAGTTTGAGTTTCTCACTGTGTAAACTGCAGATCTCCTCAGATCCTGATGAACGCTTCTCATTTCTCTCCTTCAGGAACGACTCACACAAGTTTTTTAATGCAAGATTAAGTGGAGGCTTGTGTCTTGACACTCTCCTGCAGACAGGACAGTCCTGAGTTTCCCTGGTCCTCCAGAACTGTTGAAGACACTCTTTACAGAAACTGTGACTACATGACAGAAGAACGGGATCCTTGAAGATTTCATGACACACAGGACAAGAAAAATCATCTTCAGACAGTGAAGCCATTTTCACTGTTTGAGCTCCAGCAATATAAACGTTACTTTCACTTTCTGAATGTGGTTTCAGAAATGGAACTATGAAATAACTATGAGAATCACAAAGTTCTTCCGTTCAGAAAATAACTTTGCAAAAATCCTTCATGAACGAGTTTTTCTTGGTTCTCCACAGATCACTGATTCTTATTTGCTTTTGTCAAGACATAGCATGACCAAAAGAAAAAATAACAAGTTAGTGGGTGCCTCTCAATCAGCTCCTCCCTCTGAAAATCTCAAGGACCACCCTCAAAATTTTTCACAAAGTTACCGAATATGAAAAGAAAGTACATACAGGTCTGCAATATGAGAATATATATATATATATATATATATATATATATATATATATATATATATATATATATATATATATATTAAAGACACATCTCTTTAGCCAAGCATTCACATAATGCATCTCATACCAGATCAATTGCACATTACATTTACATTTACATTTATTCATTTGGCAGACTCTTTTATCCAAAGCGACTTACAAGTGTGTTAAAAACAAAAAATATCCATATTTAACAAGTTGTGAAGTAAAATTTAGCTTCCACCAGACCGCCTTCCGTATTCAAGTTACGAAGAAAGTGTAAACTGGTGTCGTGTCAGTTTCACATTTTCCGACTATCATGACTATCACATGACTATCTTTACTTAATGTTATGAACAGCAGGTACGCTAATTATTCTCCATTATTCTCCATTAGTCACCCCATCCCGAGGTGACTAGAGAGGACTTCAGCTTCAGTTTGGATCCAGCCTCTTAAGAAGACCTCAGATGACCAACACCTATGAAGAGACGGCACCAACTCCTGTGAGGACTTCAGAAGACACAATCATCTGGATCAACATGCACATTGCACAATTTCTATATATCCTAATTATTGTTATTATGTAATTCATTTTTCCAGGAGCTCATTGCTTCTATGTTCAGTTAAACTGCTAACAGTGATTGTAAATTGCCTAAATTATTACATTATTTGCTAACTGCATTCTTTAAATTGTAATGTTGACATGCATTCTCTGTAAAGCTGCTTTGAAATGATATGTATCGTGAAAAGTGCTATACAAATAAATGTGAATTGAATTGAATATATATATATATATATATATATATATATATATATTATTATTATTATTATTATTATTTTTAATTTTTTTTTATCCACTCTTAACATTATTAAAGATCCCCCCCTCATATAACATTACTATTATTATATCTGCTACGCTGCTGTAAGCTCATTGCAGGAAATAAGCTCTGCCCTAAAGAGAATGATGGAATTGCCAGCAGTTTGGGTTAAAAGATTACTTCACTTTCAAATTAAAATTAGCCCAAGCTTTACACACCCTCAAGCCATCCTAGGTGTATTTGACTTTCTTCTTTCTGATGAACACAATCAGAGAAATATTAATAAATATCCTGATGCATCCAAGCTTTATAATGGCAGTGAACGGGACCAATGAGTATAAGCTGAAGAAAGTGTTTTTATCCACATCCATCCATCATAAATGTACTCCACACAGCTCTGAGGGGTTAATAAAGGCCTTCTTAAGCTAATCAATGTGTTTGTGTTAAAAACAAAAAATATCCATATTTAACAAGTTGTGAAGTAAAATTTAGCTTCCACCAGACCGCCTTCCGTATTCAAGTTACGAAGAAAGTGTAAACTGGTGTCGTGTCAGTTTCACATTTTCCGTAAGTTAAATACAGAAGGCGTAGGATGTAGTGTAATCGTTTTGAACTGCAAGAGTTCTACACTTTCTTTGTACGTTGAATGCGTACGTCTGGGAAGCTAGATGTTTTACTTCATAACTTGTTAAATATGGATCTTTTTTACACAAACACATCACTTCAGAAGGCCTTTATTAACCCCCCGAAGCCGTGTGGACTATGTTTATGATGGATGCAGTTTCTTGGATACAGCTCATACTCGTGAACCCTGTTCACTGCTATTCTAAAGCTTGGATGCGTCAGGATATTTATTAATATTTCTTAGACTGTGTTTTTTTAGAAAAAAAAGTCTTATACACCTAGGATGGCTTGAGGGTGAGTAAAGCTTGGGGTAATTTTCATTTTAAAGTGAACTAATCCGTTAAGGACCTATCAGCCCATGGCAATCTGGTTTCATGACAGAATTTTGTAGTTCTGTCATGACAACTCTTGGAGGGTTTGGCATGGTAATGACTATGACAATGATAATATCTTTGGTCTTGGCAGAATATATCTGCTACACTGCTTCCGCTCTTGATAATAGCTGCCATTGATGACATATTTTATTTATCCTACAGAAAACAATTGTAGAATTAATTTGCTTACTTTAAAAGCCAGAAGTTTTTTGAGGCCTCATGGCCTATGTGACTGTGGGTCAAATGTACAAGGGTCGAATGTATCTGATAGTTAGCTTGGCCACTAAGCATATTTTGTTGGGGGTTTTCCACTAGACAACAGGTGGCTGTGAAATAAATAAGATTAAAGGTGTCACGTGAGTGTCTTCTTGCCTCTGGGGAATGTTGATTGCCTATGAGAAAGGGTTGACCAACAATTGGCAGAATTCCACAATTGGGGCGTAAGTCAAAAGAAGAAGATTAGTTGGCAGTCGGCCACCCCTACAAAGAGAACAAGATAGTTCACATGGTGAACATGTTGGGGAGTACTTAGGAGATTCCAGGAAGAGAAAGGGAGAAGAGCACATGTAAATGAGATAATAGGAAAGAACTGTAGGAGTGAATCTTACCAGAGAATTATGCCACTTTGATGTAAAATTACAGATAAGAAAAATGTATAAGAACTACGCTTTGGCCAGAGACAGATTCAGATGAACAGCTGGCATCTCACTTTGTTGCTTGACAATAAAGTTAACGCTTTTGAGACCTGGAACTTTGAGACCAGAACTGAAGAGACACTGAGACATCAAATTTTGCCACAACACCATTTGAATAAGAAACCATAACGAGTCTATAAAACACATCAAAACTTAATGAAATACAACAAGAGAAACCTCCTCAACATGCAGAGACAAGGAGATGCAATTCAAGAGAATTATGTGATTACAAGCAGATTGGGTCAAGGATCTATTAGCCAGCACCATCTACAGCAGTGGTCTCAAACTGCCAGCCCGCGGACCATTTACGGCCTAAATTACAGTAAAAGCACTTGATTTAAATCACCGAAACGCGTCCGATGCTACCAATAAACCTTACTTATGCTCAAACGGCATCTTGGACAAATGTGGCTCAGCTGTGTGAGTAGAAGCACTGTCAGGTGTCTGGAAAGAAATATAATAGTGTACAAATGTATTCAGGGATTGCATTTGTTCACTACAGTGTTGTTCAGTGCAAGATTTTTATGTTATTTAAGCTAAAATAAAGTAAGGGAAAATATTTGCACTAACTGTTAAAAGCTAATACTGAATGTAACAATGTAACACATTTTTTGTTAAGTAGTCTATGGCAAAAATATTTTAGTTTTGAAATTTGAAGTAAATGAGAAATAATGCAAAGGAAAGTAAATTTTCAGAAATTTTGCACTTTCTTGTGCTTGGTTAAAATGGCCCTCCTATGAGGAGTAAATCACAGCAACAGCCCCCCGCCAATTTGAGTTTGAGACCCTTGATCTGCAGTTTCATGACAGAACATTGTATTTAGGGTATGTTTACATGACAACAATTTATTAAAACCGAAAAAGTTTGTCCTTCGCTTTTTTCGCATCAAGATGAAAATGTTCACTCTAAAAACTGCTGGGACAAAACCAGGGATTGGGTTGTTTTCACCCAGCCATTTTTTTCAGCCAATTTTGGATTTTTTTTTTTTTTTTTGCCAACAATATAGTAATATAGTAAAAGGCATGTTTTTGCTCACCCCCAAATAGGGGCAAATTTGTGGGGTATTTTAAGCTGAAACTTGACCAGACCAGAGACTTATATTACATCATATGCAAGAGGGCATAATAGGTGCCTTTTAACCCAACCTGCTGGGTTTGTCCATATTTTACCCAGCTTGGGTTTTTTTTAACCCAGCATTTTTTAGAGTGTTGTCCTTAACTCTGTGTAAATGCTTTATTAAGTATGCCAGAACAGTAGTTGGCGATGTCACTTTGTGTTTTTGTTGTTTACACACAGATGAAAAACTTGCACTTTGAAATCCGTTTTCTAAAGTTTGCCTTTTCAGTCCCCCAAAATGCTAGATGGTGGATCTGGTGAAGAAGCTGTCAGCGATCAACATTTTGAGAATATGTTTGAGATCACAAATATGAGCCAGAGCTCAAACTGAATCCTTCCAAGTTCCAAAAGGTACCAAAATATGGTTTTATTATATTTAATTGTTTTTAAAATATCAGTAGCGTTTTATACTATTGCAGCAGTTAGAGAGACATTCATGTTCGATATAGATCCAGGTTGTTAAAGACCCGAATATGTAATAATGATTGCCAAAACATTCATGCATTTAAGCGTTAATAAATTGATTAACTTCTTGTTTATTGAACTGTTGCATAACACCAATATGAGTGTGAGTGTGTTTGTACTGCTGGATATCAGTCATGTGATCAGTTGTGGCCCAATCACAGCCGTACTGATATTCAGATCAACAGCCCTCTTACTCATGTCATGATATGGATTAAATACTGGAAACATGATGACTGTAAAAGATGAAAGCACCTCGATCCAGACCAAGGGCCCTATTTTAACAATCTAAGTGTGTGGTCTAAAGCACACGGTGCAAGTGCTCTTAGGGCTTCTCCGATTCCATTTTTGCCAGTTTAACAATGTGGAAAATGGTTGGCACACCCAGGACATGGTCTAAAAGAGTTGTTGCTATTCTCTTAATGAGTCATGGGTGTGTTTTTGGTGTGACATGCAATAAACCAACCAGAGTCTCATCTCCCATGCCCTTTTAAAGCCAGTTGTGCTCTCGCCATGGTGGATTCGCTATTTACATAGCGGGATTTGCAAGTGGATAAACTGAACGCTTCTCTAACGAGGAAGAGGATTTCCTTGTGTGTGAGATTAAAGCGTGTGAACAGACCATCCAGGGGCTGTTTATAGAGACCAATGTGAATAAATCTAGATTCAAATTCAAAGAGACAAGATAGTCTATGCATGACCTGTTGTTTAATTCTTAACCAAAATGTGGCGATCTAAACATTACGGAGCGCTCACTCTCGTGTAATGTATTTCATTCATACTGGAAGCTGGGGTGTTCTCTCACAGAAACGGTTTCGTATAAGTAAATCAGCTGTAGCAGCAGCTGAATAAAATCAAAGAATATACACTAACAAGAAGCGACACTCAACAGAATGTTCCATTGCAACACCAGTGCCCAACAGCAGCCCTGCATTTCCGCCATTTTGTGGTGAAAGCGACTAGGCAGTCCACTAATTTATATGGCAATATCAGCTGCTTTGTCAAGGCATTTGATTTAGATGACTATGTGTAATGGTTTAAATAATGTTAGTTAAATTCATGCATAAATTGGGAAAACTTGCCATTGGCTATGTCATCAGAAGCAGAGTCTCGCTCCCTGCTGGTAGGTCACATCAATGTAGGATTATTCCCGAACAAAGCTCACCAAATTACCACAAACTCCACATTCCAAAGATCAAAGAGTCAACTCATTCCCTTACTGAACCATTTGTGAGCCATAAAGTTGGATCTGGAAACTAAAATGGCTGATCGAAGATGGCCCCTCAATGTCTGCTTAATTACAAATGCATTTGATTGTAGTAACAGAGCAAAAGATCAAAGAGACTCTCTTTTGCTGTGTTGACTTTAAGAAAACAGATGGATCAGCAAACACCAAGGTGTAAATTCACGGTTATCAGAAAACTTGGCCCTGCGACACATCTTGAGGTGAAGATCACAGCAGGGCACCATGGGAATCACCCACAAGAAACTTTCCCTCTGCCCAGCTTTGCATTTCAAAAGACATTCCAAAGTTTCAGAGACAATTTAGAAAAATACTGCCAGAGATATGAACTTATCACCAAAAGCAGTCTCTAACATATCATATGTATTAAGCATGTTTTATTTTGTTCATGGAACGTACGTAATTCTTTCTGTGTGTTTTAAATATTGATTACTGGTAAATTTGAAGAAAATCTACCTCAATTACAGAAAGTGTGTACTGTTTGGTATGGTTGTGATGGATGAATGCTTTCCAGTATTTTGATGCAAAATTGATTTATGTAAGATGTATGACTTTTGAACCAGCAAAATTAACTTCTCAAAGTTCTGACCAAAATCCCTAAGTTTGAGAACAAAGGACTGTAAGGACAGTATGCTAATTGCATACAAGGACAGGAGAACTGGGCGTGGGACCCCGCCCAAAACAGGACCTGATTGGATAAAACAATCGGAAAGGCGGAACCAACAAACCGTTCAAAACTCAATACCGCGCATTGTGAAAGTGCTTGCTTGCTTTTTGCTTTCTGCTTTTGCTTTCGGCTTTTGCACTTCGTCTTGGCATTCGCTGAGGCGGCGGACCGAACATCGTCCTGCCTGCAAGCCAAACCATTTCAAGACTCACTCAAACCCCTGCAAGAAACTTCGTTGAATTTCGCAGCTGAGGACTCACCAAAAGTCCTTTGTTCCAGCAACTCCTTGAGACGCAGAGAGACACTCACGCAGCAACGCGTAAACCCTGCTATCCAAAGAAGACTCCATTTTCTGCAAAGCCAACTTCTTCCCCACGGACGTCGTCCTTCAGAACTCTTGACCGAGCCACGCGCTTCCTTCAACTCCGTCACGAAGGGAACACGCGCTTAAAGGAGCAGCCAACGCAAGTAACACAGGTCTCCTAATTTTGCTGAGCTGGTGCAATTTTATTAAGCAAATGAAACTATGGTTGAATTGCTAGTGTATTAATTCTCTCAGGTTACGGTCAGAGAAACTTGTTAAAAGCTAAACAACTGGGGAATCCATTCACCTCCAAACAATAACCTCACCATTTCCCTGTAACTGAATGAATGAATGTGTGTGTGTGTGTGTGTGTGTGTGTGTGTGTGTGTGTGTGTGTGTGTGTGTGTGTGTGAGTATATGTTTTTCGTTAGATTAGTTTGTGCGTAGTAGATTTAGTTCAATAAAGTCTTGTTTGATTTTCCATACATACAGTGTCTTGTGCTGTGCTTACCAAATTGCTGCCTTAAACAAAGATCATGCTACTTGCTCATAATCATAATCATAATTATTAATCATAACAAAATATTATTACTGTTGGCCACAGAATAATAATTTTGTCCAGAATTGGTAAAAATACTGTAACCTCAATTTTTCGGTGGACGAATAATTGATAAAGTGTTAAATATTGATTCTGAATCATTCACGGTGAATCCGGTTCTTATTAAATGTAATTTAATTACATTTTGATTCGATATTTGGGTTTAATTCCTACATCAATGTTTGCTCCGTCTTAAAAAACTAAGTTTGGATTGTTTTCAAGGCCAAGTATAAACTTTAAACTTCACACACGTTTACTTATTTTGTAAGTCAGCTCCTAGTTGTGTTAGTCAAGTCAAACACCTAGCTACTGTGCAAAGAAATAGCAGACAAATCAATTAACCCTCTGGAGACTGAGGCTGATTTGGGGCTTGGAGAAGTTTTGACATGCCCTGACATTTGTGCTTTTTTCAGTTGTTCATAAACATATAAATGACAAAAGTGTCATTACACTGTATTCAGCACAAACTAGGCTACAATAATATGTGAGGAACATGTATGTACATGTTTGTATTTTTGAAGGAATAATGTTTATGCGTGGTTATTGAAAAAACAAAAAACTTAAGTCACTGAAATAAGGCCAAAAAAAGTATATTAAATCTGTGTTCACAAGACTTTTGGGTATTGGAGGTTGTAGACTAGAGTTTTTGCTTCAGAATTATGTAAAAATTATCCTGCCTACTCATTCATATAAAACAATATATTGATTTAGTTTTTGTAAGACACTTTTTGTCAAGAAACACAGTATGCGTGGAGACATGAATCTGCATGAATAATGGGCCATTTACACCTGAGAAGACAAAAGAATCACATAATAATGACCTGAAATGACTTGCATATTAATGAGGTCTTTCAGTCAGGTAGGCTGTGAAAAAAACCCTCTGTAATAATGTCTCAGCTCATCATAAACAGCAATACTGTGAAATATTATTACAATTTAAAATAATGGTATTCTATTATATTCTTTAAAATATAATGTATTTCTGTGATGCTGTCTGAACAATTATGTTACCTCTAAGGCTTTTAGCTTAACCCTCAGGGGTCTGAGGATTTTTGGGGCCCTGGAGAAGTTTTGACATGCCCTGACATTTGTGCTTTTTTCAGTTGTTCATAAACATATTAATGACAAAAGTGTCATTACACTGTATTCAGCACAAACTAGGCTACAATAATATGTGAGGAACATGTATGCACATGTTTGTGTTTTTGAAGGAATAACGTTTATGCGTGGTTATTGAAAAAACAAAAAACTTAAGTCACTGAAATAAGGCCAAAAAAAATATATTAAAACTGTGTTCACAAGGATTCTGGGTATTGGAGGTTGTAGACTAGAGTTTTTGCTTCAAAAATATGTAAAAAATTATCCTTCCTACTCCATATAAAACAATGGAGAGATTTAAATTTTCTAAGACACTTTTGATCAAGAAACACAGTATGCGTGGAGGCGTGAATCATCATGTATAATGGGTGATTTACACCTGAGAAGACAAAAGAATTGAATAATAATGACCTGAAATGACTTGCATATTAATGAGGCCTTTCAGTCAGGTAGGCTGTGAAAAAACCCTCTGTGATCATGCTGATAACAGGATTAAAGTCCACTCAGGACAAAAAAAAACATGATTTTTGTGATCTCATGCATGCACGTATTATTGCACATGATATGAAGAAAATTTTGTATAGGCCTATGTTAAATTACAGTACCAGTCAAAAGATTGAACACATTGCCATTATGTTTTTAAAAGAAGTCTCAAGTCTCTAACCAAATAATGGTATTCTATTTTAATATACTTTAAAATATAATGTATTTCTGTGATGCAAAGCGTCTGAACATTCCTACCTCTAGGGCATTTCATATAGGCTACTATATTTGTTATATTATAGAGCCTAAATGTTGATGTGCAGTTGACAAACTATACATCATTAAAAAGATCTAAGACTCAAGCTTCACATTTTGACTCTTATATTGACCATAATTTCTTAATATGCTTAAAAGCATACACATTTGGAGAAATATTGATGGATTCTCATATGTTTATATCAATTTTCTATACAGAGGAGTAATATTTATTATTCTATATTTATTGTCATCATTATGAGCGCTGGATGCTGTATTTTTAATTCATACCTGCAGCCGGAGGGCGCTCTGCCCCTTTTGTCCACAAATGCCTCAGTAAAAGAAGAGACATATCATGTGACAATCAAGGAACTAACAGAGGCAAGAGATCGCTAAATATGGCTATTTATATAGACAATAAATACACGATTGAGACGATGTATGCATGTATTGACTGAATTTGCCTCTGAATAGCGCTCGCTCCGAGGGCGTGGCCGCATTAGCGGATAATGAGCTGAATCACGGACTTCTGACATGGCTCTCTTTTCATACAGATTACATAAACACAGAAGGTTTGTTTTCGATTTGACTTACATGTTTTAAAACCTGACATCTTAACGTTTTTTTAGACTTAAGTGTCATTTTTTTGTGATTAGTATTCACTAAGTTACAGTTCATTTTCTGAGAACTATCAGATTGGACTTCGTTCAGAGGGAGACGAGAGATCACGCATCATGTTAGTTTTCTTTATTTTACAAAAAGCACAACATTTTCTTTTTGCACTGAGTGTACACAAATAAAAGAAGATATTCCACAGATTAAAATGGTGTATAACTCTTAATTGTATGTGCAACATTGACAGAGTATTTTGAGTCTCTTTCACACTGATAAGAAAAAAACCACAGTGGTATTGCCGGCGATACCCTCAGACCTCAGAGTGTTAAAAGCATGCACATTTGGAGAAATATTGATGGATTCTTATATATTTATGTCAATTTTCTATACTGAGAAGTAGTATTTATTGTCATCACTATGAGTGCTGGATACTGTGTTTTTAATTCATACTTGCAGCCGGAGGGCGCTCTCTGTGCACATTTAGTCCACAAATTATTCTAAAGAAGAAGAGGACATTTCAGGAATGATGTTTTTAATTCATACTTGCAGCCAGAGGGTGCTCTCTGTACACCTTTAGGCCACAAATTCATATAAAGAAGAAAAGGAACTAGGAACTAACGGCATGTCTTCTACAGATCGCTAACCATGGCTTTAACATCCAAATAAACACTTTTCAAGACAATAAATACACGATTGAGACGATGTATGCATGTATTGACTCTGAATTTGTGTCTGAATAGCGCTGGCTCCGTGGGCATGGCTGCATTAGCGGATAATGAGCTGAATCACAGACTTCTGACATGGCTCTCTTTTCATACAGATTACATAAACACAGAATGTTTGTTTTCGATTTGACTTGCAGGATTTAAAAATTTCATTTCAACGTTTCAACGTTTCTTTAGACGTAAGTGTCATTTTTTTTGTCATTAGTATTCATAAGTTACAGTTCATTTTCTGAGAACTATCAGATTGGACTTCGTTCAGAGGGAGAGGAGAGATCACGCATCATGTTAGTTTTCTTTATTTTACAAAAAGCACAACATTGTGTTTTTACTCTGAGTGTACACAAATAAAAGAAGACATTCTATAGTTTCAATTGATATATTACTTATGTCTCTATGACAAGAAATGACAGAGTATTTTAAGTCTGTTTTGCTGAAATGTGAAAAAAATCCTGCAAAACGCGCCGACGCGTTTACAGACCTCAGGGAGTTATGCCTGCCTGCCTGCCTGCCTGTTTATTGTTTCCTGACCTGTGAACGATATCTGCCTGCCCTGATCCACTGCCTGTATCCTGACTCTAAGTCAGTTTTTGGATTACGCTTTATTGACTGTTGGTTCTCCGTTTACTGTGGGTGTCGCGGAGGAATGCGACACCTCGTCTAGTCATGTAATGGCTGCCGCGCCAGAGGACACTCACAAAATGGCGGCTACCATAATAACAACACCAAGTCAAGTTAGCACTGACTATCCTGAACCAAGTCAAGTCACAGCTGATCTCCATGAACAAAGTCAAGTCACCAATGATCTTCATGAGCCAAGTCAAGTCACAGCAGATCTTCATGAGCAAAGTCAAGTCACCGCTGATCGCCCAGACTCACGTCACGTCTCCACTGATCGCCCAGAGTCACGTCACTGGTCCTGTCCGAGAGCGGAGAGGATTGCGTTCCAGTGTGGCTGATCCACCGCTGACTTCAGCACGAGTGGCTGGCATTCCTAAGCCTCCGCCGGCCGCCTCAAGCCCGCCGACCGCTTCGCTCTCAAGCCAGCCGCCCGCTTCGCACTCAAGCCAGCCGGACGCTTCGCACTCAAGCCAGCCGTCCACTTTGCACTCAAGCCAGCCGGACGCTTCGAATGCAAGCCAGCCGGACGCTTTGCACGCAAGCTCACTGGTTGCAACGCACTCAAGTTCGGCGGTTGCAACGCACTCAAGTTCGGCGGTTGCAACGCACTCAAGTTCGGCGGTTGCAATGCCCTCAAGTTCGGCGGTTGCAACACACTCAAGTTCGTCGGGTGCAACGCACTCAAATTCGTCAGGTGCAACACACTCAAGCTCGCCGGTTGCTATGCATTCAGACTCCCTGGATGCGATGGACAAGATGGCCGCTTCGTCAGTGCCCACGGGCAAGATGGCCGCCCCTTCAGTGTCTGTAAACATCGGGGTCGTTCCAGCCATTGAGTCCGCTCCAGAACCCGCTCCAGCCAGTGAGTCCACTCCAGAATCCGCTCCAGTCCGTGAGTCCGCTCCAGAGCCCGCTCCAGCCCGTGCGCCCACTGCAGCGTCCACAGAGGAGGTGAACACAGAGCCACCGCCTCATCCACGTAAGAGGAAGAAGAGGAGGCTTCTTTCATCCTTCAGGGCTCGGAGGCCTTCCCAGAGCCCGCTGTGAGCCCGGAGACCACTCCAGAGGTCTCTCTTGCTCTGCCCAAGCGTCTTGCCTTGCCGGCGTTACCCAAGCGCCTTGCCCTGCCGGCACCACCCGAGCTCCTTGCCCTGCCAGCGCTGCCCAAGCATCATGCCCTGTCGGCGCCGCCCCAGCTCCTTGCCCTGCCGGCACCAATCAAGCTCCTTGCCCTGCCGGCACCAGCCAAGCTCCTAGCCCACAAGCCCATCACTTCCACCATTGAATCCCCCAAGAAAATTGGGGGGGGGGGGGGGGGGGGGGCGTATGCCTGTGGGTGGGGAACCTGTGGGTGGGTTTACAGGCCCGAACTTCAAAGCCTGTAGATAAAAATAAATGCAGTTACTTGTAATTTTAACTACTTAAATAATTATAAACAACTTTATTAATCACATACCTTTCGAGTTGGGATAACATAAGTGCTCCCTAAATGCAGCATCTTCCACAATGGAAAAGGCTTGGTAGTCCTTGATGACCATGTTCACCAGGGCCTCATTCACCATTTCTTTTTTGGAGTCTATAATGAAATACAATGCTTGTGTATTGTAGGAGCCTAACACATTATTTAAATAAAGATTTTTTTTAAATTATGTATTACCAGACCTGCCAACCTTGGAAAATTTTTTCGAGTACCAGTGTGACTGGATGGGGGGGGGGGGGGGGTCACACTGGTACTCGAAAAAATTTTCCAAGAATGAATTACATTACATTTTTTAATAAACAATTAAAAAATGTAATTTTTTTACATTTTTGATAATACAATACACAAAGCACACAAACCCATCTTCTTTAATCTAATTTTGACTGTTAAAGTTTTTTTTTATTTGACACAATTAAAAATTTTACTACACCTGCTCAAAAGCATTTTTTTAATTCATGATTATTCTTGCATTGCATAATGTGTGCTTATACAAACCACAAGTAAATCACATTCATATATTTAATATGGACAAAATTTTTTGTTTGCAATTTCAAGAAGGCTATATTTACATACAACTAACCTGACAGTTGAGTCGTTCATACAGGTTTTGTAATGAAAACTAGTCTACAATTAAGAAACCCTTAGAAAATAGTAAACATTGAGTTTACATGTGATTCATTTAAAATACTTAATTTATTATTCCAATATCCAAATATGATACTAAATCCCACAGAAAAAAGGGTTTCTATTTGTAGCGTGCTGTCTTTGAATTATAAACAAGACAAACATTCGCTGAATAAAAGGTTAGCCAATACAAACATATTTATAGAAAACAGTTGACAATGAATAGAAAGGACCAATAAGAGCAAACGCATCGAGTATTCAAGAATATCAAGAAGTTAGTCATATAACGAGGGGTTGTGTTAACTAAAGCGTCCGTCATTTACCGAATCTTAAAAACACGGGTGGATAGTTAAAAATCTTTTCTGACAAAAAAAAAATAACACAAGCAAGAACAAATTTTAAACCAAACACGGCAATTTTCATTTTACCTCTCTGTGCGCGCACGCGTTTGTTTATGAGAGAGAGCTCGCGCAGCATTGAGACAACGGTCATGTTAAATACATAAGTAACTAATGTGCTAGTTTTCATACAAAATAAGTAGGCTATGTAACATAATTAGTTACTTTAGTTAGTATTAACGTAATAACGCAACACATGTAGGCTATATATGTTTCTCAACACTGAGAATAAATAAATAAACGCCTGTTTCTCCAGACTCGCGCTTGTCAGTCAGTCACACATCACAACATTTTCATAATCAGCGATTTCAATTTTATTTAGATTTGTTGTTCAACATTACTTGTACATTTTATACTCGTTTACCTTAAGGTGTCAGTCCTCGCTTGAGAATTCAGTCACAGACGGCGGGAGTGGAAGGAGGGATCGAGCGGGATTTTGTATTGCTGTCGATTTGCAGTCTCTTTTTATTGATAGGCTGTACGCATTTGTCGATCATCCCCTCTTGCTATTTAGGGAAATGAACCCAGCGCTCAGATTGGTCGAACTCTTTTGCTGGATTTGAGTACTAGGCGTGCACAGAGGAGTCACCCCCTGCTGAAAAAAACAATAGAAACCATTACAGAAATCCTAATGGTTTCCACTACAAAACCATTACAAACCATCAGCCATTAACCATTAAAACCATTACAAAATGGTTTCCATTACGTAGTGTGTTTTGGGCACATTCCATTAGGATTTATTGGTTTGTATTGGTTTCCATTACAGATTTGTATTGGTCTTTATTTGCAAATATTTAATGGTTCCCATTGTAGTTTTCGTATTGGTTCTAATGGTTCCATTACAAATTTGTATTGGTCTTTATTTGCACATAATGGTTCTTCCCATTGCAGTTTTTGTATTGGTTCTAATGGTTCCATTACAGATTTGTATTGGTCTTTATTTGCAAATATTTAATGGTTCCCATTGCAGTTTTTGTATTGGTTCTAATGGTTCCATTACAAATTTGTATTGGTCTTTATTTGCACATAATGGTTCTTCCCATTGCAGTTTTTGTATTGGTTCTAATGGTTCCATTACAGATTTGTATTGGTCTTTATTTGCAAATATTTAATGGTTCCCATTGTAGTTTTCGTATTGGTTCTAATGGTTCCATTACAAATTTGCATTGGTCTTTATTTGCAAATATTTAATGGTTTCCATTGCAGTTTTTGTATTGGTTCTGATTTGTATGTTTAACTGGTAGCTGTTAATTAGGTCATTGATTAATTAAATAATTTAAATTATTACTACAATTATACACTGGTTTTCTCCTTGTGGCTTAAAAAAAACCGCTCAAGAATATATAATTTTAATTGATATAAACTGCACACCAACTTTTCAATAGCTAACTGTTCAGGTTGTGTTTTGCAAAGAATTAAGAACATGAAACTGAAATCAAAATTATACTTGGATCAAGACCATCTTTTTTACTAAACCCAGCTGGAAATAAACATCTGACAAAAATTATTAACATGATATTTTTTATTATTTAATGTGTAATAGAAATACAAGAACTATGAACTGTGTTTGTGGCTTCACTGTATCCACTGTGGCTGGCTTAGACCTGCAAAAAGGAGGAGAATTCATTAGGACAATGTACCTCTTAAACCACATTACCAGTACATGAGATTATCCATACATTATATATTTATATGGGACTCTCAAAGAAGTTGCAAGAACATAGTTGTTGACACAACTTCATTATTTCATCCAACATATTTGGGTGCACTTTGAGCAGATTCAAGATCTTGAATTTTATCCATTAGTCATGTCAGGTTCATAGCATGACAGTCATCTATTAACCTTCTCCAGTTGTAGGTTAGTGATGTGCGGGTCGTCTCATAACCCGCGAACCCTGCGGGTCGGGTTGGGGCGGGATAAGAAATTGTCCCTTTATTTGCGGGGCGGGTCATTAAAAAACAAAATTAAAAACAAATCCATATGTGTTGTGTGCAATTCCCTATAGCCTATATTAAATGTTTGGGAATATCTATTTTCATATTTTTTTTAGGTTCTTTGATACGGTTACAATATGAAGGCTGTAGCAACGTAACCATTTTGGAAATGAAGCGTAAATGTGAACATCAAAGATTTCTTATGCTGCTGCGCCCTCTATAGGACCAGCGACTAGTCGACGTCAAGCTTAAAGTCCCTGTAAAGCCCTATTAAAGTCTGTGTTCTGAGTATGTCACACCACAGTAAAATGTGTTATTAACCACCCAGCCAAATTTGAATGATTAAAAAAACGGCAAGTAAATTAAATAAATTATCAAAATCTTGAAAAAATTAGCAGTATTCTCTGCTCTCAAACGCTGGGGGCGTGTCCGCTGTCAGCGCTGAAACCACACCCACTCGCGAGAGCTGCCGCCTCAACATATTTGTCTAATCAGTCAAACTCACTGATGCATATAAACAAAAGAATCATGTTAGAGGGTTGCAAAATTTAGTAGTTACTGTGGACCACCTACTAATTAAGCACACAAGGCAACATACACTCATTGGTGGGCATGTACTGCAGACTGTTGTCGAGTCAACAGGTGACGGCGCCGTGAGATGGGAGGATGAAGGCCGAGGCGGGAGATAGTCTGTTCAGCCCCATTCACCAATAACAGCAGATTGTCAGTGAATCCCAGTTGTCTGATGAAAGTTTGTAAAACTCTCCGGTGTAAAATTATCACAGCAGAGACTAATTGAATCCACCCCTTCTTCATATCAAATTTAAATAAGGAGAACAAGCTTCTTTTGTATATTATCGCAACCAGGTAATATGCATTTGTGTGATGAAGGCATTACTAGCTAGCAAAATGTAGGCTGTATAACTAACAGTATTGACACTCGAGATTAAGCGGGCAAGCTGCTGTAGCGTTAGGGGTGGTGCCATGCTTGGTTACTCTAGTGCGTCAGACAGTTATATAGTGTTGGGGTGGGGCCATGCTCGGTTACTCTAGTGCGTCAGACAGATAAGGTGCGTTCACGCGGCCTCGTAATTCCTGTAGTTACGAGATTCTAGCTTGTAAAATGCGTTCACGTCCTCGTAGAAATCGTAATTACAGCTTGTAAGCTGGGAGTTTTCTGAAAGCTCCCACGTGTACCACGTGGCCGCTGTACCACCTGACCGCTGTAGATTCATTTAGGCGTTGATAGTGGTGCCATGGAAACGCATAATTCCCAGTCCAAGGACCAAAAGGACGTGAACAGCTCCGAATATAACGTCACGTGTTGCCATTTCAAGATACCGGTAAATACGAGGTGACGTGAACGCAGCTTTATATAGTGTTGGGGCGGGGCCATGCTCGGTTACTCTAGTGCGTCAGACAGTTATATAGTGTTAGGGGTGGGGCCA
Organism: Megalobrama amblycephala; assembly: GCF_018812025.1. Classification (NCBI taxonomy): domain Eukaryota; kingdom Metazoa; phylum Chordata; class Actinopteri; order Cypriniformes; family Xenocyprididae; genus Megalobrama; species Megalobrama amblycephala. The sequence continues at coordinate 42,647,397 of NC_063044.1, forward strand.
TGCTCGGTTACTCTAGTGCGTCAGACAGTTATATAGTGTTAGGGGTGGGGCCATGCTCGGTTACTCTAGTGCGTCAGACAGTTATATAGTGTTAGGGGTGGGGCCATGCTCGGTTACTCTAGTGCGTCAGACAGTTATATAGTGTTAGGGGTGGGGCCATGCTCGGTTACTCTAGTGCGTCAGACAGTTATATAGTGTTAGGGGCGTGGCCATGCTCGGTTACTCTAGTGCGTCAGACAGTTATATAGTGTTAGGGGCGTGGCCATGCTCGGTTACTCTAGTGCGTCAGACAGTTAAGCTGCCTTCACGTCTTCAGCGTTTCCATGGCATCACTATCAACGCCTAAATGAATCTACAGCGGTCAGGTGGTACAGCGGCCACGTGGTACATGTGGGAGCTTTCAGAAAACTCCCAGCTTACAAGCTGTAATTACGATCTCTACGAGGACGTGAACGCATTTTACAAGCTAGAATCTCGTAACTACAGGAATTACGAGGCTGCGTGAACGCACCTTTATATAGTGTTAGGGGCGTGGCCATGCTCGAGGGCTCCAGTGCGTCATCGAGCCCCCAGTTTAGCTCCGCCTTTTGTGAAAATGTTCCTGATAATTTACTCACCCCCATGTCATCCAAGATGTTCATGTCTTTCTTTCTTCAGGCGAAAAGAAATTAAGGTTTTTGATGAAAACATTCCAGGATTATTCTCCTTATAGTGGACCCAAATGGTTGAAGGTCAAAATGTCAGTTTCAGTGCAGCTTCAAAGTGTTCTACAGGATCCCAGATGAGAAATAAGGGTCTTATCTAGAGAAACCATAGCTCATTTTCTAAATAAAATTAAAAAGTATATATTTTTTAACCATAAATGCTCATCTTGAACTAGCTCTCTTCTTCACTATTTGAATTCCGGCAGTGTAGACACTGCTAAGTGTATTACTGCCCTCCGCAGGCCAAAGTTTGAACTAACTGTTATATACTATTGAACTAACATATTGTATATAAAAATTAGTTCAAAACTTTGACCTGTGGAGGGCAGTAATACACTTAGCAGTGTCTACACTGCCGGAATTCAAATAGAGAAGAAGAAGAAGAGAGCTTCAGTGCGTTCCAAACGGGATATATCGCCCTCCGAAGGGCACTTCGGAGTGAAAACAATCATGGCCGCCATATTGAAGGGTTGTTCCAAACTGAAGTGCTCAAAACTGACCACTTCAAAGGGCCCTTCGGAATGAAGGATTTCAAAGGGTACAACTGATGGACACTTCGGGCCCCCATGATCCTTTGCACAGGAAAGTTGTTTGACATCACAGAATGGGTACAGGAGGTTAGGAGTTCGATTTTACCTATAAATGTATGTATAGTATTTTTCTGTACTATTGTAATATTTATATGAGTTAGATTTAGTAAATTATTATGGTCAAAACTACAGTGTACTTCAACAAAAATACTTTACAGCTCCCTTTATTAGTCCATTCAAATGTTTCAAATACATAGACACAATATAAAATATGGTGTAATAAACCTAAATAAATAAACTAACGTTAAACAAAGGGCGCCGCTTGCACAATCTACTCCTCCTTGATTGTCTCGTTAAGATGACGCAGAAGTGCGTTCCAAAAAAAGAGGGTTTTTTTTACCCCTACACCCTTCATCCCTTCGAAGCTCTCACTCTGAAGGGGAAACCATCTGAAAGGAATTAGGGCATAGGGATGAGCCCTTCCGAATGGAACGCAGGGCTACTTCAAGATGAGCATTTATGGTTAAAATGTATAACATTTTATTTTATTTTTTAGAAAATGAGTGATGGTTTCTCTAGATAAGACCATTATTTCTTGTATGGGATCGTGTAGAATAATTTGAAGCTGCAATGAAACTAATTTTGACCTTCAACTGTTTGGTGTCCATTGAAGTCTACTATATGGAAAAAAATCCTGGAATGTTTTCATCAAAAACCTTAATTTCTTTTCGACTGAAGAATGAAAGACATGGACATCTTGGATGACATGGGGGTGAGTAAATTATCAGGAGTTAAAAGTGGACTAATCCTTTAAGTGAAAACTCTTACCTGAGAATTTTTACTGCTATTTAGGAGAACTTTTAGTTGTAAGATAAAACATTTCGTGAATACGGCCCCAGGTATATTGGACCAGGTTTGGTGTTAAAGTCTGCAGGACAGTGGTTCTCGAGGGCCAGAGCTGAGATCACCTACAATATGTTATGAACATGACTTTCAGAGAATCAGATTGACTGCTAGATCGATCACTTACAACAGTGGTGTCCAGTCCTGGTCATGGAGGACCAACGTCCTGCAGTATGTAGCTCCAACTTTCTCACACACCTGCCTGTAGTTTCTGGTGATCCTGAAGACCTTCATCAACTGGTTCAGGTCTGCTTAATGGCTGGAGCCACAGTTAATTCTGCAAACAGGACTAGATGGCAATAAATACTGAAAAGAGAGAGGACAAACAAAATTCAATGGTATAAAGCCAGTTCAAAAATTGTATTCATGAATATGTATAATAACATCTGAGAATGTACACCACTGTACTGAAAAATACAGTATTTGCCATTTAAGTGAGGATCATCTCATTTTTAAAAAATGACACCCGAAATATTAACAGATAACATAAGCAAAATCTTCATGAAAATACAGTTATATGATGCAAAGAAAGTTTTTGTAAATGTGCATGACAAATCTACAATGCAAAAACTGAGAATTTGTGACTGAGTCAAACAGTACTTACAGAGCAGAACCAATGAGCTGATTACACACAAGGAAGAGGGAGAAAAAGAAACAAAAATTAATATATCAGTCAAATATTGCTCTGTATGGATGAACGTGCTGATTGAATGTACACATTCAAGAGAAACTATTATATTAATATTTTAGTGATTTATTTCATGGCCTAAATGTTTTACTTCAGTTATATCTTTTCATAATTAATTAAATATTACAGATGGTTGATTTAATTTGACAGTTATCTTTTCGGGTGAATATAGGCCAATGAGTCCTCTCTCTCTCTTTCACTCTCTGTGCACGCGCCAGCTTGTGAGTGAGACAATACGTACAAATTTATTGTAAAATCTGTTATTTTTAGGTCACGATAACATGATAGTAATATGACCGTAGCTTATGTAACGAGATTTAATAAGGGTGTGCAGCTAAGTTATTGTATTTACGTCGCTGTTTAAAACTTTAATACAAAGACACAACTCAGCCCGGCCATCATGGCTAGCTCAGTCGAGCCATCGCGTAAAAACAGCAACGGAAAAACAATAATAAATCAAATTAACACCGAAATGGATGTAAAACAATTCAAAGTAATGAATTAATGCGGTTTTTAAAGTATATTACCTCAGATTACCAGAAAATGAATTGTCCGAGCGGCTAGTCGACCGTTATAACCGTTATAATTTAAACGCAGCAAGCTAAATAATATAACTTAACTTACTCATCAGATAAACCACTAAAGCGGGTGTAATTTAATTCCAATTAATTAATTCATTACCATTTCGACCTGTTACACTAATTTTAATAGAAAACTCAGAAATTACTATAGAAATATAAAAAGCTTACCTGTTTGTGGTACCAGTCCATTCCGGAATGACAGTGCATGGATGCTGTTCCAGCAGTCTCATTGGTTAGAATTAATCACGTGATGTCATATTATTAATAATTTATATTTATTTATTTATTTTTTGCCATTTCAGAAAAATAATATATTAATATTGTGTGTGTGCATTATATATATATATATATATATATATATATATATATATATATATATATATATATATATATATACACTACCGTTCAAAAGTTTGGGGTCAGTAAGATTTTTTAATGTTTTTAAAAGAAGCCTCTTCTGCTCACCAAGGCTGCATTTATTTGATAAAAACAATAAAATAAAAAAATACAGTAATATTGTGAAATATTATGACAATTTAAAATGACTGTTTTCTATTTTAATATATTTGAAACTAATTTATTCTTGTGATCAAAGCTGAATTTTCAGCATCATTGCTCCAGTCTTCAGTGTCACATGATCCTTCAGAAATCAGTCTAATATGATGATTTGATGCTCAAGAAACATTCATTATTATTATCAATGTTGAAAACAGTTGTGTACAATTTTTTTTTTTTAATTCTTCGATGAATAGAAAGTTCAAAAGAACAGCCTTTATTTAAAATAGAATATTTTCTAACATTATAATTGTCTTTACTGTAACTTTTGATCAGTTTAACTCATCCTTGATGAATAAAAGTACTGATTAATTTTATTTCTATCCCCTAAAAATAAAATTAAAATTCTTACTAACCCCAAACTTTTGAACGGTAGTGTTTAATGCTACAAAAGATTTAGATTTCAGACAAATGCTGTTCTTTTGAACTTTCTATTCATCATAGCATCATGAAATAAAAATGTAAATAACTGTTTTCAACATTGATAATAATCATAAATGTTTCTTGAGCATCACATCATCATATTAGATTGATTTCTGAAGGATCATGTGACACTGAAGACTGAAGTAATGATGCTGAAAATTTAGCTTTGATCACAGAATAAATTACACTTTACTGTAAAATGACATAGAAAACAGCTGTTTTAAATTGGAATAATATTTCACAATATTACTGTTTTTGTTTGTATTTTTAATCAAATAAATGCAGGCTTGGTGAGCAGAAGATACTTCTTTTAAAACATTAAAAAATCTTACTGACCCCACACTTTTGAATGGTAGTGTGTGTGTATATATATATATATATATACACACACACACACACACACACACACACAGTTGTCTCAGTCTGACCTTATTGGTCTGGGAGCAGCTACAAACAGGTAAAGACAGTACTTGTCTTACTATCTTGTTGACTGTGAGCAGTTTTAGTTATGGGATGGGCAACTGAATGTAATGACATTGGTGACATTTTACTAGATTGTTAAAAATAGTTTGATTAACCCTGTGCCTTGAGCATTTAATCATAAAATAATGATTTAACTGTGCTGTGAACATGGGGGGTTGCCCACAGTAAACCTGCTATGGGCCCCGGAGCTAAGGGCCCCACATGGGCTAACCAACTGGGGGCCTGTGTGGGTTTTCATGGGGCCCCAAAGAGTTTGCTCTTGCCCACACAGCCCCTCAGAAAACCCACACTTAGTGGGAAAAGGATGAAATCAAATTAAACTTGAGTTCTATGTTGATAAATTAAAATTGATTTCTGGATATCGTTATGTTATTTTTGTACACACGCAAACAAACACGTTCTGCTTTCATGTTTTATGGGGACTTTCCATATACATAATGGTTTTTATACTGTAAAAATTGTATATTCTATCCCCCTACACTAACCCTACCCCTAAACCTACCCATCACAGAAAACATTCTGCATTTGGGAAAATGGGACAAATATGACCTATGAATATGATCTAATATGACCTACATGACTTATATGAATGAACAATTTTGTGTGAATTCTATTAAACAATACATATATTTAACAGTATAATTTCTACATATTACATAAGGATAAGCTTAATACCATTAAACAATTTAAACAATTTAGTTTGTGTGTCATATTTAATCTATTTTGTTGTGTTGCAATAATTGTAAAAATAAATAAATCTGCATCTAACCTAAAAATTGTGTATGTGTACATCATTAAATCAAACTAAAGAAACCACTCAATTTATTGGAGTTCTAATGGTTCATACTGGTGTCGAGTAGATACCAACGTGTAATCTATAGGTTGCCAAAGATGTTCTATTGGTCCTTAATGGTATCCAATAGGCAAAATATGCTACCAATAGAAGGTGGCAAATTACCAATAGAAACCCACTTGGACCATTATATTTTCCATTAAAACCAATACAGGCAAATAAGCAAAACATGCCACCAATAGAAAAAAGCAAATTACCCATACAGACCCACTAGGACCATTACAGTTTCCATTAAAACCAATACAGTTCCCTTTAAAACCATTAAAACCATTACAATTTCTGTAATGGTTTCTATTGTTTTTTTTCAGCAGGGCCGGGTTTTTGCGTAGTATAGAATGACAAATCGTACCAGCGTACTTTGAGGTCAAAATGCGTACCTGGTACGCAAAATGCGTACATGTTGGCAGGTCTGTATTACTTTGAGTACTGTTTGGATTTTCATGCAGTGCTCAATAATGGAGGAGGTGTTATTGCTGTATGTCAGCTCCTTCTGGCACAGCAAGCATTTCACCTTGAAACATGAAAATAATAGACATAAAAGATTATACAGCCATATAGTGAGGGTTATAATTAAAGGATTAGTTCACTTTTAAATAAACTTTTGCTTATAATTTACTCACCCCCATGTCATCCAAGATGTCCATGTCCTTCTTTCTTCAGTCGAAAAGAAATTAAGGTTTTTGATGAAAACATTTCAGGATTTTTCTCCATACAATGGGCTTGAATGGGCACCAGACGGTTCAACGTCCTAAAGACAGTTTCAGTGCAGCTTCAAAGTGCTTTAAACGATACCAGACGATGAATAAGGGTCTTATCTAGCGAAACGATCAGTCATTTTAAAAAAATTTAAAAAAGTTTAAGTTTTATAAGCACAAATGTTCTCCTTGCTCTGTTCTCGGATGCCCGTTCGTGACGTCACGTAATACGCAATTACGTTGAAAAGGTCACGCTTGACATAGGCGGAAGTACAGATTCGGTGTTTACAACGTGCAAATACTAACCCTGCGTCTCGATCAGCTCCCTAGTTCCCAAGGTCGTGAATCAGTATGAAAGTGAATGTGGCTGATTCCCTGATCAGTGCCCTGACTACTGAACTAGGGAGCTGATTGAGACACACGCCGTTTACAAAAAAAGGTAAAACAACTAATGGTTCTTCCTGTGTCAGTACCACCAGACAGTCATACCCTTCTCCATCAGAACAAAAACACCTCTAAATGGGGTCGCACACCGGACGCGCACATTATATACGCGCAAGCTCAATTTTGAATCGACTCCTGATAGAAGAGCTGCACAATGGGAGTGTTTTACGTCAACAGAGAAACGTTACATATGCTTTAATATTTCGCACTGAGGTTAGTGTACATGGAAAAATGGCACAACAAAGCAAAAGGAAAGAAAAGGCTACTTTATTATACATTTTTAGACTTTATTCAAGCTGTTAAACTAAGAATGTAAAACTGATGTATCTTGCAGCACAGGGTGAAGTCAGTATGTACATTAACGACAATTTGACAGAAATATAATATACATTTAATGTAAACAATGTACATGGCGCTCTGTGGCGCAGCAGGATTTTGAACAACTTCCTGGGCGCCGCGGACAGGCACCAAATGTCGCCGCCGGTGTGTACACTCATAGAAAACAATGCGTTCGAATTTTAAAGACGTGGCTCTGCGCTGAGCTTCGTGTCCGGTGTGCGACCCCCTCGCTGTTGCTCAGTAACGGTGGAAATTTTGTCCGGTAATGCAGCGAGATGGAAACAGGGACTCACCGACTGATTCTAATGGCGGGATTGAAATGGTCCAGTCGTGGCAGCATCTATAGATTCTTCCTCTGTTGGCAATGGTTGGCATTTGCCACATGTGCACCACCACGTCTCGTTAGATCTTCGTCTGCCCGATGCTTGAGAGGTGTGTGTCGCCGCAGCAGTCTCTTCCATCTGCCTAATTTCTTCCTCTGTGTATTCCGGTTCAAAAAGGTAGGGCAGGGTGAAAAACTCATCTTCTCCTCGTCCGACATTGTTGTTTTACCTTTTTTTGTAAACGGCGTTTGACTTAGTATTTGCACGTTTAAGTTGTAAACACCGAATCTGTACATCCGCCTATGTCAAGCGTGATCTTTTCAACGTAATTGCGTATTACGTGACGTCACGAACGCGCATCCGAGAACAGAGCAAGGAGAACATTTGTGCTTATAAAACTTTTTTTTTTTTTTTTTTTAAATGACTGATCGTTCCGCTAGATAAGACCCTTATTCATCGTCTGGTATCATCTGGTATCGTTTAAAGCCCTTTGAAGCTGCACTGAAACTGTCTTTAGGACCTTGAACCGTCTGGTGCCCATTCAAGCCCATTGTATGGAGAAAAATCCTGGAATGTTTTCATCAAAAACCTTAATTTCTTTTCGACTGAAGAAAGAAGGACATGGACATCTTGGATGACATGGGGGTGAGTAAATTATAAGCAAAAGTTTATTTAAAAGTGAACTAATCCTTTAAATTAAAACAGTAAAATATAACAATTACACATACCTTATTGTGAGCAACCATTTCAAAATGCTCCCAGACAGGGGAGGATTTCCTCTTTCTTGCTGGCTCCATTAAGGGGTCACAAAAAAGCAAACAAATCCAAAAGGGCAATCCAAATCATAAAGCAGTCCAGTCCAAAAATCCAAAGCAATCCAACTAATCTTATCTAATATAACAATAATATAATATAACTAATATAATAATGAAAATATACTAACACTAATATAACCTAATATAATGTAATAATATAGCCCTAATAATACAATAACGACAATGACACAACTCTCTAACTCTGACTCTAACTCTCCTAAACACCGACAAAGGTTGGCGCGTTTCAAACCCCCTTTATCCAGAAGAGACACTCGCACCAAAACCGATGACGTATTCCACACAAACCAAGGCCTCGTTTGTCATTGGTCACGTGATTTCACAACACGAATCAAGGCTTCATCTGGCACGCCCATTTATGCTCAACACAAACTTCGAAGCCTCGGTTCAAATGTCACATAACTAACAATAAGATGAAGAGTGTGTTAACTGGCCTGCTTGTGAACTCCGAACTTCTATTTCGTTTAAAATTTCTCATGCAACATCGATGCACTGTATTCTAATCAGCCATTTGGTCGTGTTTGTCCCAGGTGTTTTATTCAGTTTTATCATGTTAAAGTAAAATATCAGCCCTAAAAATAATATCAGCCCTAGTGTTAGCTATTAGCACCATTTTTGGGGTGTGTTCTTCTCTCTGTATTTCATTATATACACTATGTAAAATATTGATCTCTTAAGTACATAGTTTCTCTGTATTAATGTGAATTGACTGTATTAGTGATTTATATTTTATTATTTTTTTAATAAATGTTTTATTTAGAATTTTGCCTACTACATGTTTACGATCACTTTGTAAAAATGTGTAATCAGCAGAGTCTCATATCTCATCCTACTGACTTGAATCAACATCAATGCACTGTATTTTGACCAGCTTTTGGTCCTGTTTGTACCAGTCTTGTCCCAGGCCCAGTAAAGCAACCTTGAGTGACCATCCACCTGATCTCAGTGTGAATTACTCCATCAACACACACACAGTTACATTGGTGCCGTGGTCCAGATGGGAGTGAGGTTTAGGGGGTGAGCGTAACGGAGGACAGCTAGTAAGAACTGTGCTCTAGCGACTGATACTAGGGGTTGCAGCCTTTAGCTTCCATGTTAGAGTGTCCAACTCCCATGCCAGAGACCCAGGTTCGAAGCCTGCACAGAGCGAGGCAAGAAGGACCTGGGTAGAGGGTTTACATATAGTTAAAGGGTTAGTTCACCCAAAAATTAAAATTCTGTCATTTATTATTCACCCTCATGCCGTTTCACACCCGTAAGACCTTTGTTCATCTTCAGAACACAAATTAAGATATTTTAGTTGAAATCCGATGCCTCCCTGAGGCCTGAATAGGCAGCAATGACATTTCCTCTCTCAAGATCCATAAAGGTACTAAAAACACATTTAAATCAGTTCATGTGAGTACAGTGGCTGAATATTAATATTATAAAGCCAAGACAAGAATATTTTTGGTGCGCCAAAAAAACAAAATAACAACTTATTTAGTGATGACCGATTTCAAAACACTGCTTCAGGAAGCATTGGATCATAAATGAATCAGTGTATCGAATCATGATTTGGATCATGGTTCAAACTGCCAGCGGCTGAAATCACGTGATTTTGGCGCTCCAAACAGCAGATTCAACACGCTGATTCATTTATGCATTTTATCAAAAATATCTTAATTTGTGTTCCGAAAATTAACGAAGGTCTGAAACGACATGAGGGTGAGTAATAAATGACAGAATTTTTTGGTGAACTAACCCTTTAGTTGGTGATTAATGATGGTTAAATGTTGGTGTAACACAGTTTGTATATACGGGAAGAAGGAGGCGGGAACCGGCGAACATTCAACATAACTTTAATATAAAATAAACAAATCCAAAATAAAAGTAATGCCAGCAGACCCTTGCGGACATCTGCCGGCCACACCAACATAATAAAACATAAAATAATATCCAGGCCTGGTCCTCTCTCGTCCTTCACTGTCATCGCTGCTCCTTTTATGCTCCCGGAACTCCTCCGTGAGAGACTCATGGCCGGTGCGCCTCCCAGGTGGAGCTCGTTAACTCTCGCCTGCCCTGGTCGCCACATACCCCCATCGCCCCTCGCAGGCCAGGGGGTACTCCCGCGACTGCGCTTACTCCCCCCCCGGGGCCTGTCTTGGCAACCGCAGCACCTGGGGGTAAGGACAGACGAGACGAGAGAAAGGAGATGGAAGCAAGGGGAGCGGCAGGAAGAGAGGGGAGAGAGGAAAAAGAGAAAAAAAAAATCTGGGTCCGGCTTCCAGACACACTGCCGCTCGGTCCTCAGCCAGCCGAGAGGCTCTTCCTCGCGGTGCCATGCGATGGCACTGGACGCTCGGTGGACGGCCCGATCCTCGACCGCCTCCTGGTGGCCGGCGATGGCTCCTCCGGTTGAGGGCAGCCGGCAGCAAGTCCGCCGTCCCCTGCTCCTCCCCTTCATGGCGGACGGTAGCAGCTCCGGCCCACGGCAGACAACGGCACTCCTCTGCTGCCTCCAGGACGGCAGCCACCCCACCTCGCCCCAGGAGCACGGCATCCGGGTCTCAGTCCCACCTTTCACAAGGCTCCAGTACCACTGCCTCGGGCAGCCTCTCGAGGTCTTCACTCCTGCGCTGCCCGAACTCTGCAGCACCGCGATCCCCCTCAGCAGCGAGGGCTCTCCGACAGCATGTCCCTCCTTCCTCCCGGGTTTCGGCACCAATGTAACACAGTTCATATATACGGGAAGAAGGAGGCGGGAACCGGCGAACATTCAACATAACTTTAATATAAAATAAACAAATCCAAAACGAAAGTAATGCCGGCAGACCCTCGCGGACGTCTGCCGGCCACACCAACATAATAAAACATAAAATAATATCCAGGCCTGGTCCTCTCTCGTCCTTCACTGTCGTTTCTCCTCCTTTTACGCTCCCGGAGCTCCTCCTTGAGAGACTCAAGGCCGGTGCGCCTCCCAGGTGAAGCTCATTAACTCTCGCGTCACCGGCCTCTCGCCCGCCCTGGTCGCCACAGTTGGTTTAATAAAAACCTTTATTTATATTAATGCATATTTTGTTTTTATTTTCTTTGTGAATCTACCTTTTAAAGATTATCACGTACCACAACTACTGTACTGCTGCTTCTTCTATTACTTCTGCCAATACCTCTGCAAACAGAAGTAAATAAAAAACAGTAAAGTTCGATGAGTTGTCATCTTGCATCCTTCAGACTTTAAAAGCCATTTTCAAGTTTGGGCAGAGCTGAAATGAAAATCTGGAAAACTTGACAATATGAAAGTGGCAATTCCTTATGTATTATGCAATATATTGTAATAATATTAACACAATATATTATGTATATTTTCAATATACCATTAAATCATTTAATATATTGATCATTAGGAAATATATTTTCTTTGCATAAGGGCATGCATAGTTCATTTTCTTTCTTTTTTTTCTGTGAATAATTATACATGTTTATTGTGGTCTAAATATTTCTGCAATAATTTGACCACTAAAATGCATCTATTTTGCAATACAATTTTTCTATATTTTTCTATATTTTTTTAAATATATATTTCATATTTTATTATCAGATCAGTATATTATATATATATATATATATATATATATATATATATATATATATACACACACACACACACACACACTTAAAAAGCACACTGTTAAACCATGGAAAAAGATCTGTATGTTACAGACATCAGCTCTCTCCTTCCAGTAAATCACATGACTTTCAGGAAAAAGACCATAGTAGAAGGTCAGGGCTTCCTTTTGGGGAATGGGGAATTTATTGCACCATTCTGTTTGGAAGTGAAAAGAGGGAAGGGAGAGAAGGAAGACATGTTTGTTTGATTAATCTGTTAGTTCTTGTTTTGATTCAGTTGTATCTTCTCCTGGAGGGCAGGGGGGAGAACCGATAATGTCCAGGGTGAGTGGAATCCTTTACAATACAACCATACAACTAATATCTTGGGGGATATTACACACACACACACGTAATTATGCCTTTTGAAGGTTATTGGACACTGTGAAATTTTTGTTTTTTAAAGTTGTGACAAGCACATAAAAATTACTTTTTTTTCATTAGAGTAATAATAAAGAGGCTGTCCTACATTCATTAGTCTCACTGTGTTGTGCTTGGAAAACTGCAACACAAAAAAAAAAAAAAAAAAAAAAAAAAAAAAAAAAAAAAAAGTGAGAGAGAGAAATGAATAAATGTATAGGTATCGGTCTTGGCGAGAACTAGGGAGAAAAAAAAAAAAAAAAAAAAAAAAAAAAAATTCATACCCTTAGTAAATATGACCAAAAAAGGCTGTGAAAATAAATCTGCATCATTAATCATTTTGAGCTTTTATTTTAAAAATCTACAAAAATCCAACCTTTCATTGGAGATTAATAATTTTAAATGGGGGAAAAAAAAAAAAAAAAAAAAAAAAAAAAAAAAAAAAAAAAAAAAAAAACTCATTATGAAATAAATGTTTTTCTCTAATCCACACTGCTCACAATTAAACATACCCTTTTATTCAATACTTTTTGCAACCTCCTGTTCCAAAGATAAGCGAGTCGTCTTCTATAATCCCTGATGAGTTTGGAGAACACCTGACAAGAGATCAGAGACCATTCCTTCATACAGAATCTGTACAGATGTTGATCAGATACATGGAATAATGGATTCTATTGTTACGTTTGGCTGTTGTAGAGATAAGGCGTTCACGGATATCCACAAAAGATAGGCATTTATTAGCAACGAAGGAGATCAACATAACCAAACACAAAGCATAAACATTAGCTTAACATAGCATTAACATAAGAACAGACAGTGAAGGGAGTGAGTCCATAGTCCAGGTGTAGATGATCACTGATGATGGGGAGATGACGAGGGAAGTGAGTGCAGGTGTGGAGACAAGAGGATGATGGGAAATTGAGTTCTGGAGACACGGGATATGTGACAGTACCTCCCTTTCCCGGTATGCGCGTCCTCGCACCATAGATGTAACAACCAGTGAGGGGGGGTGGGCGTCCTGGAGACCTCATGCCGGTGCAGGGAGAGGGCCGGACATAACCGGAGGTCTCCAGGATGAGTCCATGAGTCCGAGCCGCCATGGCGGGTCTGCAGACGATGGCGGCCATGGCGGGTCAGGGGCGGCTGGAGCGGCTGGCTCGGCGGCGGCTGGAGCGGCTGGCTCGGCGGCGGCTGAGGCTGGAGATACGGGCGCGTTGGCAGCTACTGGAGATACGGGCGCGTTGGCAGCTACTGGAGATACGGGCGCGTTGGCAGCTACTGGAGATACGGACTCGTTGGCAGCTACTGGAGATACGGACTTGGCAGCTTGAAGAGGGGTCCAGTCCATCCCCTCAAACACTATTAAAACCCCCACAGGAACTGGAGCAGGCTCAGCGGGGATTGGAGAGGCTTGCTCGGCGGTGGAGACTGGAGCGGGTTTGAGACTGGCCGGCTTCTTTTTCCTTCTCCTCTTTGGCCCTCTGGCCCCAGCGAAGGTATGAGGGTTCAGCAGGACACAGGAGAACAATTCACTGGAGAGGCATGTGGAGGAAGACGGAGGTTGACCAACTGGCCAGGCCACCCGTGTCTCTGGGAGGACTGGACGAGATGAACACTTAACATCCTGAACCTCATCAACAAGGAAATTGGAACCATTTAAATACAAAATTAAATTAATAGTTTCTTTTAAGGAAAAATAATCGTCAGGTTCATCAAAACGGATTGTGTTCTCGTCCAGTCCGTCCAGAAACAGGGCGATCAAACGAGCATCTGACCAGTTAGTCAAATAAGCAAGCTCTACGAACTCCTCCACATACCTCTCCAGCGAACGTCCAACCTGGAACAGTCCGATGAGCCTGTTAGCCGCAGATGTAGGCGTGAGAGGCAGTGGGGGTGCAGGAGCCACAGGAATGAGAAATAATCACATCTTGTCTTTTGTGGATGTCCAGCGGTTTTGGTCTGTTCTTCTGTTTGGCTGTTGTAGAGATACGGCGTTCACGGATATCCACAAAAGATAGGTATTTATTAACAACGAAGGAGATCAACATAACCAAACACAAAGCATAAACATTAGCTTAACATAACATTAACATAAGAACAGACAGGGAGTGAAGGGAGTGAGTCCATATATATAGGGAGTGCTGATGAGGAAGTCCAGGTGTAGATGATCAGTGATGATGGGGAGATGACGAGAGAAGTGAGTGCAGGTGTGGAGACAAGAGGATGATGGGAAATGGAGTTCTGGAGACACGGGATATGTGACATCTATCAAATACCAAGAGATAAAAAATCAAAACCTGACTGTCCCTGTTAGAAGTCATATAATGGGCTGTGGTTGGATCTTCCATCAGGGCAGTGATCCACACCAAACATCAAAACCAACACAAAAATGTGTCACTGAGCCCAAAATGAAGCTTCTGCCATGGCCATCCCAGTCCCCTGACCTGAACCCTAAAGAAAATGAGTGGAGTGAACTGAAGAGAAGAAGCACCAACATGGAGCTGGAATCTGAAGGATCTAGAGAGATTCTGCATGAAGGAATGATTTCTGATGAGTCTGATCTCTTCTCAGGTGTTCTTCAAACTCATCAGGCATTATAGAAGAAGACTCAGAGCCATTATCTTGGGAAAAGGAGGTTGCAAAAAGTATTGAATAAAAGGGTATGACTAATTGCGAGAAATGTGTATTAGAGAAAAAACATTTATCTCATTTAAAATTATTATTCTCCAATGAAAGGTTGGATTTTTGTAGATTTTTTTTTTTTTTTCTTCAAGATCAAAAAGATTAACAATGCAGATTTTTTTTTTCACAGCCTTCTTTGGTCATATTTACTAAGGGTATGAATATTTTTTAGCACAACTGTATGTATGTATATATGTATATGTGTGTGAAATGGGTGGTTTCTTACGGTATGAACAGAAACCAGCCTTTTGTGTTCAGAGAAAAAAAAAAAAAAAAAAAAATATATATATATATAATATGTATATGTATGTATGTATGTATAATATAATGTGTGTGTGTGTGTGTGTGTGTGTGTGTGTGTGTGTAATATCCCCCAAGATATTAGTTGTATTATAAAGGATCCCACACACCCTGGACATTACTGGGAGGGGATACAAATGAATCAATACAAGAACTAACAAATTAAAAAAACAGCTTTCCAAAGGAAGTTGACCCCCGCCCTGACCCTCTACTATGGACTTTTTCCTGAAAGTCATGTGATTTACTGAAAGGAGAGAGCTGATGTCTGATAGCTCTGTAACATCTAATTGGTTGGCATGCACCTTGTTAAACTTGAGTGCAGTTATTTAAGCCCACAATGTAGTGGCAAAAGAATACAACAAAAGAATTCAAGGAAGACACATCTCTTTTATGATAGGCCTATCCAGCAGGAAAAAAAACTAAGTTTGCTGTTTGGAACACAAATTTTCTCAGGTTTGACTTTTTTTTACATTTACATTTATTTGTTATGTTACTTTTATTAAAAGCCAACTAATTGTTTATGATTCATGGGACAATCTGAGAATGTTAGTTCTATTGAAATGTTCCCAGAACAGACCTTAGAGAGTCTTGGTTAGAATGTATGTTTTATGTTATGTTTTGTCTCATGCAGTTTATAGGTGAATAAGGGATGTTCTAAAATGCTCAATGCGAAAGCGCATAACATGGTTTAATGCATCAAAAGACAGTAATATTGGAGGGCACACCTTATTAATGATACATGCAGGCAAGCAAATGAGCCAAGAATATAATAACAACTCACTAAGTTACACGTTACACTGTTTCCCCCATAGAAACCTGCTAATAAAACGTTTAATGTGCCTTAATATCTTGTAGTATGGACCTAGAAATATGACAATACGATTTAAATTTGAATTGTGTAAATTTGAATTATAGACAAGTGTTATTTATCAAAATTGAATATTAAGTGCCATTTTGGTCCGTGTACTTTTGCATTCATTCCTTTTTCTTTATTAAAGGGATAGTTCACCCAAAAATGAAAATTGTTTATCTGCTTACCCCCAGGGCATCCAAGATGTAGGTTACTTTGTTTCTTCAGTAGAACACAAATGATGATTTTTAACTCCAACCGTTGCCATCTGTCAGCCATATAATGCATGGCAATGGGAACTTAAGTACACAGACCCATTTTATATAGTTTTGACTTATTTTTTTTTTAATAATTAGCGTCGCACACCTGTAGGTGATAGATAGGTGCATAGGAAAGAAGACCAGTATAGTCAAAATATGAAAAAACAAAAAAATGAATCCCGCACACTATCAACTTGCAAAACAATAAAAAAGACACTTTATTAGCAATGTTTCGATCGTAAGATCTTCATCAGGCATAAACATTGTATTCAAACTCCATTGTATTTAAAACATCATGAATAACAAAGAATCATCAATATCCAATCAAGATCAGTGATTAAATAATCATTAACACCACATCACATTATTAACTCAACAATTATATAATAAAATAGAATATATATATATATATAATATAAAGGAGTATTATTAATGATATCATATATCTAATGATCATATTTCATAACATCACATTAAACAATGCTTCATCATTCATACCCATAGGTGATAAAGTCTGAAGAGTAAAAATCCAGAACAATTCACGTCTCTGTAAG
This sequence comes from Megalobrama amblycephala, assembly GCF_018812025.1. Lineage (NCBI taxonomy): Eukaryota > Metazoa > Chordata > Actinopteri > Cypriniformes > Xenocyprididae > Megalobrama > Megalobrama amblycephala. The sequence continues at coordinate 42,664,405 of NC_063044.1, forward strand.
AGCAATTCAATATCGCCCCCTCTAGGTGGCACACTCACTTTTTCAATCCCACAGAAGCGTAAGGAAGAAACATCATGATTAAAGGATAAAAAATGGGCAGCGACTGGATAGTTAAAGGGTTACTTCAGGATTTAGCATTAAGCTTTGTATTAGTAGAATACCACTAGTATTTTCGAATTACCGTGCTTTCCCCCTTCATATCAGCCCGAGATGAGAGATTTATGCATTTTTATTCTGTAAAAAAGCCTCCGATGACGCAAAAATCGTCATTTTGCGTCATCGGAGGCTTTTTTGGCCAGAGGCATAAAACTACAACCAGTAATAGCAGGTAGTTCCGCATTTTTTCACCACGCCCATACATATGCGCGTTTGAGGTTACTCACGGACATAGATCAAAGATTTTATCAAAAGTGGGTGTCAATTATATTTTTAAGCTTACAGTAATTAACATTATTTTGTTATAGTCTGCACTACATCAGTGGTTCATCTCGCAAATTTATCGGTCTCTGCAGTCATCTCAACCAATACAGCAACAGGCTTTTGTGGTAACGTTAGCATAAATACTTTGATAACAGTCAACTTATATGCAACTTATATGTAATTGTCTATCTAACGTTACTTTGCTAAGTTTGCAGTTTCACTGCTACCTACAACACTACATATAGGCTACTAGAGGCTAGTATCAGCGAGTCTTACCTCTAGGCGAATACGCTTAGGCCGTGTGTCCACCAGAGCGTTTTTAGCCAGCTGAAAACGCTAGGCGCTCTGCTTAAAACGCCCGTCTGTGAGCGCTTCTGCAGCGCAGCTTTTTTTTCCGTTGAGACGCTTTGTTGCTATGATACGGAATATCCACGGCACTGTTTACTTGTAAATGATTTTGCAGGAATTTGTTTCAGCCTTAGGCCGTGTGTCAATTTAGCACCATTTCGCTGTAAATGTATGAACTAACTCACGATTTATAGAATTAATATGTAACAAAGCAAGCCTAGTTTGAATTTTCCTGGGTAATGCCGCCTGTAACCGATAGGCGTGGTTTGGGCGTGGCCTCGCAAGGGCAGCAAAACAAGTGCATTCTGGGAGTTGTTGTCTTTCATCCACATTAGTCAAAAATGCATTTTCTGCCTTTTCTCAGTCTAGAAAGCTCCAAATTCAAAAATAATTTCACATTTCTACTACATAAATGACCAATTTTAAATACACATTCATCTTTCCAGGGGTGAAGTACCCCTTTAACATCTTTTCTTCTGATAGAACTTTTATGTTCACTGATCAGTGGGGGGCGATATTGAATTGCTCTTACAGAGACGTGAATTGTTCTGGATTTTTACTCTTCAGACTTTATCACCTATGGGTATGAATGATGAAGCATTGTTTAATGTGATGTTATGAAATATGATCATTAGATATATGATATCATTAATAATACTCCTTTATATTATATATATATATATATATATATATATATATATATATATATATATATATATATATATATATATTCTATTTTATTATATAATTGTTGAGTTAATAATGTGATGTGGTGTTAATGATTATTTAATCACTGATCTTGATTGGATATTGATGATTCTTTGTTATTCATGATGTTTTAAATATAATGGAGTTTGAATACAATGTTTATGCCTGATGAAGATCTTACGATCGAAACGTTGCTAATAAAGTGTCTTTTTTATTGTTTTGCAAGTTGATAGTGTGCGGGATTCATTTTTTTGTTTTTTCGACTTAATTTTTTTTAAACTTTAATTCTGGAAATTTGATATTTAACAAAATTGAAATTATGGCATAATTTTCTTCATATGCATTTTAAAACAATTATTTTTTTTGTTCTGAATTCTTAGACGGCAAATATTCACTTCTTAAAAATACAGCTTCAAGTTTTCAAGATGAAGAACAAATTTGAAATACTAAATTCAATATCCTAAAATTCAAAACGCAGAAATTCAGATCATACAGAAAGTAGGTCAGAGGTCCAACTTCTGGGTTCCACAGGGAAGAGTAGAGGTTCTCGGAAAAGTTGAATGTTTATAATTTATAATTTATAATGTTTAATTTATATATTTTTTGGTCCTTGGTTTTCATTGATTTTTAACTTCTATTCACTTTTGCATATAGTTCTGTCCCACATTTTGTGTACACAATTTATCTTTTTTTTTTTACTTAGATTTATTTTTCTGCACTAAATAAGTGTTTATATATTGTTGTGAGTAGATGACTTGACAATTAAAGCAATGAAATGTCAAATTTCAAATTTATCCATCAATTATATAACAAAATTATTATACAAAAAGTTATGACTGTATTTTCAATAATTTGTCACAAATATTTAGGGAAACTGATAAAAACTGAAAGGTAATTAAAGATAGTGAAACACTTAACTAATGGTGGCCAGTTATAGCACCTAAAATATACACTGTTCCTTACACATTCACATATTTTAACTTAATGTTGAAAAAAATAGACATTATTTGTCAACAACCTATGTACAGTGTGCTTATTATTAGTGATTTCTTTTTCAGTGCAGTTGTCATATTTGTAGTGGTTATATATTTTGAATATTATGTCAATATCTGTGAGGCCATTTATCATAATATTTTCTAGGGTGCCACAAACTACAGGCCGGCCCTATGTGAACTTGACAAGAGTGATTAGAAGATCTAAGTCATCATAACCTGGTGTTTTAAAAATCAAGCAGTATGGGTAAGATATTGTGATTTATACAATTGTATAACATCAATATGCTATACGTGCTGAGCATATTTTAAGATGTTAGTATTTCTGATGACATTTGATCTTCCTTCTTCCTTCAATTGTTGCAGTGCCAGAAGAAGCAGTAGAAGAACAAAGGGCAACTCTACGATACACACTGCAAGCAACATGGAAACAAACACCCCTAACAGTAACAATAGCAATGACAGTCGCAGTAGCTGCAGCAGTAGTAGCAATGGTGGGAACAACAATAGCTGAAGCAGTAGTAGGAGCAACAGCAGGAGCAGCAGCTGGAACTTGCATTTTACAATCACTATGGGAAGAAAGTAGAACAGGAGCAGCAGCAGTAGCAGTAACAGCAGTTGCAGGAGGCCTGGCAGGAACAGCAGCAGCAATCTTGCGATCACTGGTAGCAGCACAATCATTAACAGGATCAGCAGTAGCTGGAGCAATGGCAGGAGCTGCAATAGTAGCAATAGCAGGAACACAATTACAGTGGGTGATAAATATACTACAGATGGCAACAGATAAACTACAATGGGTTTTAGCCTTTGTTAAAAGAGTAAAAGCAGCAGTACAATGGGGCAGACATGTATTACCCACAGCAACACTAATTGTAGGATCAGGATCAGCAGCAATAGCAGCAGCAACAGCATCATTAGGAAGGGCATCACAAGAAGAACCAACAGCACCACCACGAGAAAAACGAACAGCACCACCACGAGAAGAACCAACAGCACCACCACGAGAAGGACCAACAGCACCACCACGAGAAGAACCAACAGCACCACCACGAGAAGAACCAACAGCACCACCACGAGAAGAACCAACAGCACCACCACGAGAAGAACCAACAGCACCACCACGAGAAGAACCAACAGCACCACCACAAGAAGAATCAACAGCACCACCACAAGAATCAACAGCACCACAAGAATCAACAGCATCAAGCGGAGCATCACAGTTAGTATCATCAGCATCAAGAGAAACATCATTTGCAGTATCAGCAGCATCAAGAGGAGCATCACTGGCAGCATCAGGAGTATCAGGAGGAGCATCACTGGCAGCATCAGGAGTATCAGGAGGAGCAGCATCAGGAGTATCAGGAGGAGCCTCACTGGCAGCATCAGGAGTATCAGGAGGAGTCTCACTGGCAGCATCAGGAGTATCAGGAGGAGTCTCACTGGCAGCATCAGGAGTATCAGTAGGAGCATCACTGGCATCATCAGGAGTATCAGTAGGAGCATTACTGGCATCATCAGTAGTATCAGTAGGAGCATTACTGGCATCATCAGTAGTATCAGTAGGAGCATTACTGGCAGCATCAGGAGTATCAGTAGGAGCATTACTGGCATCATCAGTAGGAATGGTGAGTTTTATTATGTTGGCCCACCTCAGGTTTTGACTTAGCATGCTATATCTTCACTATAAAAAATAAAACAAAAATAATAATAAAAATTCCTAGTTTTACAGAAAGTAGTTTTTTTTTTTTTTTTTAAGATTTTGTTTCATTTTTAATTGTACTCAAAACACTGCTGTTATTTTAGTTATTATGACATTAATGACAAATTACAGTAATTCTAATTTTTTAAACATAAATATTACTGTATTTTATACAGTATTTTTTTTCTGAAATTACATACAAATGTATGAAAAAATAATCTGTTTCTTCTGCAAATGAAGAAAACATTTACATTTACATTTATTCATTTGGTAGACGCTTTTATCCAAAGCGACTTACAAGTGAGGAATACAACAAGCAAGTCGCCATGACGAGGCAAATAGACAAGAAGTGCTCATAATACAAGTTATAGGCAGTGCTCAGATTATCCTAAACTACAATAGAGAGGGATTAGAGGAAGTGAAAGGATAGAAATAAGAAGTTTTTTTTTTGTTTGTTTTGTTTTTTTGCACATGCAAATAGAAAAAACACCAGCAAATAAAGAAAACAAATTCGCTGCAAAAGTCCACAACACTTGCAAATAGACAAACGTGCTGCAAAAGTCCACAACACTTACAAATAGTGAAACACACCGCAAACGTCTACAACACTTACAAATAGACAAACGCGCCGCAAACGTCAACAACACTTACAAATAGACAAACACGCCGCAAACGTCAACAACACTTACAAATAGACAAACGCGCCGCAAACGTCAACACTTACAAATAGACAAACGCGCCACAAACGTCAACAACACTTACAAATAGACAAACGCGCCACAAACGTCAACAACACTTACAAATAGACAAACGCGCCGCAAACGTCAACAACACTTACACAGGGCTCTCAAGTTTTGGAGACAGGCAAGAGTGACATCTAGCCTAATTCTTGGAAGAAAAAAAAAGCTATGGAATGGCTTCAGATGACTTTGAATATAGTGCACGAAAACTAAATTAATGCTAGTCTACTAATTTTGCTCTATGACTCCCACTTTTGCCATATAAAGGAGCGCAATTATCAGACGGTAATTTAAATATCGCGTCATATCCGTATTCATATTTTGAGACTGTGGCGGGACCAATTAGAATGTGGCGGGCCACCACAGTCTAGTCAATGTATGGGAAACACTGATCCATGGCCAGGATATAAAATGTGACATGATTTTAAAAGTGACCTATAACATCGACGATGCAATACACTTTAATTTATTTAGTGCTAATAAAATTATTAAAACTATTTGGAGAGAGAGATGTTTAATGTAACAAAATGTCAGTCATCGTGTGATAGCAAAACATAACTAGGCCTAGACTACTTGTTCTGAGCAGGTGTCAATGAACAGGCTGTAAAACTGTTGTCTAAGTTCACACTCATGAAAAACTGAAGCTGATTATCTGATTATCTAACAGCAGTCAAGTTGTCATTGTTTGTGTCAAACAAGTTGTGAATTTGTTGTAACATTAAAACAGGAGATCATGACTTACTCTGTGCTCAAAGTGATGCTCGAGGATGATGGTGAACAATTCCAGGATATGCTTTTTTTTCATTGGTTGTTGCGTTAAATCTTACCCAGATACAATAGTGCTATTTTCTGATTGGCTATTGTGTAGCCTCTTTCTTTTTTTTTTGATTGGCTGATAAGTGGCAGGTTCGAGACGCGCTTGATTCCTGCCCGGTTCCATAGAGAGAGCGGCGCGGCCAGATACATTTTGGGCGCTGCGGCATATTAAATATATGATAAATAGTTTTTCTGCGTGAGAAATACAATGTGTGGCGGGAGTGCGTGACAAAAGACCGAAATGAGTGACTGTCACGCTTATATATAATATACTGTGAAGCTTATATATAATATAAGCTTCAGTCCACTATAATTTTGAGCGGTTAAGGCCCAGGTATATTTCATAAGGGTATTCTTATTATTATGCTACTTTTATTGTTAAAATAATATTGTAATTCACTTGCATGCGATATCATACCACATCACCGCATAACGATGCATTCTGCAAGAAATATTTTTTTTAGATTGTCTAGACTATTTTAAGTCGTAAAGTGAGCAGGATATACAATGCAAATGCAAAAATGAAAAATTGAAACCAGACGTTCATTTTTTTTGTTTTTCGGTTACATCATCAATGGATATTTGCCATTTTTCCCCCTTTTTTCAATTTTACTTTTGCTAAATTATGACTTTAGAAACAATCATTTGAATAAATGAAATCTAACCGATTTTCTATTTTTTCCATTTTTTGTAATTTGCGCCGTGGGCTGTACCATTAGCGCGGGGGTGTGGCCGCGGACTACCATCATCTCACTGATGTAACTGCTTTATTTACACTGCATGCAAGTTGAGGATTAGTTTAAAAGAATGGAGGATGACCTTTTTCACTCAAAGTGCTATCATTTTTAATTATTACTATAATAACTGTGCTAAATATAAGGCAGTCTCAGACTGGCCATCGCGAGCAGCTGGGAAAAGTGAAATCCCGATGGCTTGGCTGATTTGGCACATTCCAGTTTGTTTGTATTTACTTATTCGTTATTACTTTATTTTATTAATATACATTATGCACTTGGTCAGGGGGTGCATTTTACTTGGTAGGCTACAGTACAACCACGAGATCCCACGTCCTTCACGTCAATATAGCATGAAAGATAAAAAGACCACCAAGCAAAAATATACAAAAAATTATTAAAAAAAAAAATACAAAAAAATGTTAATTTTTTTGCTCTTGTTTGTAATACAATATTTGTACAGTAAAAATGCAGATGTTTTTTTTAGCGGGCATGTTCGTTACCACGGCAACCAGCTTGAGCTTCCGCACTTCACACGCACACGCATTTGTTCATTTAAAATAACCTTAAATCGAGCGCAGTTATTAACTATGTTCATTACAGTAGAGGCGGTTCGCAGAAGATGAGGCGAATCTGATATATCTATGCCGCAAGTCAAGAGCACTATGATTTATTTCAATTATTAATTTCAATAAATAAATACAAATAGGCTACTTTGATTTGGCACATTGCCCATTTTGTTTGTAGTTATTTATTGACTTATTCGTTATTATTTATTTCCTGTGGTGTACCCAAATGATTACTGCGGGAATCCACCATTCGATAATCGTATAAGCCTATAGTTCTTGACAGCGTTAAAGCTAGCCTATAGGCCAATTCACACCGCACCGACAACAGCCAACAAATGGCAACAAACTCGTCTGTTGGAGTTTGTTGGATCGGTGTGATACCTCTGTTGGCATCTGTTGGCGTTGGTCGGAGTCGGTTTTCACCCGACTGAACATGTTTAATCGGCGTTTGTCAGGTCGTGGAATGTCTGAGCAGTGTGAACAGTTTTCCAACAAAAGACAACCAACTCTGACATAATCTGACCTGTTCACGAACCGTTGCCATGACGATGAGGCAAGGCCCCATGGCGCGGACTCCGCGCCATAGTCGCCAGCAAAGACCCCAGCTAACAAAAAAAGGTCCCCAGAACGTCCCCTGAATGGCCTCTGCGAACGTCCCCCGAACGTCCATGTGTAGGGTCCTCTGGCTGTCCCGGGGACGTCCGCAAAGACGTCCTCCGGACGTTCACGGGGACGTTCACAGGACGTTCAGCGGCCATTCGGGACGTTTAGGGGACTTTCGATTAAGTCCTCTTATTGTTTTTTTTATTTTACTTCTAGGTTAACAAAAGAACACAAACACGTTGTAAGGAGAAAAATACATTTATTTATTTATAATAAATGAGCAGTTTCATAATTGTTGTGCTCTTTCCGTGTGTGTGTGTGTGTGTGTGTGTGTGTGTGTGTGTGTGTGTGTGTGTGTGTGTGTGTGTGTGTGTGTGTGTGTATGCAGTTGTGCACGCGCGTCTCTTGTTGTCAGCTGTGGTAGTCCGATGGCAGTTTTTTCGATGGCTTCTAACCTAAAACGACAAAATGAACACATTCAATAATGTTTCAGGTATCGTTTGTCTATTAAGAAACATTTGTTACTGACAATTTGGATTCGTGAGACCAAGATTAGCGTACATTTGAAGATAGGCCGTAACGGTCAGCCGCGACGGGCAACAACTTCAGCAAACGTTTGTAAATGTAATCTTGTCATATAATTTAAACTTTACAAGATAAACAGTGGTTATGGTAGCTAATGTCTGCTAAACTAAAATTTAAAATACCTTTTCGACCGACGAAAGAGAAAACTCAAGGCCTCATCTGAGAAAATCACCGGCAGGACCGTTAACTGTCGACGCAACCGAGCGTTGCCATGGATACATGCGCGTAACCTAAAGAATGACGTCACTGGATCGTCACTTGCTTGTATCTCACAGTGTGGCTATATTACACTTTTTGCCACATGCTATACCTTTCTTATGTGTAAAAATTAAAGTAATTTTTTTAAAATAACTTTTCTTTAATAAAACCATGTTTGACAGGTATTTATGGGTATAGGAATTGTCTTACCTGTGTTATTTTCCAATTTCTTTGCCAGCAAAGTGCTTTTCCATTCTTCATCTTTTCTTTGGCTGCATTCATCAGTTGAAGTCAATAACATTATTTTAGAGCTCCAGTTCAGGGTGATTGGGACACTTTTTACCATTGAGATGACTTGGATAAAATGTCCCATTCTTATATTATCCCACATCTTATATTCAGTAGCCTACTATTGGGGGGCATCATGATTTTGATGTTTAAAATGATAACTGCTGAAAGCACACATGATCTGATGACATCTTTAATTAGTTAGTAGGTTGAAGTTACTCCATTATTTTTTCCCATAGGCTAACATGAAAGTTGTTCATTTTTAATATTTACTTCATTTTACAATGAATGGGTCATTCTACAGAAAAGTCAACTTTTCTGTCCCTTTACAGAAATATTACACTTGAAAACACTTTTTTTTATATTGAAAACAATTTTTTAAAATATTTTAATGTGAAACAATATTTGAACAATTAAACCTTCTTGCGCATCAATGTGGCAGTATTTGTTTTTTAATTATAAAAATTCCAAACAGCACAGAAGTGCTCGTCCCCACAGTCATGTGGGAAAGTGCTTTATTTTGAGCTCAGAAACAGGGTTTAAATACAATAATGTATGCATAACTGTCAAATATATTATGTAAATGACATAAAAAAACAAAAACAAATGCTGAATAAATATTATAAAATATATATAAAAAAAAAAAACCCTGGTGTTGTGTCACTGGTGTTACCTTTAACAAAAATCTCTTATTTTGAAATAAAAATCACACTGTTGACATCAATTGACTACCTTCTTCCTATTTCCTGAAGATCCATGAAGAAAGACACATGGAAAGTCCACTATCTCTTTTCAGTTATCAGAAATTTTAATTAGAAAATCATAATTTCATATGAAGCTTTTAGTTGAAGTCACTGGTGTGACCTACTTTATTATTAGGGAATTTTAAAAAACTAGAATACAAATGGATTAAACTACTTAATTTAGTGAATATACCATGATTGACAACATGTACCTTGCAGCAGCCATAAAATGCATTTTTCATGAAAAATGTCACTGGTGTTACTGTCACTGGTGTTGTTTATAGAAAAAAAACTTTATTCAAAGCTATTTATTTAGTTATTTTGCATAAAATAGCACTAAATAATGTGATTCTAACTTTTTTTCCTATTGTTAATCCTCCTTTGGTCAGATATGGCTAAATTGAGGGTATTTGGCTAAACTGAGAAGCTGAGAAGCAGCGACTTTACGGACAGCGTATTTTACAGACATTTTTAAAATGTTGTTTATGATCTTTTACTGACTGCTTTCAAGTGTCAATGAAAAGTCTTTGATTGTATAAAAAATGTAAAAAATTTAGTCTCCTCTCCTTGATTATAGTTGAAGAATAAGTAGGCTATCTTTGGTCGTATCTGTCACTGGTGATTCATTGTGTCACTGTTGTTACTGTTTTTTGTCTGTCTCATTAAATAAAATGTGTTATATGTGACATGATAATACTTTTACATTCATTGAATTCTGCTAAACTCAAGAATTGAGATGTAAAGGATTGCATTACTTGTTTATAACTGTTTTTCAAATATTTCCATTGTTATAGCAAATACATGCATAATTAAATTAGCATAATTCAATAACTTTTAACTAACCTGATTGGAAAAAAAAAAACACATAATCTCCTTATTTTTTTCATTATCTTTTTTTCTGTAACTCTGACTGCATGTGCTGAAAAAAATTGAGAAATATCATTTCATAAAAATGTTTAAAATGCCAGAGAAGTATGGTAACACCAGTGACAAAAAAATGGTACATGCTGTCTTTAAATGCACAAAATAATAATAATAATAATAATAATAATAAATCATAAAGCTGTCATTTGTATTCATAAAGTCAATGTGTAATATAATAATGTGGTCTAAGTTTAAACGTTAGAAAAAGAAATACATTTTAAGACATTTTGTCATACCAAAAGTGGACTTTTCTGTAGAATGACCCGAATTCAACTACTATTTTTACTTTAAGTAAAACCATAATATCAACCTGCACAACAAAACAATCATGGTTTCTGTAAATCCATTATCATGTTTAAAGGGATTTTTAAGGAACACAACCTCCTTTAAATCCAGTAGGTTTAGTTTCATTTGCCCTTTGTTTGAGTTTCAAGGTGTAAGGTCTGTTGATAAAAGGCAACGCTGTTTTTTTTTTTTTACAAGTGTTGTTATGGAAATACCAGATGAGGGACGTCAGTAGGACTTTCGCAAACTGGCAAGGACTTGAATGTCCTCCGAACGTCCGTCAGCGAACGTTACAAAGCGGACCAAACGCGGACGTCCCCCGAACGTCCGGCGAACGTCCGCCAGCGAACGTTAAAAAGCGGACCAAACGCGGACGTCCCCCGAACGTCCGCCAGCGGACGTTAAAAAGCGGACCAAACGCGGACGTCCCCCGAACGTCCGTCAGCGAACGTTACAAAGCGGACCAAACGCGGACCTTAACGGACGTTCACAACGTCCGGGGGACGTCCCTTGTTTGCTGGGACAGCTGTTTGATCGCACTCGCGCCTCACGCACACACAACAAAGGGGAAACGTGACATTGTAGCTTGTTCCTTATAAAAAATAAAATACAGTTAAAAAAAAAACAAAAACATATTGCTCAAGTTAGTCCGTAGTGCAATCCGTGCCATTCAATAAGAGCACTGCTCGACTTCACCGAAAGAGAGATAACCACCATGAGAGCAATGCAGGTTTACCTTCAGTTTCATTTTAAATTAATTCGTTTTGGCTTGTTTAGCTACATGGTTGTATCCACAAGTTTCCTACGCCCCATGAGGCCTTGCTATAGAGAAAATGCTATAGAGAATACGAATCTGACGTCACGCCGCATTGAGTTCTGGGTAACTTCTTTGTTTATTCGCCATCTTGACAGGATCGCTCAGCCTTTCCGTAATTGTGATAGTAACTCAGATCATCGTTCTGAGAGAAAACAAGACAGTGAAAAACGTTTTTTCGCCTTTTCTACGTGTAAAAACACCAGCAGGTCGAGGAGATGACGAGAAGACGCCGGATGGCAAATCTATTATTAATGGCACTGATTAAACCCACTGCTTATCACTCAATAAAAGAATGGCATTGCTAAGTGTTTTTGAACGTTTTGATTTCGTTTGGTTTAATAATTAACATTACCTTTGCAAGTCTGACTCTCACTGCGCTCATGAATTAGCAGAACTTGATGGGGACATTCAAATGCTTAACAAGAAAAACGCTTCATGTGACAAACAATTCTGTACATATTTATTAAAGCATACTGCGTGGAGATACGCAAATGAGCCCAAAATATGAACGCAACGCGTTTATAAAAACGGTTTCCTCTCGTGTCCTCTCAAGAAAAGGCTTAATGCACTTAGACTGATATTAAAGAGACCAAATTCTATTTACAAATAAAGCACATGCAGAAAAACGGATGAGACCAAAATATAAACTTTCAGTATCACTTAAAATGCAAGCATTTTATACATTTTCTTCATAACGGTTTTATAAAGGTATGAAATTGCTTAGTGTGGTTGTCATTTGTTAAAATAAATATAAAAATACATTGTGTTCGTGTCCGTCTGTCCGCTGAATTTGACCCATAATCTCTGATTCTCCTCATCTGTGATCATGGAAAAGGGGGATTACAATGACAACAGTTGTAGGCCTACTCAGTATGCTCGTTTAAGCACCATTTAAATGCTTCTAACAAATAAATTAATCGACTTTTCTCAGTGTGTTGATCACATAGATTTATTTGGATAAATCGACACTACAGGTTAGGAGTAAAATATAACATCATATAGCTTTGGTGCATCAGTGACAGGTGAAGTACAGACAGCGGGTTGTTCATGTATTGCAGGGCCAGGATTTTAGTCATGCAGCAGCACTTTTGTGGAAGGTCAGTAAAGTAAAGGGCAATTAAGGGCACGAAAACAGTTTATTGTATTGTGATATTATTAACTAATATATGTAAACTGAAATGTTGTCCCTGAGCGCCTTAACGATATCTCTCATAAAGATTTGCAACTTTACAAAGTAAACAATGATCCGAAAAACACTTAGCCTCTTCGCTAATTAGCACACAAAATAGAGGGTATGCATCAACGTCACTTTCCCGCCGAAAGCGCGCTCCCTCAGCTGGACTGAGTGGCAAAAGAATCTGCTGCGTGACTGGATTTAATAGGGGAAACTGCGAAAATGCGAGCAAAACTAACGAATTACACTAAAGGTTTGACTCGAAAGTGTTTCTTACAACTTGTCGAATAAACCTAATCCATGGATATTGACATGCAGCCAGGAGTCATGTTTCCTGACATTTATATGTGCCTGATTTTGACGCCGGGGAAATACATAAAGCAAATCTGCCTGTGAATATTTTATATAACTACAATATAGGTAGGTTTAAATCCACGTAATCACTTATATCAATGTTATATCGTCATACTGTCCAGCCCTAAAACATATTTTTATAATATAGTTTTTGTCAGTGTTTATTTAAAAACACATTATGCAGAATATAGGCTAAGATGGAAAATATTTAATTGATGAGTTGTCAACATAATATAGGCTATAACAATACAATATATACGGTATGATTTTACCTCAAAGTCCAACAATTTGACACAAAATGATAACTGCAAATCCATGTTTTAATCTGCCTGGAGTCCAGGGGCCCGTTCTTCGTACGTCGCTTATTACATCCGAGATCAAATGACACATCCAAGATGATATCATCGTGCTAATCATGATCCGGCTAATTGGGTTCTTCGAACACACCTGTTGTGTATGATTAGTATCGCTGGATTGAGTTATTTGAGATAATTGCGCGTTCATGTGTTGGCTTAAAAGGGGATATGTATCGAGAGTAGAAACATTGATCAGCAATGCAGCGATTGGCTGGAGTCAAGACGGCAACGTAATGACATCATAGAATGAGAAAAGACACCTGACGAAAAACTTGATGAATTTCTAGACATTTATAAGGAAACAGCCAAGCGAATAAATGACAGAAGAACGACATAAATGTTAGATAAATGAAATGTGCACTATTTTTTTTTTTTTTTTTTTTTTTTACATGATTACCAAATTATTTAGGCTATATTCACAATTTCTAGTATTTGTACAGGCATTTTTTTATTTCAATGTTGTAATTAGCAACTAATTTACCTTTGAAGCATATTTGACAGCATTAATTAAAGTTTCTTAAGGGTCAAGATCAAGTTATCTGCATCTCCTGCGCTTCATCAAGCCACTCACATATATGTCGCGGTTCAAATGCACAAATGCATGTATGGCATAGACATCTGTACATCACGTGTGTAAAACTCCAATAAAAAATATTACGTAATTATTCCCTCACGAATGAATCTCTCACAGAGTAAAACTGTCGGTGTCTATGACACTACACGGCATTATAGTGTTATTTGCAAATTTATTTTTAAATCATTATTATTGTCCCTGGTTTACATTATGGTACTCTTGTGGGAAAGTAGCAGTGGCTGGGACAGACTTTAAACATCACCTCCGCTTAAAAAGATGCAATCTAATCCTGTTTACATGAAATAAGCCTGCTCCCGAGCAGGTTTGAGCTTACGGACCTGTTGCTATGACAGCAAGTCTAGGATGAGTTTCGAAGAACCAAACGATCCAAGATCATGCCAAATCGTCAACAATCAAATCCAGCTAACTGAGTTAGCGACGTACGAAGAACGGGCCCCAGATCGACGGCGCTTCGGATTTCAGGCTAGTATTTTTGTTTTGCCTCAATACTTTAATAAAAAGAAAATGTATATGATACTATATTATTAATATAATAAACTTGCCTGACAATATTGTTGACATGGTTACACACCTATAGTTGTGAAATTTTCCCAGTCAGACGTCACTCATTTGTTGGGGCGGTGTGAACATGAACATTTTCTCATAGAATTCTAAATCCAACAGCCAACTTGTTAGTTGGTGTTTGTTGGCATTTGACGGTGCGGTGTGAATTGGCCTTATAAAATGTTGTAGGCTAGGCTATAAAAGGAGAGCTAAAAACCTAACAATTTTTTTTTAAATGATGCTCAATTTTTTTGTATATTTTCGCTAGGTAGTATTTTTATCTTTCATATATTGACGTGAAGGATCTTGGCAAGCGCTACAGCTCAAGCTGCCCCCCAGCAAACAAAAAAAGGTCCCCAGAACGTCCCCTGAATGGCCTCTGCGAACGTCCCCCGAACGTCCATGTGTAGGGTCCTCTGGCTGTCCCGGGGACGTCCGCAAAGACGTCCTCCGGACGTTCACGGGGACGTTCACAGGACGTTCAGCGGCCATTCGGGACGTTTAGGGGACTTTCGATTAAGTCCTCTTATTGTTTTTTATTTTACTTCTAGGTTAACAAAAGAACACAAACACGTTGTAAGGAGAAAAATACATTTATTTATTTATAATAAATGACCAGTTTCATAATTGTTGTGCTCTTTCCGTGTGTGTGTGTGTGTGTGTGTGTGTGTGTGTGTGTTATGCAGTTGTGCACGCGCGTCTCTCGTTGTCAGCTGTGGTAGTCCGATGGCAGTTTTTTCGATGGCTTCTAACCTAAAACGACAAAATGAACACATTCAATAATGTTTCAGGTATCGTTTGTCTATTAAGAAACATTTGTTACTGACAATTTGGATTCGTGAGACCAAGATTAGTGTACATTTGAAGATAGGCCGTAACGGTCAGCCGCGACGGACAACAACTTCAGCAAACGTTTGTAAATGTAATCTTGTCGTATAATTTAAACTTTACAAGATAAACAGTGGTTATGGTAGCTAATGTCTGCTAAACTAAAATTTAAAATACCTTTTTGACCGACGAAAGAGAAAACTCAGGGCCTCATCTGAGAAAATCACCGGCAGGACCGTTAACTGTCTACGCAGCCGAGCGTTGCCATGGATACATGCGCGTAACCTAAATAATGACGTCACTCGATCGTCACTTGCTTGTATCTCACAGTGTGGCTATATTACACTTTTTGCCACATGCTATACCTTTCTTATGTGTAAAAATTAAAGTAATTTTTTTTAAATAACTTTTCTTTAATAAAACCATGTTTGACAGGTATTTATGGGTATAGGAATTGTCTTACCTGTGTTATTTTCCAATTTCTTTGCCAGCAAAGTGCTTTTCCATTCTTCATCTTTTCTTTGGCTGCATTCATCAGTTGAAGTCAATAACATTATTTTAGAGCTCAAGTTCAGGGTGATTGGGACACTTTTTACCATTGAGATGACTTGGATAAAATGTCCCATTCTTATATTATCCCACATCTTATATTCAGTAGCCTACTATTGGGGGGCATCATGATTTTGAGGTTTAAGATGATAACTGCTGAAAGCACACATGATCTGATGACATCTTTAATTAGTTAGTAGGTTGAAGTTACTCCATTATTTTTTCCCATAGGCTAACATGAAAGTTGTTCATTTTTAATATTTACTTCATTTTACAATGAATGGGTCATTCTACAGAAAAGTCAACTTTTCTGTCCCTTTACAGAAATATTACACTTGAAAACACTTTTTTTATATTGAAAACATTTTTTTTTTTTTTATATTTTAATATGAAACAATATTTGAACAATTAAACCTTCTTGCGCATCAATGTGGCAGTATTTGTTTTTTAATTATAAAAATTCCAAACAGCACAGAAGTGCTCGTCCCCACAGTCATGTGGGAAAGTGCTTTATTTTGAGCTCAGAAACAGGGTTTAAATACAATAATGTATGCATAACTGTCAAATATATTATTGTCACAGACACGTCAGGTTCCACCTCACTTCCTTACCCACGCACTCAATCACCAGCATACTAATCACCACCACCTGAAGATCATCAGCACCATCATCACCACCACTATAAAGCCACCACACTCACACACACTCACTGTCCGGTCTCTATTGCACTACAGCACTTGTATGCTTACCTCAAGGACTCCCAACGACTTACTTACCTGCTCCAGCGATCTCCTTCATCTCCTTCGTCTCCTGTTCTCCTCGTGTGCCTACCTGCCTGTGTGTGTGAGTGTCTCCGCCGTCTCCCTCCAGTGCAACTCCTCTCCAGCATCTACAAGTTTAAAAAGGACAGTTTTACATTCCATTCATCTCTCAAGTACTACTTATCTGCTTGCTATCACCCAGTGCTCAGCTCATTGTGAAATAAAACTCACCTGGTTTGCTTTTACCTCTGTCTCCGTGTCTCTGTACGTAACAGAAGACCGGACCTTAACAACTTCACAGCATGAGCACCAACGATCCATTTCAAGAGCTCGTGGACGCGCTGCGCCGAGCACTCACACCACAGCCATCATCACCGTCATCCATCAACGCGGCTGCTTCCGCACCCACCATCACCGCTTCTTCCCCGGCATTCACCGCCAGTCCCATGGCCAAACCGGCGCCCTACAGTGGATCGGCGGAGGAATGCAGCGGATTCCTTCTCCAATGCGAACTGGTCCTGGAGATGCAGCCGCACCTCTACACTACCGACACAGCTAAAATAGCATTTAGCATTTCGCAACTGCAAGGTAAGGCCCTGCAATGGGCAGACTCCCTGTGGACACAGAAGGGCCCTGTTGTCAAGTCTTACACGGCGTTCGTCTCTCACTTCCGTGAGGTCTTCGGGAAACCTCTGGCAGACTCTTCGACTGGTGAGAAACTCTATAATCTGAAGCAAAGGAATCTATCTGTTAACGATTATGCCTTGCAGTTCCGAACGCTAGCGGCCACCAGCGGATGGAATGAACAAGCCCTCATCACGACTTTCCGTCAGGGGTTGGAACCCAACGTGCGGCTGCATCTCGCTGCATACGAGGACTCGATGGGACTAGAACGCTTCATCCAACTCGCCATCCGCGTGGGTTCTCGTATGCAGTCGTGTCTCTTAGAGCACCAGGGCCAGTCATCCACCACCAACCTCCTCCGTCGGTCCGAGCCCGTCAGCCCTCCAGAACCAGCCACCGAACCCATGCAAATAGATCATTCATGTCTCACACCGAATGAAAGACAAAGAAGGCTGACCCTAAATCTGTGTTTATACTGTGGATCTCCAGGGCATGTAATCTCCACATGCCCAACTCGTCCTCCTCGGCCCGTGGTGAGTGCAATTTTCCCCTCCATTCAGAAGATGAAACCACTCACTACTATTGTAATTCTTACTGCTGCAAATGCCTCTATTCCAGTGGTGGCGCTCCTCGACTCAGGGTCAGCAGGAAATTTCATCTCAGGAACCCTCTGTCGTCAACTCAAGCTCAAGATCTCCCCGTCTCCGACTAGCTATCAAATCCACTCCATCACGGGCAAACCCCTGAGCCGTAAGAATATCCGTCATTGTGTGGGACCTCTTCAACTCTGTGTCGGCATCCTGCATACGGAGAAGATACATCTGCTGATTCTGGAGGAATCCACCGCTGACGTGGTTCTAGGGCGCCCGTGGCTGGAACAACACAACCCCACCATCTCTTGGCGCACGGGCGAAGTCCTGAAGTGGGGCGACCACTGCTTCCCAGACTGTTTCCCAGCGCTTCCCGTTCCGAAATCTCCACGCTCCAAGTCTCTCGCCATCAATGCCACGTCCATCGAAAGCCCTGTAGAGAAGCGCTCTGTGGATGTTCCCCCGGACTACGCCCCCTTCAGTGACGTCTTCTGCCCGCAACGCGCCTCCAAGCTTCCTCCACACCGGCCATGGGACTGTGCCATCGATCTGCTACCGGGTGAGCCAGTGCCCAGGGGACGCATCTACCCCCTATCACTACCGGAGGAGAAGGCCATGGAGGAATACATCAAGGAGGCACTCGAACAAGGTTACATCCGCCCGTCTACTTCCCCTGCTGCTTCAAGCTTCTTTTTTGTGGCTAAGAAGGACGGAGGCTTGAGGCCCTGCATTGATTACCATGCCCTCAACAAGATCACCATCAAGTTCCGCTACCCACTTCCCCTCGTCCCAGCGGCCCTGGAACATCTCCGCGGTGCCACTGTGTTCACTAAGTTGGACCTCCGCAGCGCGTACAACCTCATCCGGATACGTGAGGGGGACGAGTGGAAGACCGCCTTTGTCACGCCCACCGGACACTACGAGTATCTCGTCATGCCGTATGGCCTGGTCAACGCCCCCTCCGTATTCCAGGACTTCATACACGAGGTGCTCCGGGAGTTTCTCCACAAGTTCGTACTGGTATATATTGATGACATCCTCATCTACTCCCGGAGCTTGGCCGAACATCGCCACCACGTTGCGGAGGTCCTCCAACGCTTACGGCAATTCCATCTCTTCCTTAAAGCGGAAAAGTGCTCCTTCCACCAGCCCTCTGTCCATTTCCTGGGGTATATAATTGATCACAGTGGCATCCGGATGGACGAGGGGAAGGTCTCCGCTATCCAGTCCTGGCCCATTCCATCAACAATCAAAGAACTCCAACGCTTCCTAGGTTTCTCCAACTTCTACCGCCGATTTATCAAGAACTACAGTACCATCGTCAGTCCACTCACCAACCTACTCCGTCATCAGCCCAAGTCTCTGTCCTGGTCCCAACAAGCCACCAACGCCTTCGAGACCCTTAAAAGAGCCTTCACAACCGCTCCCCTCCTCGTCCACCCTAACCCAGATCTCCCATTCGTCGTGGAAGTGGACGCCTCCACCACCGGAGTGGGAGCGGTTCTTTCACAGCAGCAGGGGACACCAAGTAGACTCCATCCATGCGCCTTCTTCTCCCGCAAGCTCAACCCGGCGGAGGTCAACTATGACATCGGTGACCGCGAACTCCTGGCCGTCAAACTTGCCCTTGAGGAGTGGAGGCATTGGTTGGAGGGGGCTACTCATCCCTTTCAAGTTCTCACTGATCATAAGAACCTAGAATATCTGAAAGCTGCCAAAAGGCTCAACCCTCGTCAAGCTCGCTGGGCCATGTTCTTCTCAAGGTTCAACTTCTCAATCTCTTATCGCCCTGGTTCTAAGAATACCAAAGCTGACGCCTTGTCTCGTCTCTACTCCCCTGAAGAAAAGCCTGAAGTTCCTGAAACAATTCTACCGGAGTCCATCTTCGTAAACCCGATCCAGTGGTCCGAGGAAACCATACCCTCCTCCAATGCCTCCACACGCACTCCGCCGGGTTGCCCCCAAGGCTTGCAATACGTCACACGGGCACGTCGCACTCCACTCCTGCATAATACCCACTCTTCACTTGGCACTGGCCACCCGGGGGCCAATGAGACCCTCTCGTTGCTTAAACAACGCTTCTGGTGGCCCAACATGGCCAACGATGTCAGGAGGTACGTGCAGGGCTGCAGGGAGTGCGCCATCTCAAAGAGCCCACGCCATCTTCCCACCAGCAAGCTTCTTCCTCTGCCCGTTCCTGAGAGACCCTGGTCACACCTGGGAGTGGACTTCGTCACTGACCTCCCTGAGTCTGACGGTCACACATGCATCCTGGTGGTAGTAGACCGCTTCTCAAAGTCCTGCCGTCTGATACCCCTGGAGGGTCTACCTACTGCCATGGCCACTGCTGAGTTGATGTTTAACCATGTGTTTCGCTATTACGGAATTCCTGAAGACCTAGTCTCCGACAGAGGACCCCAATTCGTCTCTCACGTTTGGAAAGCCTTCTTCTCCCTCCTGGGTGTGACCGTCAGCCTGTCATCTGGGTACCACCCTCAGTCGAACGGGCAGACGGAACGGAAGATTCAGGAGATAGGCCGCTTCCTGCGTACCTTCTGTCACGGCCACCAGAACTCCTGGAACCAGTACCTGAGTTGGGCCGAGTACGCACAGAACTCCCTCCGCCAAGCCACAACTGGACTAACACCCTTCCAGTGCGTACTCGGCTACCAACCCCCACTGTTCCCCTGGGATGGGGAACCCTCCAACGTCCCTGCAGTCGACTACTGGTTCCGGGAGAGCGAGAGGGTTTGGGACTCAGCTCACCACCAACTGCAGAGAGCCCTGCGCAGACGCAAGATGGCAGCCGACCTTCGGCGCTCCGACGCTCCAGTATACCAACCGGGGCAGAAGGTCTGGCTGTCCACCAGGGACATCAGGATGCGTCTGCCCTGCAAGAAGCTGAGTCCCCGCTTCATTGGCCCGTTCACCATCCTTCGGCAGATCAACCCCGTCACCTACCGACTCCAACTCCCTCCACAGTACAGTAGGATTCACCCCACATTTCATGTATCACTGCTGAAACCTCACCACCCTTCTGTTGTTCCCTCCACAGAACCTGACGTGACAGCCGCCGAGCCCCCCCTTCCACTCATCCTGGAGGACGGCACAGCTTACGTGGTTCGAGAGATCCTGGACTCCCGGCGCCGTGGTGGTCGACTCGAGTATCTCGTCGACTGGGAAGGCTATGGCCCCGAGGAACGCTCATGGGTCCCCAAGAATGATATCCTTGATCCTATTCTGTTACAGACCTTCCACACCAACCACCCAGACAGACCTGCTCCACGCCCCAGAGGAAGACCACCACGATGTCGGGGTCCGCGGCCCTCAGGAGCGGGCCGTGGGAGGGGGGTACTGTCACAGACACGTCAGGTTCCACCTCACTTCCTTACCCACGCACTCAATCACCAGCATACTAATCACCGCCACCTGAAGATCATCAGCACCATCATCACCACCACTATAAAGCCACCACACTCACACACACTCACTGTCCGGTCTCGTTTGCACTACAGCACTTGTATGCTTACCTCAAGGACTCCCAACGACTTACTTACCTGCTCCAGCGATCTCCTTCATCTCCTTCGTCTCCTGTTCTCCTCGTGTGCCTACCTGCCTGTGTGTGTGAGTGTCTCCGCCGTCTCCCTCCAGTGCAACTCCTCTCCAGCATCTACAAGTTTAAAAAGGACAGTATTACATTCCATTCATCTCTCAAGTACCACTTATCTGCTTGCTATCACCCAGTGCTCAGCTCATTGTGAAATAAAACTCACCTGGTTTGCTTTTACCTCTGTCTCCGTGTCTCTGTACGTAACAATTATGTAAATGACATAAAAAAACAAAAACAAATGCTGAATAAATATTATAAAATATATATATAAAAAAAAACCCTGGTGTTGTGTAACTGGTGTTACCTTTAACAAAAATCTCTTATTTTGAAATAAAAATCACACTGTTGACATCAATTGACTACCTTCTTCCTATTTCCTGAAGATCCATGAAGAAAGACACATGGAAAGTCCACTATCTCTTTTCAGTTATCAGAAATTTTAATTAGAAAATCATAATTTCATATGAAGCTTTTAGTTGAAGTCACTGGTGTGACCTACTTTATTATTAGGGAATTTTAAAAAACTAGAATACAAATGGATTAAACTACTTAATTTAGTGGATATACCATGATTGACAACATGTGGATTGATACCTTGCAGAAGCCATAAAATGCATTTTTCATGAAAAATGTCACTGGTGTTACTGTCACTGGTGTTGTTTATAGAAAAAAAAAACTTTATTCAAAGCTATTTATTTAGTTATTTTGCATAAAATAGCACTAAATAATGTGATTCTAACTTTTTTTCCTATTGTTAATCCTCCTTTGGTCAGATATGGCTAAATTGAGGGTATTTGGCTAAACTGAGAAGCTGAGAAGCAGCGATTTTACGGACAGCGTATTTTACAGACATTTTTAAAATGTTGTTTATGATCTTTTACTGACTGCTTTCACTAAGTGTCAATGAAAAGTCTTTGATTGTATAAAAAAATGTAAAAAATTTAGTCTCCTCTCCTTGATTATAGTTGAAGAATAAGTAGGCTATCTTTGGTCGTATCTGTCACTGGTGATTCATTGTGTCACTGTTGTTACTGTTTTTTGTCTGTCTCATTAAATAAAATGTGTCATATGTGACATGATAATACTTTTACATTCATTGAATTCTGCTAAACTCAAGAATTAAGATGTAAAGGATTGCATTACTTGTTTATAACTGTTTTTCAAATATTTCCATTGTTATAGCAAATACATGCATAATTAAATTAGCATAATTCAATCACTTTTAACTAACCTGATTGAAAAAAAAAAAAACACATAATCTCCTTATTTTTTTCATTATCTTTTTTTCTGTAACTCTGACTGCATGTGCTGAAAAAAAATGAGAAATATCATTTCATAAAAATGTTTAAAATGCCAGAGAAGTATGGTAACACCAGTGACAAAAAAATGGTACATGCTGTCTTTAAATGCACAAAATAATAATAATAATAATAATAATAAATCATAAAGCTGTCATTTGTATTCATAAAGTCAATGTGTAATATAATAATGTGGCCTAAGTTTAAACGTTAGAAAAAGAAATACATTTTAAGACATTTTGTCATACCAAAAGTGGACTTTTCTGTAGAATGACCCGAATTCAACTATTTTTGATTATTACTTGAACTATTATTTGAAGTAAAACCATAATATCAACCTGCACAACAAAACAATCATGGTTTCTGTAAATCCATTATCATGTTTAAAGGGATTTTTAAGGAACACAACCTCCTTTAAATCCAGTAGGTTTAGTTTAATTTGCCCTTTGTCTGAGTTTCAAGGTGTAAGGTCTGTTGATAAAAGGCAACGCTGTTTTTTTTTACAAGTGTTGTTATGGAAATACCAGATGAGGGACGTCAGTAGGACTTTCGCAAACTGGCAAGGACTTGAATGTCCTCCGAACGTCCGTCAGCGAACGTTACAAAGCGGACCAAACGCGGACGTCCCCCGAACGTCCGGCGAACGTCTGCCAGCGAACGTTAAAAAGCGGACGAAACGCGGACATCCCCCGAACGTCCGCCAGCGGACGTTAAAAAGCGGACCAAACGCGGACATCCCCCGAACGTCCGCCAGCGGACGTTAAAAAGCGGACCAAACGCGGACGTCCTCCGAACGTCCGTCAGCGAACGTTACAAAGCGGACCAAACGCGGACCTTAACGGACGTTCACAACGTCCGGGGGACGTCCCTTGTTTGCCTCCGTCTGCTGTCTATCCCACTGAAAATGAACTGGAATCTGTAGCCTACCAAGTAAAATGCACGACCAAGGGTATTGTATATTAATAAAATAAAGTAATAACAAATAGCCTAATACAAACAGCTGCTCGCGATGGCCAGTCCGAGACCTTATATTTAGCACAGTTATTATATTAACAATGAAAAATGATAGCACTTTGAGTGAAAAAGGTCATCCTCCATTCTTTTAAACTTGCATGCAGTGTAAATAAAACAGTTCAATCAATCAAATGATATAGTCCATGGCCACACCCCTGCGCTACAGCCCACGGCGCAAATTACAAAAAATGGAAAAATAGAAAATCGGTTAGATTTCATTTATTCAAATGATTGTTTCTAAAGTCATAATTTAGCAAAAGTAAAATTGAAAAAAGGGGGGAAAATGGCAAATATCCATTGATGATGTAACCGAAAAACAAGAAAAATGAACGTCTGGTTAAAATTTTTCATTTTTGCATTTGCATATGGTCTGAAAACTGAATTGTGAAGCGTTACACGGACCCCGACAGGCATATATTCATAATAGTAAGTGGGGCAGCCGGCCCTTCCCAGCTCAGCGCCCCACAACTTTTCTATGTAAATCTGTGGTGTAAAAATGGAACTGCAGCACCCTCTCATAGAGAGCCATTGTGGCAGATTTCTGGCTGCCCCTGGCTTTCCACGTTAAACACACCATGCTCCAGACCAAGATGATATCAGGTGCTCTAAGCGAAGTCACGTGTTTTTAGGCCAAAACATTTTTTGTCACATACAGCAAACATCTCCTCACTATACTAGCTGCCTGTCCCCTGAACACACTGTAAAAAAACACGGTCTCTGTAGTCGCCACAAGCTCGGAAAACGGCAACAAAAACAAACTGGTGCAGCCTGGACCACTTAACATAATAAACATGCTCCAGCCAATAACCGACAAGCAGCGTCGATACGCAAGCTACTTACATTTTAAATGCGCGTTCATGACTGTTTCAGGAAGCACGGAGGGGAGGGCCAGGAGGAGTAGGAGGGAGGGTCTAGCTAGCCTCTGTTTTGTTTGACAACACTTCGAATGTCAACAGGAAGTTACTCCACCCAGGATCGCTTAGAGAGCCTTTAATGAAAGTATAAACCCTTTCATTTAAATGTGCTCATGTGAATAGCTTCTGTTAGTAGTTCTGTTGTTTATGTTTATTCTGAAAATAGACATGACTTTCCTCACTCGAATTCCAACATAACTATTCTAAAACAAAATTCGGAAGCAATAAATACTACAATTTTAAGATTCTGGGTGTGTACTAAAGTCTTTCATTCATCATTAGAGCACCACCCTCAGGCTGAAGGACATTCGAATTCTGCCAAAAGTGTGTCTGATGTGTTCAGCGATTAGAATATAAAGCTAAATGGTTATCATAAACTAGCACTAACACCCCGAATCTGCCCAACCTATATTTATAGAAGCCGCTACTGTTCTCTAGTGAGACTTCTTCACCTGCATAACTCTCAGGCAAAGTTTGCACATTGCACATTGTTTGTGTGATATCAACTGGCTCACCTTCATGGTTTAAAATGGAAATATTTTCAATATTGCGACGTGGCATTTTCTTTATTACCAGTTGCTCGCAAAATGATATACACTGATTCACATATCATCCGCGTAATTTCCCGTGATAATAAGTGAATTATTAAATAAATGAGTAAATAAACAACAAGCAAACTTAAAGGGTTAGTTCACCCAAAAATGAAAATTTTGTCATTTATTACTTACCCTCATGCCGTTCCACACCCGTAAGACCTTCGTTAATCTTCTGAACACAAATTAAGATATTTTACTTGAAATCCGATAGCTCCGTGAGGACTTCATGGACACTTCCTCTCTCAAGATCCATATAGGTACTAAAAACATATTTAAATCAGTTCATGTGAGTACAGTGGTTCAATATTAATATTATAAAGCGACGAGAATATTTTTGGAGCACCAAAAAAACTAAATAACAACTTATTTAGTGATGGCCGATTTCAAAACACTGCTTCAGGAAGCATTGGAGCACAGATGAATCAGTGTGATGAAAAAGACATTTTGTACCTGCACAAAAAAAAAAAAAAAAAAATTCTTGCCCCCCCTAACTCGAGAGTCAAATGTCGCCCATGTATATATAAAATATATATTTTACAAAACATGTTCAACTCTAAAACTTATTAATAAACAAATAAATAAATAAATATATAAATAAATAATCAGTTCAAATTAAATATTTGAACAAGTTCTGTGCCAAACTGTAGGTTGATATCTCAAAAAAAAATAACTTCCAGTAAGACTTTTTGTGCGCAGTACCAAACTTTTTCGCTAGATGACATTCAGACTCTACTGGTGGTGACCATATAAGGACTCTTCAATTTCCATATATGGTTTGAGTAATCTGAACCATATTTTTTCATACTTTTCAAAATATTTACGAAGTAGACATCCTATTCAGAAGGTTTTTGAGCAGTAATGTTAATATTTGTATTTGATCCCTAAAACACATATAAAAACATATGTAAAGAATCAAAGTGTGTGTTATAGTTTGGCACCACATCACAAATGAAGAATCTACCAATATTATATCAGCCACCAAACATGAAAACTAGAGTCTGAAAACTTTCAAATGGTTTGTCAAGATTACTTTAGGTTTAGACTAAGATATTGTTGTTATAAATGTATAATGCTGAATGTCCCATGGGTGTGGGGAGAGGCAGTCTTAAAAATAGTGGTTAAAAACATTTTTACAAATCATAAGTTCAGATGTTTATTTTTTCTAATGCGTAAAAAGTATTGATATTAAAAGTTAATTATTTGTACATGATGGAATGTTTTTTCATAGTGTGATTTTTGTGGAATTGTATTGAATCCAAGTAGGCTCAATTTGACGTAGACCATACAGGGAGTCGCCAGAAATCGAATGGTTCATGAGGGTTAAATAATAAAAAAAAAAAAACAATGTTATTTTTACAGGCATTTTCTGAATTATGATCAAACATCTTCACAGTAAAAATCATTAAAAAAAAAACAGTCAAATGATTACAGATACCTGTAGATCTCAGCATTATTATGGAGATCGGTGTTTGCTAAGGAAAATTTCTAAGTTGTACTCTTTTTTAAATTAGGATATTTTACTTTAATTTTATATATTTTTTATTTATTTATTTTGCAGCTGCAGCTGCCAGTCATTGATTGTTTTTTTGTTGTTGTTGTTTTTTGTTTTTTAATTTGGTGTATGTCAGTTGTAATGATCTTGAAATGTTATTTCCTTTAATAGTAAAAGTTTGTCACCCTGTGCTGTCATGCATGATCTTTCATATTAGTTAAAGAACTGTAAAATATAAAATTATAATGTGTTTTAGACAGTGACTTGTTAACATAAAGGAACATTAAGCAAAACAGTGCACATTGTAATTGAGTGAATATGACATTTAGCAGCAAATTAAAAATAGAGCACTGGCCCCTAAAAATATAGGAGCTTCATTTATGAAGACAGGTCTAGAATGATCCTGAATGATCCCTTTTTATAAATCACAATTCATTATAAATTTAAGCTAAATGTGAAAAAGCGCATCGACTCCACCCACAGAATGGCAAAAAGTATCTTTTATGATTCAGAAGCAGTCTTAATCATCATGGGCAAGGAAATCCAATCATGCTCTTAGAAAACATGCTCTCTGCGTAATGCTCTGGTTTCTACCCAATTTTTGTGTTTATGTGTTCAGGAATTCATTAGCATAAATAATTAATTAATTTCAGTAGATTAAAGTTATAGCAGTTAAAATATTGCTTATTTGCACATATAATAATACCAATGCAAAATGTGATTCCCATTGTTCTTTACATTTGCATTGCATGCATCCTTTTCATTATATATGAAAATCTTTACATCAGTTTCTGCCTTTATACATTTAGATTTGTTCGTGACTTTAGACATAGGATGAAATTCATGGAATTTTGAATACAATATCATCATACATGCATTTTATAAATGAAGCCCTAAGAATTGAAAGTCGATCTCATGCAATCTCCTGGACATTTCAAAGTTCACATGTTCGGCTTGATCCTCTATTTCCAGTTTCTCAGACTGATGGTCACACAACATTCATGAGTCAGAAATGTTTTTCATTTATTAGAAATTATACCTGATTTTTTATTTTCACATGTACTTTGTAACTCACACCATCTTTCATGAATTTTCCCAGAGATACAAATCTCCACAGATGGACAAGTCATGGACTGAGAAGACAACAGTTTTAGGAGGAACATCACAACCAGAATCAGGCGAAGCATCACAAGCAGAATCAGTATCATCAGGAGGAGCATCACAAGCAGAATCATCATCATTTGGAGGAATATCACAAGGAGAATCAGCAGCATCGGGAGGAGCATCACAGGCGGAATCAACTGTATTCAAAGGAGTATCACAAGAAAAATCAGCAGCATCAGGAAGAGCACCACAAGCAGAATCAGTAGTATCAGGAGGAACATCACAAGCAGAATCAGTAGCATCAGGAGGAACATCACAAGCAGAATCAGAGTTATCAGAAGCAGAATCAGAAACATTGCAAGCAGAATCAGCAGCATCACAAGCAGAATCAGTATCATCAGGAGGAGCATCACAAGCAGAATCATCATCATTTGAAGGAATATCACAAGGAGAATCAGCAGCATTGGGAGGAGCATCACAGGCAGAATCAACTGTATTCAAAGGAGTATCACAAGAAAAATCAGCAGCATCAGGAAGAGCACCACAAGCAGAATCAGTAGTATCAGGAGGAACATCACAAGCAGAATCAGTAGCATCAGGAGGAACATCACAAGCAGAATCAGAGTCATCACAAGCAGAATCAGAAACATCGCAAGCAGAATCAGCAGCATCAGGAAGAGCATCACAAGCAGAATCAGAGTCATCACAAGCAGAATCAGAAACATCGCAAGCAGAATCAGCAGCATCAGGAGGAACATCACAAGCAGAATCAGTAGCATCAGGAGGAACATCACAAGCAGAATCAGAAGCAGAATCAGAAATATCACAAGCAGAATCAGAAACATCACTAGCAGAATCAGAAGCATCTCAAGCAGAATCAGAAACATCACAAGCAGAATCAGAAGCAGAATCAGAAGCATCAGAAGCAGAAGCAGAAATATCACAAGCAGAATCAGAAGCATCACCAGCAGAATCAGCAGCATCACAAGCAGAATCAGCAGCATTAGGAGGAACATCACTAGCAGAATCAGAAGCATCTCAAGCAGAATCAGAAGCATCAGAAGCAGAAGCAGAAATATCACAAGCAGAATCAGAAGCATCACCAGCAGAATCAACAGCATCACTAGCAGAATCAGGAGGAGC
Source organism: Megalobrama amblycephala (assembly GCF_018812025.1). Lineage (NCBI taxonomy): Eukaryota > Metazoa > Chordata > Actinopteri > Cypriniformes > Xenocyprididae > Megalobrama > Megalobrama amblycephala. The sequence goes on from NC_063044.1 coordinate 42,693,419, forward strand.
ATCACAAGCAGAATCAGAAACATCACTAGCAGAATCAGAAGCATCTCAAGCAGAATCAGAAACATCACTAGCAGAATCAGCTGCATCACAAGCAGAATCAGTAGCAGCAGGAGGAACATCACAAGCAGAATCAGAAGCAGAATCAGAAGCATCAGAAGCAGAAGCAGAAATATCACAAGCAGAATCAGAAGCATCACAAGCAGAATCAGCAGCATCAGGAGGAACATCAGAAGCAGAATCAGAATCAGAATCAGAAGCATCAGAAGCAGAAGCAGAAATATCACAAGCAGAATCAGAAGCATCACAAGCAGAATCAGCAGCATCAGGAGGAACATCACAAGCAGAATCAGAAACATCACTAGCAGAATCAGCTGCATCACAAGCAGAATCAGTAGCATCAGGAGGAACATCACCAGCAGAATCAGCAGCATCACTAGCAGAATCAGGAGGAGCACCACAAGCAGAATCAGAAACATCACTAGCAGAATCAGAAGCATCTCAAGCAGAATCAGAAACATCACTAGCAGAATCAGAAGCATCTCAAGCAGAATCAGAAACATCACTAGCAGAATCAGAAACATCACTAGCAGAATCAGAAACATCTCAAGCAGAATCAGCAGCATCAGGGGGAACAACTGGATTAAGCCAAGGATTACTGGAAGGAGGATTAGGACTTGTGGCAGGAGCAAAATGCACAATTTTTGGATCACAAGGACACAGACAATTACAGACAAAAGCAGCAGGAATGGAGAGCAGAGAGCAATCAGGTAAAACAAACAAACAAAAAAACAATCCAACAGTCCCCATTGACTTTATATAGCATGAGACTGCCTCTTTGTAATTTCTGGCTTAAAACAAAAAACAGAACAATGTCTAAAAGCTGTATGTGACACGGTGTACAGCAAACAAGCTAAACGTTTTTATAAGCTGTCGACCCCAAAAAATGAATGTTTAAGGACAAAAAAATGGATACAGGCACTGAGACAGAGCGCAACAGGTCATATTACTATAAGAAATACATTGGAGGGGAACGTAATCGGTGAAAGGTTAAGTATAAAGTATCTGTACACCAGCATCGGGGAATAACTTCTCAGGTTACATATGTAACCATAGTTCCCTGAGAACCAGGGAACGAGACTCTGCATTTGAATACGCAATGGGGAACGTCACACGTGACCCGATGTCTGAAAGCCAACTATCCAACAACTCCAATCCCTATTGGCCGGCGACAGCCTATGACGTAATATGGCGTGACCCGGAAGTATAAAGGAGCGCCTGGAGAAACAGTCAGTATCCATCATCTTGAGGGACTGTTCTGCAGGCAGGCAACCCGAAGCATGGCAAGGAAATGCAGAGTCTCATTCCCTGTTCTCAGGGAACCATGGTTATATATGTAATATGAGATATTTCCTTTCAAAAGGGAACTCACTATGCGTTTGAATACGCAATGGGGAACAATATACCCACGCCGTTTCGAAGGAAACGCTTAGCAACTCCCCCTTGGGTCACGCCAGGCTGACAGTGACAGCTAAAGGCATCTGGAACCAACCTTTCCGAAGAGAAAGTAGTCCCTTTAAGGGAATGTGGCCAGAGAACCGAAAGGAACCCCGGCCAGTCACTAGAGGGGAACAAAGTCACCCCCAATGCCACCAGGAAGGCTGACCTGGTCTGTCATAGGACAAACTTAGTCTTGGCAATCCCTGTCTGAGTACAGAATCTCCATAACACATTCTTCATAGAAGAGAGCAGGTAAGAGTGACTGCAGAAATGCAGGAGCAACTCAGACCCACGCGTAGAGACGGGCATCCTAGAGGGCAGAACTCAGCTGAGTGATATGGCCCCTTGTATTGAGGGGAGTATAATCCACTCATCCTAGGATCTACTCAGCACTTAATTAATGCACTGAGGAGGCTGTGCGCTAAACACTTGTTCCTTCAGGAGTCCACAAACCAGCCTAGGGCTGAATTTTAGGAGGAGGCCTGATTAAGGCCTACTACCATGATCAGCTTAGGGAGCTAAGCACTATTACAAACATAGCCCAAAAGGAAAGTACAAAGTTCACTTAACAGGTAGACCATGCAATGGGTACCTAATCATGGAGGCCGATAGTAGCTATATGTGAAACAGAAGTATATTCAGAAAGTGGCCTGGAAGGCCACCCTAAACACCTGTCTTGCTGGGGCAGACAGACAACTTCAATGGCAGCATAAGAGGTTGCAAAGTGCCCACATGACAATCCACCTAACACAATCCAACAAGCAGTGTACTCAGTAAAAGCACCTTTTACTCTTTAAAGCAAAAGGAGTGCAGTGTATGCCAACACGTATTAAGGAAGGCCTGGATGAGCCTATAACCTTAACAGACACATGGCATCAGCTCGTGGCAGTGTTTAGGCACCAAGAACGATAAATAACCGAACCAAAGGAGGTTAGATTTATCACCTGGGCCTCTGGCCAACCAGAAATGTATACAGATAATTCTCAGAGAGAAATATACACAAACATACACCAGTATATTCAAAAAGGCAGCACATAGGGCCTAGCAACCTCTAAGACATATGGCATAAGTCCAGTGGCCACATTTAGGAGGCTGTGTGCTAGAAACCCAGATACAGGGGAGCACAAACCACACTAGGGCTGAACCTCAGGAGGAGGCCTCATGAAAGCCTACAACCCATGATCAGCTTAGGGAGCTAAGCACTATTACACAGACAACCCTAACAGGGAAGTACAAAGCTCATCCTAACAGGTAGACCATACTGTGGGCACATAATGACCCATTACGTCATTTCCGATTTGGTGTTTTTCAAATGTGGAAGTAAAATTTTCTCACAAAAAATGACTCCAGAAGCCTTAGGATATTTATACGTGTATTTTAAAGAAAATCTAGTTCCTACATAATTTTTTTATACACCAAATCACTGAAGCTCTAACCTACAATATGCCCTTGAACAATGAAGATGTGTGTGAAATGTTTTGAATTGAAATATTTACAGCTTAAATATACAACCATGTTGAATTTCAAACCATAAAACTGCAAGCTCTAAAAATACAATGCATTAAAATACAAGCACGGTTAATGCAATGTATTTTTTTTTTTTTTTCCAATAAGTGCAATTCAACAAGCTTTTTTGTTTCAAAAACATATGGCATTATTTTACTTCCATATATTCCTGACAGATGCTTTAAAAGGATGAAAACTATTCTTTGGTAACATTACTTGTTAAGGCCTCACACAAATAATAATCTAGATAGTGTAAGAGTGTATGAAGTCAATTAAATCAATAAAAGTTCCTAACTACAAATTTGCAATTGCAATTAAAAAAAAAATGTTTTCATGCTCATAGAGAAATAAAAATTCTGTCATCATTTACTCATCCTCATGTAATTTCAAACCAAACATTTATTTTGTGTTATGCTGGTGGAGTCCCTATTGAGAATAAACAGGGTTAGATTTATATGAATTACTGAAAGTAATGAAGTAATACAAAATAATAAAGTTTGTAGTTACCATTAGGGTGATCAGTATTTGCTTTAGTTAGACACTTGGCCCTTGACTTTGTAATATTAATTTTGATTTTGTTTTCTTCTGGCTGCTGTAACTCAAATTGTGAGACAAAGTTGTTATGACAAAAGTCATTATGACAAAAAAAAGCCAAAAGAAATGTTAGGGATAATCTGTTGGGTATTTAGTGATGATGTCATAAACATAATTAAATATCCCAGGATGTATCTGTATACAGATACAAATAAATGCACAGTCTATCATTGTCCCAACACTCTTTTATATGTTTTGTGATATATTATAAGAAAAGTGGCAAATTCCTTATTTCCGTATTCCTTATTACCAATATATTAACGCACTATATTATTTCGGTAACACTTTACAAGGTTTCATTATTTAACATCAGTGAACTACATTAGTTAACATGAAATAAGAATAACAATACAAATGCAATAACAATGCTAATTTCAACATTTACTAATACATTATTAAAATCAAAAGTTTCATTTGTTAACATTAGTTAATGCACTGTGAACTAACATGAACAAACAATGAACAACTCTATTTTTATTAACTAGCATTAACAAAGATTAATAACAAATGTATTGCTCATTGTTAGTACATTTATAAATTAACTAATGTTAACAAATGAGACCTTATTGTAAAGTGTTACCATTATTTATTTTATTTTTTTTTATTTTTTTAGTATATTTAAACCATTTTGCATATTGATCATAAATATATGGAAATATATTTCTGTTCTGTAACACTGTCTGTGTCTACACCAGACGCGAGCGGCGCAACACAATGAGTAAAAATACAATAGAACCCAATATAATCTGTGATATTGTCTACGCTGGATGCTGCGCGACGCGACAAATTCCAGACAATTCTATTTCTGACATAGTCCCAGTGCTTTGCAACGGTTGGATTGTCGCATAGACATTGTCTATGGATTGTCTATGGTTGGATTGTCATGTAGACAATCCAACTAATCGACCAATCGACTACGGTTGTGTCTGGTGTAGACACGGTATAAGGGAATGACAATATTTCACAGTGAAAGAATGCTGTTTTCTGTCTTTCAGATTCACCTGAATACGAAAAGAAGTGTGTAACAGAAAACAGATTCCCAGAGCAAATGACTGACCATTCTACATCGAATGACTCAGTTAAGGTATTTCAGAAAATCTCTAGAGAACTGTAGCTTTTAGACTATATTCAGTAGTTTATGGTAACTTACGGGCAGTGTTGGGGAAGCTACTCTGAAACTGTAGTTTGACAAACTAAAAGCTACTCATAAATTAAAATAGTTAAACTACAGTCAAGCTACCCTTTTGAAAAAGTAGTTAGCTACACTACAAGTTACTAACAAAAAGTAGCTAGCTACATTGAAACTACTTTGATTTTTTTTTTTAAATGACGTAGACAATTACAAGTAACTGAATAACTGTTAATGAAGAATGTTTAAGTAAAATGTTTGGGGTTTAAAACAACGCAATGCACTACAATTATGATTTCAAAGCGTACCGTTTTATTTTGTAATGTATATCAAAAGATACAATACTGAAATGTGGCCTATATCTCACACCTGACTGTCAAAGTGCAAAACTGCTACAAATGTCACACCAATGCAGGCCCGGTTCTACACACCTAAGCACCCTCAAATGCAAGCAAGAGCACCCTCAGTTGATACTGTAAGAATATGATATTGGCGGAACAGATTTGGCTAAGGCTCCAGTGCATATTTGTGTTTATGCCCTGGAGAATTTCAAATATTTCTATTTACAACATGATTTTGTAGCATTGAGCAAGCCAATCACAGACACAACTTTTGATCTCTTGAATGCAATGGCCAATCAGGAGTGTTTAAGTTAGATAGAATCACCGGAAGAAACGGCAGAGTTTTTATTCAGCACTAAGTTTGCACGCTCGTGAAGACTCTCATTAACAAAGTGTAGATACGATGTAAGAGACTCATTGTGCAGTGTAGACAGCTATAACTGAAATGAGTTATGACTTTTAAGTGATTATAAAGGAAGCGCTCTTTGCACGCTTTATATTATACGTTCAGAATTTTAATATAAGTTTTGTTTTTCATGCTATGAGAGGGCCAACGACCAATTGCACTCTGCAGTTTCAGAAGTGTTATCTATATATAAATACAGGATTCATGCTCAAAATTGCAACCATAACCATAACATGGGACAAAAATATGCAATAATAATAATAAGCAATGTGCAGACTACAAAAAATATTAGAATTTTTGTATCAATATTTTTTTAAATTCTATTCCAATTATTTGTAAAATTAATGACTTAAAAAAATCTTAAATGTCTCACTGTACATTGCTAATCCTGCTATGGTGGAGCCGTTGTGTACACATTACATCTGCACTTTGCACCCTCACTTATTTCAGAGGCACCCTCAATGATTTGATTCTGGAACCGGACCTGCACTTAAACCGAACCGGAACTTAAATTGGATGCACAGAAAAATGTAGGTTAAACACAGCACATGATAAAGCTTTGAGATAAAACTATTTCATTAAAACTATGGCAGGACAGATAGACTATGGCGGGTCACCACTGTAATGAAATAGTTTGCATAAATTTGATACAGACTGCAATAAAGCAGGACAATCAATTTAAAAAGGCTATTATTCGCCTGAATGTGCTTCGACATAGACAGCGTTTTAATTATTTGTTTATAAATTAAGCGTAGCCTACCCTTTACTAATCGATTCGTCCAGTTTGAACCCACTCCTGTCCTTTACATAATCATCAGACGATCTCTTCTCGAACTGCTGATGAACTGATAAAGCCGCAATGCGTGACATAATAATAGATGGCGGTAATGCGCGATGTTAGTTCGTGATCTGAAGACGCTGTGCTGCTTCATGAATGAGCTCGTCAGAATGCAACACAAAACGGATTGTAGCTTGTAGCTTTTGGTCGCGCTACACCGCTACTTGCTGGAAAAAGTAGTTAACTACTGGAAAAGCTACACTGTTTTAAAAGTAGCTGAACTACATACAAGCTACTGAAAAATGTAGTTAAACTAGTAGCGCCGCTACATGTAGTTAACTACTCCCCAACACTGCTTACAGTACATAAAATTAATTCAAAACAACCTGACCTGGATATCTTTAGCATGTTTAGAACTTTGATACATGTTTACTCAGAAGAGTGTGTTTCTAAATTATATTTAACACTGAATAAAAAAATCAATTTGTCTATAAAACAGGGAGAAAACAAGGACATCGGAACAGCAGGAGTTGGTTCAAATCAATGCCTACAGCAGGAAAATACAAAAAAAATACAGGATTTATTTCACAGACTTCATATTGAAGGCAGGCACCACTATAAACTGAGAGCTGCAGATGTTCTTCAGATAACTGCACATTCATTACAGTCCCATGAGTCTTGTGCTGAAGAGGAGCTGATTCAGACTTTCATACAAAAACTACTGATGATGGACTACAGAGTAAGATACATTAATGTCAATAAGGACAGTGAACAGGATCACACACAACAAAGACACAATGACTCAGCTGAAGATAGTTTTGATATATTCAAAGCAATGACTTTGTTAAACAAAAGAACAAGTCAGTCTGAGCGAATCCACCCAATGGATGTTCAGATGGCCGTGTTTCATTGTGCTGATGGTTTCCTGAAGCAGCTGATGGTCACTAAACTGTCCCAGTGTCAGTACGCTCTGCCTCTGCTTGTTCCTGATCCATTCACACAACGGATTGAGTTTCCTCTCTGGACATTCAGACAAATCTACAAGAGCTGGAAGATCAGAAACACCAACAATGACATCATCAGTCAAACCCAGTCGATCTACAAAGCAGAAACTCCAATGGTGTCTTTCTTCAGGTTTGGTTCTGTGTCTTCATCCAAGTCTCAGCTGATCAACAGTCTGATCAATGAGAAACACAACACGTTCTTCCACAGGAACTGCCCAGGCAGCAGCAGAACCAGAGTCCTGATGGATGGAGTGGTGGAGATCGCCTGGTTCTGCCCCTCTGGGAAAAACATGGATAAATTCAATGACTGTGTTGCGTTCTGTAATCTACACGGTGATGCAGGAGACCATGAGAAACAGTTGCAGATCCTCACTGAAATGGCCTCAGTCAATGTTGTTCTTCTACAACAACTGGACAGGAATGACAAACACGCAGCAATAATGCAAAACCTCTACAAGGACAAAAAGCCACTCATTTGTCTTTTTACAGAGGATGAATCTACTGTAAATGAGATGAAGAGAGGGAAATTCAAAATCGGTCTGAAGGACAGAAATCAGTCAGATGTATCAGAAGAACTCAGAAGAGCTATAAATGATTGTCTCTCAGAATCATATTCTACTTTCAGACTTAAAGATGTGTCCAAACACTCAGACATCAGAGTAGATGAGGAAGATGATGAAGACTGCAGGAGAGGAAGAGAAGCAGCACAGCAGATGATGAGTTTACTGGAGAAGAAAGATCTGACAGAAATCAAAGAAACATTTCTGCCTCATCAGGGGAAACTGTGGCATCAGTGGAGTGAGAAGAACAAAGAACTACATCGATTTCAAGGAAATGAACTAGAAATGGACATCAGTAGAAAACAAACAGAGATGAAGAACATCCGTAAACAGCAGCATGAATCTGACATCGGAGAATATATGAAGTTTTTCATTAAAGAAATGAACTCACATGCTGAACACGAGAAGGCATTTTTCCTTAAATGGCTCCGAATCCTCCTGTATAAATATACTTCAGCTGACTTTTCAGATCTACATCATAAATATGATGAAAAGTGGTCAACAGTCTTAAAACTGAAAGAGAACACTGATAAATCTGAGCAACTCGAGGCTGAACAAACTGAACTTGAGAAAATATCTGAGGAACTTCAAGCTGCAACCTTTGGTTTGGAGCACATCATGAGGGAGATCGGTCAGATCTATGAATCATGTTCATCTGTGAAGAAGAACAAGAAAGACCTGCAGTTTCACTTCTCTTCTCTCCCGAGTCTTGCAGCAGAAATGATGATCTCTGGATTTCCACTGGAGCTGATGGATGGAGATGCAGCTCATGTTCCTGTGATCTGGATCTCTGCTGTTCTAGATGAACTCATCCAGAAACTGGGAGACCAGAGAGTCTTTGTGCTGTCAGTTTTAGGGATTCAGAGCTCTGGGAAATCCACCATGCTGAATGCCATGTTTGGACTCCAGTTTGCCGTCAGTGCTGGCAGGTGCACCAGAGGAGCTTTCATGCAGCTGGTCAAAGTGTCAGATGAGATGAAAACACAAATGAACTTTGACTATATTCTGGTTGTTGATACTGAGGGTCTTTGTGCTCTAGAACTGGCTGGAAGATCAACAAGAGATCATGACAATGAATTGGCCACATTTTTTGCTGGTCTTGGAAATCTAACCTTGATCAACATTTATGGAGAAAACCCACCTGAGCTGCAGGATATTCTTCAGATTGTTGTTCAGGCCTTCCTGAGGATGAAGAAGGTCAAACTGAATCCCAGATGTGTGTTTGTGCATCAGAACGTCTCAGACGTCAGAGCTGGAGAGAAAAACATGGAGGGAAGGAGACGACTGCAGGAGACACTGAATGAAATGACAAAACTGGCTGCTAAAGAAGAAGACTATGACGCAGAATGTTTCAGTGACGTCATCAGATTTGATGTTCAGAATGATGTGAAGTATTTTGCTCAGCTCTGGGAGGGAAACCCACCGATGGCACCACCAAACCCAAACTACTGCGAGAACATTCAAGATCTGAAGGAAACTATTATCTCTCATGCTGCAAATTCACATGGAATGATGTTTACACACTTAAAAGTTTGTATTAAAGATCTCTGGGAGGCTTTACTGAATGAACAATTCATCATCAGCTTCAAAAATTCTCTGGAGATTTCAGCCTACAGGAAACTGGAGACTGAATACAGCAAGTGGTCCTGGAGGCTTCACAGTGCCATGATGGAAACTGAGAACAAACTACAAAATAAAATAGAAAATGAAGAAATTCATGAGGTTGAGGAAGCTGATCTTCAAAGAGAACTGAAGAAGACAAGTGAAGAAGTGGAAAAATCAATGTCTGAATTCTTTAAGAAAGACAGAGATAAAAATAGACTGATTCAGTGGAAAACAACATTTGAAATCAAAATCAGTGAGCTTCAGGAAAACATTGTGAGAGAAACAAAGAGGAAATTAAATGAGATTCTTCATCAGCGAGACCTGAAGAAAAAGATTAACGCTCAGAGGACAAATCATGAAAACACTCTCTATGAAAAGAGCAAAGAACTTGCCTTAGAACTCAAACACAAAGCAAATGATGAAAAAACACTGAAGAAAAAGTTTGATTTGCTTTGGAAACAGAGTGTAAAGAAGATCACCAGAGACACTCCTCCAATCAAAGATATTGACATAATAAGAGATGTGAGAAAGATCCTCAGTGACATCTATGGAAGTGTTTCTGTCGACCACTGGAAGGTGAGCAGAGATATTTTCTCTGTGCTGGGTTATTATGATTATGTAAAGGTAAAGAGATCCAGTGGATTTTTGGCAAAAGCCATCAGATCATCTAAAGAGAGACTTAGTTATGCTATCTCTAAAGAGAATGAAGCTCAAATAAGTTCATTAGTCACAGATGTTGTTCAGCAGACAGACAGAATGATTCAGTCATTTAACATTGCAAATATGGGCTACAACATCAGCTACATTCAACAACTCACAGAATACATCAAGAAGAGAGTAACAGAACATCAGGACGGACCAGTGAATTATGAGTTCAAGAAAAAATTCTTCATGGATTTAGTTATCTCCATCTTTAAGAGAGCAAACAAGATTATCACTGACCAACACAGACTGTTCAAGGAAGCCAATGATCCTGTTCTGTATTTGGAGAGGAAGAGAGAAGAGTACTATAGTATTTTCCAGAAATATTGTCATGGAGCAACATCAGCTGCCATTTTTGGTGAGATCATCTGTCAGAAACTTAAAGACCCAATTGAGCAGAGTCTCTACAAGAAGACTGCCAGAGATCTGACTGATGAAATGAGATCAAACTGTGAATCACTGAATGGAAACAGATCAAACCTGGAGAAACACATCCTGAAGACACTGGCAGAGGAGGAGGACTTTGAGAAATACATGAACTACATTCATAATCCCAGAGATCAATTCAAGAGTTTTATCAGAGATGAAGTCAGCCGGTACATCATTGATAAGTTCAGTGTCAGTGTTTTACCAAATATGAAGGAGAACATTGAACTCCTGCAGCAGAAGATCATGAAAGCAGCACATGAATCTACTGAACATGTTCAAGTTAACAGAGGAGATGTTGGTTTGTGGTTGAAGAGTTTCACACAGAAGCTCTCAGATGTGCTGATTTTCTCTGAAAAAGACCTCAGTGGAGTGAATCATGATGATGTTGATGTGAATCTCCTAGAAGATGTGATAAGACAAGAACTTACCGCAACAATTTTTGACATCAGCAATAAATTTAAGACTTTTCCAATAAAGCTGGACTTTAAGTTCAGGCCAGATGAGCTTCTGATTGATCACTTGTGTCAGTGCTGTTGGGTTCAGTGTCCGTTCTGTAGAGCCACCTGCACCAACACCATAGAAAACCATGATAGAGATCATAGTGTTCCTTTCCATAAAGTGACTGGAATTGCAGGAATATTTTACAGAGGAACAAGAACCCTGCCTGTTGAAATCTGCACATCAATGGTAGCAAGCAGAAATCTTTATTTGTATCCCAATGCCTCAGACGATTTACTCCTCTGCACAGAATACAGAAGAGCAGGAGGAGTTTATGCAGACTGGAGCATCACCCCTGACCTTTCTGAACTGCCCTACTGGAAGTGGTTTGTATGCAAATTCCAAAAAGATCTGGAAAAACACTACAATAAAACATTTGAGGTGAAGGGGACGATCCCAGATGAATGGAGAAAATACTCAAAACAGGAAGCTATTGGGAGTTTGGATCGATACATCTCTGGTAATTTCATAAGAATAAAGTATATTTATAATACAATGCTAATCAACACCATTAATTATATATAGAACACTTCAAAATAATATACTGTCTGCCTCATTCTGTGATAAGAAGCCACAAACTCACAGTACTTACAGAGACCATTTACTCTATGAAACATTATTGTTATTATAAACATCTATGTTTGAACAGATATTCACGAACACGGTGTTTCACAGTAAACACTGGTCCAAACATTCTAATATTCATTATGTTACAGTATAAATACTCATATTACTTTGATATCATACTGTTTGATATTATAGAGCATAAAACAGTCTTGTGTTGAACCACATTTAGAATTATTTAGAGATTTAGCTTATTTCATATTTCAACATTTTTTTATTTTTTTTTTATGGTTGATTTCACACATTTTAGTCTGGCAATAGTTCATCTAGTAAAATGTATAAAAAGTTTGTAACAATAACACATTAACTAATGTAATTGAGAATAAATTACTTACTGATGATGTCCTCTGTTGGATCATACAAGGCATACAATACAATAATCATACAATGTTCTTCTTCTGAGGTAAATTCAAGGCTTATTCCTCACAGAGCGTATTCTTCCAAACTCAATGAAAAGCAAAGGAATCTGATGAAGCTTGATGCTTTGTTTTGTCAAGGCATTTACAGGTTTGCGTGGCTCGTGTGGATGATTGCCATATGAATAGCGTGCGCTGTGCTTGGGTGTGGGCACATTAAAAAATAATGCTAAGATTACACTAGAGGTTTTATATGGATTACATAAACAGTGAATGCTTGTTTTCGATATAAATTCCTTTATTTCGGTAGACACATTAAGCTTTCTAGAGACATATCTCTCATGTCTGTGTGGCAAGTATTCACTGAGTTTTGGTTCATTTTTCTAACGCATTTCAGAAAGAAGTTCACAGAGACTGACAAAGCAGAAAGCGCACCCTTTTTATATATTATAAAAGGTTTATATTATTAAAAGGTTAAATATTTTAGTTCTGTAAGTGAATGGCCATATTTCACAGTGAAAGAATGCTGTTTACTTTCTTTCAGATTCACCTGAAAACACAAAGAAGTGTTTAACAGGAAACGGATTACCAGAGCAAATGACTGACGATTCTACATCAAATGACTCAGTAAAGGTAATCACAGAAAATCTTTAGATAACTGTAGCTTTTAGACTGATTTTATATTCAGTAGTTTATGGTAACTTACTGTACATAAAATTAATTCAAAACAACCTGATCTGGATATCTTTAGCATGTTTAGAACTTTGACACGTGTACTCAAAGGAGTGTGTTTCTAAATATATTTAACACTGAATAAAATAAAAAAATCTATTTTGTCTATAAAACAGGGAGAAAACAAGGACATCGGAACAGCAGGAGTTGGTTCAGATCAACGCCTACAGCAGGAAAATATTGGAAGAAAAAAAAATACAGGATATATTTCACAGACTTTATCTTGAAGGCAGGCACCACTATAAACTGAGAGCTGCAGATGTTCTTCAGATAACTGCACATTCATTACAGTCCCATGAGTCTTGTGCTGAAGAGGAGCTGATTCAGACTTTCATACAAAAACTACTGATGATGGACTACAGAGTAAGATACATTAATGTCAATAAGGACAGTGAACAGGATCACACACAACAAAGACACAATGACTCAGCTGAAGATAGTTTTGATATATTCAAAGCAATGACTTTGTTAAACAAAAGAACAAGTCAGTCTGAGCGAATCCACCCAATGGATGTTCAGATGGCCGTGTTTCATTGTGCTGATGGTTTCCTGAAGCAGCTGATGGTCACTAAACTGTCCCAGTGTCAGTACGCTCTGCCTCTGCTTGTTCCTGATTCATTCACACAACGGATTGAGTTTCCTCTCTGGACATTCAGACAAATCTACAAGAGCTGGAAGATCAGAAACACCAACAATGACATCATCAGTCAAACCCAGTCGATCTACAAAGCAGAAACTCCAATGGTGTCTTTCTTCAGGTTTGGTTCTGTGTCTTCATCCAAGTCTGAGCTGATGAACAGTCTGATCAATGAGAAACACAACACGTTCTTCCACAGGAACTGCCCAGGCAGCAGCAGAACCAGAGTCCTGATGGATGGAGTGGTGGAGATCGCCTGGTTCTGCCCCTCTGGATCATATGATGATAAATTCAATGACTGTGTTGCGTTCTGTAATCTACACGGTGATGCAGGAGACCATGAGAAACAGCTGCAGATCCTCACTGAAATGGCCTCAGTCAATGTTGTTCTTCTACAACAACTGGACAGGAATGACAGACATGCAGCAATAATGCAAAACCTCTACAAGGACAAAAAGCCACTCATTTGTCTTTTTACGGAGGATGAAACTACTGTAAATGAGATGAAGAGAGGGAAATTCAAAATCGGTCTGAAGGACAGAAATCAGTCAGATGTATCTGAAGAACTCAGAAGAGCTATAAATGTTTGTCTCTCAGAATTATCTTCCACTTTCAGACTTGAAGATGTGTGCAAACAATCAGACATCAGAGTAGATGAGGAAGATGATGATGACTGCAGGAGAGGAAGAGAAGCAGCACAGCAGATGATGAGTTTACTGGAGAAGAAAGATCTGACAGAAATCAAAGAATCAGTTCTGCCTCATCAGGGGAAACTGTGGCATCAGTGGAGTCAGAAGTACAAAGAACTACATCGGGGTTGATTTAAATGGGAACAAGACACTTCTCTATTGAAATCTGCACATCAGCAGTTGCAAGTAACTGTCAGTATTTTTATCACAATGCCTCAGGTGAAATTGTCCTCTGGAGAGAACACAGAACAGCAGGAGGAGTTTATGCAGACTGGACCATCAGCCCTGACCTCTCTGAACTGCCCTACTGGAAGTGGTTTGTGTGCATATTCCAGAAAGATCTGGAAAAACACTACAATAAATCTTTTGAGGGGAAGGGTGAGATTCCAGATGAATGGAGAAAATACTCAAAACAGGAAGCTATTGAGAGTTTGAATCAATACAGCTAATGGAGCAGATACAGAATGTGACTTCATCTGTGGATTATCACAGTTAGAAATGAGTTACTGTTACACATCAGTGAGACTCTGAACTCATCAACATCTCAGCAAATACATCGGATACAAGAGGATTAAAAACTATGATCAGTCTAAGTATTCAGTTCTATCGAGTTCAAAAAAAGACATCTGAATTTTAGACATGCAACATAATTTTTTGTTTTTTTAGATTTATAGATGTTTTAAACAGTTGTTTGTTTTTGGTTCTGTTTTTGAAATTAGCTTAAGATATTCTGATTATAAAATTATAATATCAGATGTTTTTTCAGTTCAGTTTTCGCTTCAGAAGGCTTTTATTAACCCCATGGAGCTACTTTTACGTTGGATGGGTGCTCCTTTTTTTGCTTCAGATTTGGGCCACCCATTCACCGCCATTATAAAGCTTGAAAGAGCCAGGATATTTTTAAAAATATCTCAGATTGTGTTAGTCTGAAAGAAAATATGATGGTTTGGGGCCATCAGGATAAGTGCAGGACCTGCACTATTGCAATCTGCACTTTACCAACTGGACTGTTACATACACTCCTCATACTGTACTGAACTGATTAGCATTGAGACTAAAAACACTTGACACTGTCACCTTATTGTTATTTGTCATTTAGATGTATATTATTAACTTTTATTATTATTATTTTTATTGTCTACTGTCCTTTATTTGTGTATCCCAGGCTTCTCATGACTTTCCCAAGTTAGCCATCAACCCTCTTTGTATTCCTCAGTATATTCATTATCAACAATATGTAATAGACAAAAAATTAAATTATAAAAGAATGTCTGTTTTTTTTATTCATTTTTTTGCAAAAAAGTGCATAGGGTCGCTAGCGACCCGAGGTATGTAGTAGTGTAAGTATATTTTTTGAGTGACAATAATTGAATATCTGATGACTCAATAATTGCTGTTCCTTTTTATTCCTCAAGATGGCAATGTCTGATACTCAATGATGACTTGAGATTTAATGTGTGCAGGCAGAAAACAAAAGAATACACAAGTATTTCAAGTAAACTTGAAATGGCTCAGCGATTTACTGCAGAGCAAGTGCTGTTTGCAATCAAATATTAGTGTCACTGTCACCTGGTGAAGAAGCTGTCAGCAATCAAAATATTGATTTTGAAGACGTTTTGAGAATATGGTTGAGATCAGAAATATGAGCCAGATGTTGAATGTGCTGGGAAATGAGCTCTGACGATGACAGCAGTGATGAAGCATCTGCTCAAACTGAATCCTTCCATGTTCCAAAATGTACCAAAATATGCTTTTATTATATTTAATTGTTATTAAAATATCAGTAGAGTTTTATACTATTGCAGCAGTTAGAGAGACATTCATGTTTTGCATATAGATCCAGGTCGCTAAAGACCTGAATATGTAATAATGATTGGCGAAACCATTTAAGGGTTACTAAATTTACTAACTTCTTGTTTATTGAACTGTTGCATAACACCAATATGAGTGTGAATGTGTTTGTAGTGCTGGATATCAGTCATGTAATCAGCTGTGGCCCAATCACAGCCGTAGTGGTATTCAGATTAAGAGCACTCTCACTCATCTCATAATATGGATTAAATTCTGGAAACATGATGACTGTAAAAGATGAAAGCAGCTCAATCCAGACCTACAGGTGTAACAGTTACTGACTATTGACTGGTAAGATCCTCAGAGGGGAAAACCTATAACAACAGAAGAAAGGAAAGAGTGTGTCAGTGAAGGTGGTTGTGAATGTGTGTAGATGTGTGTTAGTTACAGGATCAGAGAATGACACCGTTCCTCTGTCATAGTCCAGATCAACTCTCACACGCTTAAGATCCTGTTCGACAGGACAACCGGATGGTTCATACAGTCCATACCACACACTCCAGACATCAGTTTTGAAGAAATCACGTCCCTTCCTCTGGTTTGATGCTGTAGTTACTCCAAGACTCCAGCGTGAACTCTCTGTAACCTCCACATCCCAGCAGTGTGTTCCTGAGTTAAAACCCTCTGAACCCAAAACACATTGATAATAGTCAAATCTCTCTGGATTATCAGGAAGCGGCTGTTTGTTCCAGCTGAATCTTACACTGGTCAGATCATAAGACAGCACTAGATGTGGATTCGCAGTGTTTGGATCCAGAATCACAGGAGCTAATGAGACACAATCAACATCTGCTTTTATTCTGATGTTCATATAATGCTAAAATCTGTAATCTTCCCTTATGCATCATTTCTAATGTATGTGTAAGAGCACAGATCTACTCCAGACTCACTGTTTTGGATGATGTCCTGCATCTTCTTGCAGACTCTGAACTGCAGGTTGCCCAAGTAACGTGACACATCAATCAAAGCTCCAGAAGCCATCTGTGGATCCGGCTGTGAGATCTGGACTCTGGAAGAACATTCAGGAGTCAGAACTGCAGTGGTTTTGGATCAGAACCAGAGAGACCAGAGACACCAGCAGATCACTCACCTTTCCATTGAGACTGGAAAATTCTGCAGAATAAACACACCATTAATCATCAAGAACTCAATCAATCAATCAATGATGTAAAATCAGACCTTCAGAAAGCAGACGTCATTGTCTTTCATCATCTCCTCCATGTCTTTGATTGTGTGTGAAAGAGCTGAGATGTGTCTGTTCATCTCCTCCAGCTTCTTCTTCATCATCTGCTTCTTCTGCTCCTCTTCCTCCCTCAGTGCAGTGATTGTAGCTTCTTCTTCATCTCTGAGAATCTGATGAAGCTTCTCAAACTTCTGTTTAATCTGACGCTCTGTGTGATCAGCTTGAGACTGAAATCAAATCACATTAATAATCTCAATCAACACACATCAACACTTCACATCATCCACAGCATCAGTGAAATGTTTGGAAACAGTGACTGAATGTATGTTTCTCATGGTGCTCTTGATTTAATTTTTTCCACTTAAATGCTTAAAAATAGTTTTGGTAAACTGCTATGAATGTATTTACAAACCACAAAGTCTTTTGTGATTTATCTTGTCTTGGTTTTTGATTCCCATCTTTTCAGTCAAAATAAAGAATGACTAGCCTAAATCTATCCAAAACCTTTTATGATATACTGTATTGGGATTGTTGAATATGTTTATCTCTTGATTCTGTTTCCTCACCTTGATGTGTTGAACTGTTTTCACACACTCTTTTTTCATTTTCTGTCCATGTCTAAGTTTCTCTTGTAAGGTCTTCAGTGGTGTATTGAGCTCCTCCTAGAATTTGACAAAGTGAAAATATCTAAAACATCAGTTACTGGGAGATTTGAAATGCACTGTTGCAATAATCAGATAAAAATAAAGTTTCAGAGTCAAGGGCCAAGTGTCCAAATAAACGTGACACTAATCACAATACTGGTGACTTCAAATGAAACATTCAATAAAACATCAACAACTAAACCTTTGTTAATTCTCAATAAGAGCTTCTGTAGACATATGACAGAAATATATATTTTATGTCTTTTATCACGAGTTGATTTCATCTAAGGCTGTGGCTGGAAGTCAGTTGTAGTTCTTGTGTTTCTCTTTCCTTGAGTGATTCAGCTTGTTAACAGCAGGCGTTCATCATTAATGCTTAATCATCCCTTAATCAATGACTTAATTATTAACTTTAACACCATTTCAGTGTTATTTTTTTTTTTTACATATGAACACTGAATGATGTTAATTTAACACTGAAGATTTTGCTGATTTTCCAAAGGGCCTATCCTGATGAAGCGCACATTATTGCTGGAGGTTTTGATCAGGAAAACCTGAGGACTGTACTTCCAGAATTCATCCAACGTGTGAAATGTCCCATAAGGGGAAGTAATACACTTGATAATGTGTACTCAAATATAAAGCATGCCTACAGGGTTGTGCCCCTTCCACATCTGGGCCTGTTCGACCACATTGTGTTACTCCTCATTCCATCCCCCTCCAGAGGAAAACAAAGCCCATCATAAAAACTATCAAAATCTGATCTAAGGGAGCTCTTTTCCAACTACAAGACTGCTTTGTAGAGAATAAATGGTTGTTATTTGAACATCAGAAATTAGAGGAGTACACACAAACTGTTCTGCTTTACAAGCTATATTGATACAGTCACAACAAACAGATCAGAGTCTGTCAAAATCAGAGACCATGAATGACAAAATAAGTCCACACACTTCTTAAAGCTTGGGATATTGCGTTCAAGTCAGGAGACAGGGTCTTGTACAGCATGGCAAGAGCTCACCTAAAAAGAGGCATTAAAGATGGCAAAAAGGTCTATAAGAGGAGGATTGAGGACCACTTCACATATAACAACACAAGGTGTGTGTGGCAAAATGCCTTAGAGACAACACTATTCTGTCAAGTGGCTAACATGGCAAAATCAGAAAGCGCTTTATCAGCTTTTATTAATATAATATTTAGCTTACTGCAGTGTGCAACAAGTGTCACATAGCAACTACTAAGAGAACACACAGAATAACGTTATAACATAACTTTCAACATACTCAAATTAATTTAGTATGATCATTTTAACCAAGTAAATCAGTGCTGCATTATCCCACATACGCATGAACGAAGGCAACGGCAGCAACTGACTGTAGCATATAAGCATAAGAAAAA
Organism: Megalobrama amblycephala; assembly: GCF_018812025.1. Taxonomy (NCBI): domain Eukaryota; kingdom Metazoa; phylum Chordata; class Actinopteri; order Cypriniformes; family Xenocyprididae; genus Megalobrama; species Megalobrama amblycephala. The sequence continues at coordinate 42,712,579 of NC_063044.1, forward strand.
CTCCACTGCTTTCAATGCAACTCCAAGCCGGCGTGTCTTAAAGGTATGTGTCTTTCCAACTGCCTCGTTCCACTCCCGTGGCTCTCGGCCCGCCCTGCTTTATACCACAGTAACATTAATAAAACTTTATACATTAGCACATCCATGAACATGATTTCTGCCTGAGTCAGATTGCTTTCCATCGGCTGTGGAGGTGAAGAGGACATCTCCCATGATTTCATGTTCTTTTACGGCATCATCGAGCTAAGCCTTTGTTATTATTTTAAATAAGCAACCTCTAGTACCGAAACTTACACATTGTGCCTTTAAATGTTTTTTTAGATGTAGATATAAATTCCTAACTGTTCTTTTCTTCATTAGCCATTAATTTCAATAAACCACATTGGTTTTCCTCAGAGTTTGAGTCTGAGAGTGTTCAAATTAATGAGATAATTAAGTGATTAATTGAGTGATTATTGGCCATTAGTGAGGTCACCTGATATTAACAAGCAGAGTCACTGAAGGAAAGAGTCACCATTTCTAAGTCATCATCATGGTGATCAGTGTCGTTTTAGTTGTGCTCTTGTCCCTTGACTTTTTAATATTAAATTTTGTCTGGCTGCTGTAACCAAGTTTTAGTAGCCTGACAAGCCAATAGAAAATATGATCAGGTGTTGTTGGTTATGTTTTGGCATAATAATCATGGTGTGACCTGAATCACTTATCTCCTTTAAAGCCTAATCTCTGAGTTAGATTTGTAATATTGATTACGGCAGCTCTATAATTCTACAGCATGAGCATTTTCAATACAATCAGAGCAAATTTTAAAAGTTATTTTGATTAAAATCTTTGAGCTACTCGTTTAGACACACACAGACATCAAGAATCAGCGTATGAATCTCAACAACGGTAACAATCAAAATGCAACGCATTCTGGCTGCACCAATCAAAACAAAAACAATCATCACTCAATTAATTACTTAATTATCTCATTAACTTTACCACTGCTTCAATGTGAATTTTAACAATCTTGAGTGTGGACCACAAATAAACTGAGCAGAGTTCATTTAACACTGGGATTTTGCTGTGCAGAAGTACAGACTACACAAGATTTTTTTTTTAATGCATGTAATAAATGTTGTTTGTTCATAGACCTTTGTCCTCATGCACGTCACAATATGACAAGTTATTCAGCTCCTGACTAATAGTGATAGGAAATGCATTTTTTGGATCTTGTAATGCATGATATTTGATAATCAATTGTGCAGTTTTTTTTTTTTTTTTTTACATAATTAATTGCTGTTTCCAACTATATGGCAAATGTTGTACTTGGATATAAAATAGAAGAAATCTAAACAGATTTAAAGGATTAGTTCACTTTCAAATTTCCTGATAATTTACTCACCCCCATGTCATCCAAGATGTTCATGTCTTTCTTTTGTCAGTCGAAAAGAAATGAAGGTTTTTGATGAAATCATTCCATCAATTCTGAGAATTTTAGGTTTTAACCATAAATGCACGATGACGCTGCGTGTGCTTTAAAAACAATCGTATTCTGCTTGATTCCACTTCCTCTCACACACACACCACTCGAACCTTCCAAGTTTGTAAAGGTTGAAGCAAATTACAAAGACATTCACAGGCTTCATTCCACAGGATATGCAGTGTAAGGAATGCACTCTTTTCTTGGTGTTACGCTGTGTGTCGCCCACTGGCATTTTCCTTACAAATGCTCTACGAATTAATTTATGTCGTTTGGAATGGGCTTGTATATTACAAATATGAAACTCACTGGTAGAAGACTGCTTTCAATTTCAAATGCAAACGTTCCATTTGTAAAGAGTCACTGTATGCGACTCCATGTAAGTATCTGCATCTCAAAATGGTTTCATGATGCAAAATTAATGTAAACACAGTCAGTTGTCTTAAAGGATTAAACAGAATGGACAAACCACATCTTGTATTTGAAACGAGATCTGTGCAGATCTGTGTAGATTTTTTAATTTGTAGTTATTTTTTTTAAAAAGTACTTAGAATTACATATGTAATAAAAAAAAAAAAAAAAGATTTTAAGATTTTCAAGTCAGTAAATTAATTAATGTATAAGGAAAAAAGTAGATCAAGAATCATTTTGGAATTGGATCGTGACTCCAAGAATCTGAATTAGATCGGATTGTGAGGTTCACCCCTAATCAAAACCATGAAATTCTCCTACCTTGTAAGAAGAAACAACTTCACCGATGGGTCTGAATGTGTGATTTTCGTGTTGTTGTGAATCTCTGCACACTAAACACACAGGCTGTTTGTCCTCCAGACAGAAGAGTTTGAGTTTCTCACTGTGTAAACTGCAGATCTCCTCAGATCCTGATGAACACCTCTCATTTCTCTCTTTCAGGAACGACTCACACAAGTTTTTTAATGCAAGATTACATGGAGGAGGATGTTTTGACAATCTCCTGCAGACAGGACACTCCTGAGTTTCCTTGATTCTCCAGAACTGTTGAAGACACTCTTTACAGAAACTGTGACTACAAGATAAAACAACAGGATCCTTAAAGATTTCACGACACACGGGACAAGAAAGTTCTTCTACAGATACATTTAGTGATGCCATTTTCACTGTTGTCAAGAGATCCACTTATTTAAACTTCTTCTCAAAAAATAAATAACCACGAGGATCACAAAGATCTGCTGTTTATTCAGAAACAAACTTCTTACAAAAAAAAAAAACTATTTGAAAGTTTTATTCTTAATTTTCCACTGATCGCTGATTCCTTTTTGTTTGTCTCTTTCTAGAAATTCAGAAAAGAGGCAGCATAACAGATGGAGAAAAAATGAGACAGTCTCTTCCTGGTAAGTGTTGTAAGAGGGTGGAGTTTCTGCGTTTTTATTATCTTGCCTGATGATATCTTGTGTTCTTTGACCCCTTGCTGCATGATTTGACTCTAATCTCTGGATGGTGATTTAGAATATGAATGAATGATGGTCAAAACTGTTACAACACAAAATGAAGGGATGGAAACAGACAGCTCTGGTGTTTCAATTCTGTGTAAACAGGCTTAAAGGGTTCATTCACCCAAAAATGAAAATTATATTGATTTAATCACCCTCAAGCCATCCTCTGTGTATATGACTATCCTCTTTCAGATGAACACCATTTAAAAACCTTTAAAACTCTAACCCTTTAAATTTGAACAAAATGCATTAAAAATTCCAAACTTGCATTGAATCCTTGGATAAAACAGAAATTAACAATGAGAGAGCACAAATTGATGAACAGACTCGACACTTTATTTGTGAGCATTTTATTTCTTGCACTTTATTTGTTGGTGAATGTGTTTGAAGCGCACAGAGTTTCTCCAGGGTCTGTCATGATCAAATCATTGTCAAAATGATTTCTTGACATGCTGAAGTTTCAGTGATAAACGCTTGTCTGCTTATGGTGCTGAATGTCAGTGTTTGGAGACTTACAGTGAGCAGCACTTACAGAGATGTCAATCCAAGATAACAGATATCCTGCAGTGCTGTAGCACACATCTTACACCCCACAATGCACGGAAAGCAATGCAGTTCTCTAACTGGCTGTGGCCTGGAGCACCATCAGGACGTTCAAAGCAAGCCCCTGGATAACACTACCATCAGCACCTCCCTGGGCTTCCCTCTGTTCCAGCCCTCTCCCAGACTACCGTCCTCCACCAAAACTTCCTCCATCCATCCATCTGCCGGCGTGAGGTTGCGCCTTTCCGGGAGAAGGCATTACGTCACCAGTTCACCCTGCTTGGACTTCTGTTTTGCACTATTTTCTGCCACTAGTTTGTTTGGTATCATCATCAATCATCTTCTTCATGCGTGTATTTACAGTATGTTTGTTTACAGTAATTTTGCAGTTAGATACAAGAGAAGTCCTACTGTGGAATTACTGTGAAAGTCATGCAATTATTAACCTGGAACATACTTTAATTTCACTCTAAATTTTTTAATAGTGTATTTATTCATTAGACATTTGTTCTTATTATATACTGCTCATTCCAATAGTTTCTAGAATTTAGTTAAACGTTACTATACTTAAACTACACTTAATTTTTAGTTACTAAAGTAACTTTAGATCAAAGATATCCTGAACTTGATGGGTACTAGTATTTTTTTTATAAATCCAAAGCTGCTTTGATACAATCTTGTATAAAGACGTGACAACACAGTTCAAGGTTTCAAGACTCTTTTTTTTTTAACCATGCTTTAAAACTTAATTATCAAGCCAAACATTTAATTATAATCAAAATTTGGTCTGAAACTGAGTTAAACTCAAAGATTTCAGTTATTCCCAGAGACACTGAGCATTTGTTTTTATGAATCAGATGTGTAAACAGCTGTAATCAAGTATTTCTATACTAAATATATTTTATTCAACATTGTTGTGGATTAGAAAGAACCTTTTACATCCATTTATTTCAATGAGCAAATGATCATTTAACCTCTATAACTGAAATATTGAAAATGTACATGTTGAATTAACTCTTTCAGTGGCATAATACAAAAATAAAAATTATACTATTATAAAATTATGTGAAAATTAACAAAGTTACACCTCACTGAAATAATTGGGTAAATTAACCTAAAATGTGACTCCTAAAATGGGATTTGCGACCCAACAGTGCTTCTCATTGGTCAGAAATCATAAATAACATGATTTATTTAAACCTTCATCGTGTGTTTTAATTCAGTGCAACATAACAGTTGATTAAATATTGTGTAATGAATAAAAATATATTATTGACAACTTTTTCCATAATTTTCCCCTTCACTTTTTCTATAACTTTAAAATTTTAAAGTTCCCTGATATTTGCAGGTTTTCCATGAGAAACCCTGAAAATATCTGAATATATTGTGTTACGACCCTAGTCTAGGGTCGGGGAAGTTAACATAAATGAAGAGGTCTGAAACTGTTACAGTGAGCATGTTTGTTTATTTATTTTTTTTTTTTCTTTAGGTCTCTTTTGTCACTATACAGTAACAAGGAATTCTCTTCAGGATTGGGTAGTGCCAAAATAGTAAACAAAACAGGTCCTTAACTAAACCCAGGGACTCTAAATAACCTATGTGAAAGAAAAAAGAAACATAACAGTCTTCCCTGTCTAGAGAGAGAGAGAGAGAGAGAGAGAGACACACACCGAAAACACGTCCCCAAACGTGACAATTGGGACTAAAATTAGTAATTTGATATTAACTTCACCTCAGCAGACAATATGGGATGGACTTTATGAACAATGATTTTACAGACTGATTAATCTTAGATTAATAAACTTTCAAACTACTTGTTTATTGATCTGTTGTATAACAGCAATAAGAGACTGTGAGTGTTACTGTAGTGCTGGAAATCAGTCATGTGATCACCTGTGGCCCAATCACAGCCTTACTGATATTCAGATTAACAGCACTCTTACTCGTGATTTGGATTAAATACCAAAAACATGATTACTGACTATTGACTGGTAAGATTTTCAGAGAGGAAGAAAATTCAAAGAACGGAAAGAGTGTGTCAGTGAAGGTGGTTGTGAATGTGTGTAGATGTGTGTTAGTTACAGGATCAGAGAATGACACCGTTCCTCTGTCATAGTCCAGATCAACTTTCACACGCTCAAGATTCTGTTTAACATGAAAACCAGACCCACTAAGTCCATACTGCACCCACCAGACATCAGTTTTATAGAAATCAAGTCCCTTCCTCTGGTTTGATGCTGTAGTTACTCCAAGAACCCACCATGAATTCTCTGTAACCTCCACATCCCAGCAGTGTGTTCCTGAGTTAAAACCCTCTGAACCCAGAACACACTGATAACAGTCAAATCTCTCTGGATTATCAGGAAGAGGTTGATTGATCCCGCTGTATCTCACACTGGTCAGATCATCAGACAGGTCGAGATGTGGATGAGCCGTGTTTGGATCCAGAATCACAGGAACTGATGAGACACAATCAACAGCTGCTTTTATTCTGATGTTCATATAATGATCAAGAGTGAACCGTACACAGATTATTATGAATTATAACACTCGTCCTATTGATCAAACACATCAGACATTTTTATTATCAGTGTTTAATAGGGGTGTAATGATACACAAAAATGACGGTTCAGAATGTACCTCAGTTTTGAAGTCACAGTTCTGCACAGGTTCGGTACAGCAGAGTGAGAAAAAAACATTGTTTCTATTTTTATTAAACACTGTTTTACTGAACAAACTGTGTCTCTGTCTTTAGATGTTTTCAATTATAATTAAAATTTTTCATAAGGATAAAAAAAATCTATCTCTGCTAATGCTGTAAACTATTAGGTAGCCTTTACTTGCACATTACTATAAGGTTACAATTAACAAAAGAGCCCAAATTATTAAATTCAGTTGCTATTTATGTTTCAGATATAATCATCAAAACTCAAATAATATGTATTGTAAGCATGTAAATTACACATAAGGCAGTTCCCTTTCAAGGGAACTCGTGCTGCATCAAATGCTTTTGGGAACACCTCTGCATGATTGCGTTGTGAAGCACATATGAAATCATTCCAATAGAGTGACGGAATGTCATAGGCGGGTGACGTCACCGGCCAGGAAACTATAAAGCCAACCCGAAAACACATTCATTCATCAGATTCAGCAGGGTTCTACCCACAGTGGTGGGCCCCGAGCAGGCTCTGGTGTTGGCACAAGAAGTAGAGACTCTGCTGCGAAAGGAGGCTATAGAAATGGTCCCTCCCCCCAACAGGGAGTCAGGATTTTACAGACAGTACTTAATTGTTCCAAAAAAAGATGTGGGGTTGCGTCCGATTTTAGATGTACGTCAGCTAAATCGAACTGTAGCAAAGCTCAAGTTCAAGATGCTCACAGTCAAACACATTGTGTCACAAATCAAGTCCGAGGACTGGTTTGTCATGATAGATCTTATATCTATATATCTACGCATAATTCCATGTATAAATCGTCCCACAACACAGTAAGTTCCTGAGGTTTGCTTTCGGGGGCAAAGCATACCAATATCGGGTTCTTCCCTTCGGCCTAGCATTGTCACCCCGCACCTTCACCAAATGTGTAAACGTGGCTCTGACACCCTTGCGCATGCAGGGCATCCTCATCTTAAACTACATCGACGATTGGTTGATTCTAGCTCAATCAGAGCAGATGGTGGTTCAACATCGAGATGTTGTTCTTGCCCACATGAAGAAGTTGGGGTTGTGGATAAACGTAAAGAAAAGTGTGCTTTCTCTTGCTCAGAGAACCAGTTATCTAGGAGTGGTATGGGATTCGAATGTCATGCGTGCTCGTCTGTCACCTGCTTGCCTAGCATTGATTCTCTCAGCTGTTACAGACATAAAGCTAGGCCAGTCACTCACTGTCAAACTGTTTCAGAGACTGTTAGGTCTGACGGCAGCAGCATCCAACGTGATACCTTTTGGCCTGCTGAAGATGAGACCGTTGCAGTGGTGGCTCAAAACCAAGGGGTTCTCGCTGAGGGGGAATCCTTTTCTTGTGATCAAGGTCACGCAGCAATGCCTTCATGCTCTAGTCATATGGAAACAACCTTGGTTTCTGTCCCAGGAAGCTCTCGGGCGTTGCGTCACGCTAACGACAGATGCATCCCTCACAGGCTGGGGGGCGATCATGAGTGGTCGCTCTGCTCGGGGTCTATGGCAGGACCATCATCTCTCCTGGCTCATACATCGCCTGGAGATGTTGGCGGTGTTTCAGGCCCTGAAACATTTCCTTCCAGACCTAAGGGACCATCATGTGCTTGTTCGCTCAGACAACACATCAGTGGTCTCATACACAAATCATCAGGGGGTTCTGAGGTTGTGCCCATTATACAGACTGGCTCATCAGATCCTCCTGTGGACCCAGGGGAAACTGCTCTCAATCAAGGCAATTTATATCCCAGGGTACCTCAATTTGGGAGCAGACATCCTGTCGAGGCATTGGCCAAGGCCCGGGGAATGGAGACTTCACCCCAAGGTGGTGAAGCTCTTATGAGAGAACTTCAGCAGAGCCGAAGTGGATCTGTTTGCGTCTCGAGAGATGACTCACTGCCCATTATGGTTCTCCATGACAAACCCAGCACCTCTGGGGCTGGACGCTATGGTACAGCTGTGGCCAAGGCTATGTCTGTACGCATTTCCCCTGACTGCGCTGCTCCCGGGAGTTCTGGAGAGAGTTTGCCAGGACGGGGTCCGTCTGTTGTTAGTAGCCCCGTTTTGGCCAGCCCGAGTATGGTTCTCAGACCTGATGTCCTTGCTAGACGGCTTTCCAATGGAGATTCTGATCAGGAAGGACCTTCTCTCTCAGGCGAGCAGGTCCATCTTTCACCCCCTCCCGGAGTTGTGGAAACTATGAGCTTGGCTTCTGAGGGGGCAACTGAGGTTGTTGAGACCATCCTCTACTCCAGAGCTCCCTCCACAAGGAAACTTTTATGCCTTGAAGTGGAAATTATTCACTTCTTGATGTGAAAATCACCAGTGGGACCCAGTTAACTGCCCCGCTGGTGTGGTGCTGGAGTTCCTGCAGGTAATGTTTTCCACAGTGCTATCCCCCTTCACAATAAAGGTGAACGTGGCAGCCTTAGCTGCTTACCACGCTCCTTTGAGTGGTGTATCTTTGGGGAGACACCTACTTATAACTCGTTTCCATCGTGGCACTTTGAGACTTAGACCTGCAGTTTGCACAAGGGAACGGGCTTGGGACTTGGCCGTTGTACTACAAGGCCTTTCTCTGGCCCCCTTTCAAGCCTATTGAAGAAGTTCCTGAGAAGTTTCTCACATTAAAAACCATATTTCTGCTTGCTATCTAGTCTCTCAAGAGGATTGGAGACATTCAAGCCCTTTCGGTATCTCCCTCGTGCTTGGAATTTGTGCCATCTCACTTGCTTACAAGTCGCTGTGTCACCCTGCCATACTCCCAGCATGCCCGTAAGTGCCTTGCTTCAGGTTTCAGAAGCTGAATGAATGTGTTTTCGGGTAGGCTTTATAGTTTCCTGGTCGGTGACATCACCTGCCTATGACGTTCTGTCACTCTACTGGACTGATTTCATACGTGCTTCAATCATGCAGAGGCGTTCCCAAAGCGTTTGACGCAGTGTCTCGTTCCCTATTCAGGGAACTAAGGTTACATACATAACCAAAACATTTTTGCATTAACTTCTGTTTCTCCAATTCGTTGCTGAAATCTAATCATTTACATAGTGGCTGTCATAACTTGTTTTCATGATGGATTTGTTTAGGCCTTACATTAACTAACAGGTGAAATAAAATATAATTAATATATAGGCTAATGTATATTTAACGAAACGTTAATTTCTCTAACAAACTAACAAGCTGTTGACTCTGAATGGCTTTTCTGAGGTAAACAATACTACGTGACATATTGTTTACAAACTGTTTTACTGACATCTTTTCGCTGTTGAAACACTGATTCAACGATTACACGAGATATGATACATTTCAGTAAGCTGTACTGTATGTTTCAACATACCTTCAGCTGTTCATTCATGTTAGTTCTGTAGTATAAAAGAGGAAGGGATGATCACGTTCACTCATGCTCTGCGCTGCTGTTTGAACTGAGGCACTTATACAGCGATCTGTCACGCCACATCAAAAAGCATCAAAACGCCATTAATTGTTTGAATTTTGTGATAAAATGGACAGAATCTGAAAGATGGCACTTTGTTTCTTATCGTAAGTAACAAAACACAGAGCTTATTGCGATTATTGGTTGTTAATGCCGGTTAAAAGTGGTTAGGCTAAATAGCATTTAGCTCTTACGTCCCCTTCTGGATTGGAGTGTGGATCGCCTGTGACTGACAGTATTCTTCGTGTAACTGCATAACGTTCATACCGTGATGGTTCGGAACGAAAATATGTACCGTTAGACCCCTAGAGTTTAATGGCATCAGAGACAAACAATACATTAACACAATATATTCAAACCACAGTCTTTAAAAACTGATTAAAGTTCTTCTTAATGTTATCAATCTGGCCACAGCTTTCTAAGGAAATTATAAAAAAATAATTTTATTCATGAACTCGAGGGACTGTCAATAGTTCCCCTAGTAATAAAATCATAATGGAAACTCTACATATTTTGGAATTCATATTGAAGTTCTTGAGTTCACAATATTATATTTGAGCTTCAATGTGTCAGTCTGAAGAATCTCAAATGAAACCTCAAGTATCTTTTCACTTTTACACTGTTGAGTTTGTTGAGTAGATGTTGAGTTGAGTTTGTTGAGTCTACTTGAGTCTACTTGAGTAGATGAAGAAAAGATAAACATTCTCAAAAAAGAGTGATAATGTTATATACCTAAACTATAGTAGTCAACATTTGAAGTGGATCAAAACCTTTCATCAAAGTTGTCCTAAAACCTTCTTCTTAGGACAACTTAGTTCTTAGGACAACTTTGATGAACTTTTTTGATCCACTTCAAATGTTGACTGTAGTATGATTTTCACTTACTACAAACTTAAATAATCTACTGCGTTTGTGTTATGAAAAACCCCTGTGTGATTTCCAGTGTGTGTAAGAGCACAGATCTTCTCCAGACTCACTGTTTTGGACGATGTCCTGCATCTTCTTCCAGACTCTGAACTGCAGGTTGCCCAAGTAACGTGACACATGAATCAAAGCTCCAGAAGCCATCTGTGGATCCGGCTGTGAGATCTGGACTCTGGAAGAACATTCAGGAGTCAGAACTGCAGTGGCTTTGGATCAGAATCAAAGAGACCAGAGACACCAGCAGATCACTCACCTTTCCATTGAGACTGGAAACTCCTGCAGAACAAACACACCATTTATCATCAAGAACTCAATCAATCAATCAATCAATCAATCAATCAATCAATCAATGATGTGAAATCAGACCTTCAGAAAGCAGACGTCATTGTCTTTCATCATCTCCTCCATGTCTCTGATTGTGTGTGAAAGAGCTGAGATGTGTCTGTTCATCTCCTCCAGCTTCTCCTTCATCAACTGCTTCTTCTGCTCCTCTTCCTCCCTCAGTGCAGTGATTGTAGCTTCTTCTTCATCTCTGAGAAACTGATGAAGCTTCTCAAACTGCTGTTTAATCTGACGCTCTGTGTGCTCAGCTTGAGACTGAAATCAAATCACATTCACTTCAAAAAGTTACATCAAAGTTAAAGGGTAAATGTGGGTTAGTAAACTACAACTTTAACTTTCTGAAGTACTAGTACTGTAGCCATAGATGCACTGTGTCTGTAATGTGAAAATACACATGAATCTCTCACAAAACAAAACAACAACACTCTCACAAAACAACACTATTTTAAATGGTGTTTTAGGCCTTAGTTCAATTTGGACTTTTAGATTTAGATTTTATAAATATGATTTAGAAAAAAACAAAAAAAACAAAACATTGTCAGTGGAAGTTGCTTTCAGTTTAAACATCTCAAACATGCATTTTATTCTGGGACTAGTTTAAGCCTTGTCTGTGAAACTGAGGGTCAGAGTTTATACTGTATAATCCACAGAGTGTTAAAATGAACAATAAATCAGTGTTAATGTTAATTAAGAGACTAATTGAGTGATGAATGAGCATTAGTGATGAACACCTTTTGTTTGATGTCACCATTATGGTGATCAGTGTTTGCTTTCATTGGGCAGTTTGACTTGACTTTTTAACATTAATTTTCTCTGGCTGTTGTATCTATGTGTTTTAACTTAAGTCACATTTGTTATGCCAAAGCAAGCCAAGAGAAAATGTGACTGGGTTTTGTTAATTATGTTTTGATAAGAGAATAATCATCATGTCACAAAGATGACAATATCTGAACTCCTTGGACATTTTTTGGTCCCCACGAAGAAAACAGCTTATAAATCATACTAATTTGAATAATATCAATAACTAATGTAAAACATGTAAAAATGCAGAAAGTTTTCTGTGGTTAGTAGGTTTAGGGGTAGGAGATATAGTTTGTTCATTATGAAAATTATAATGTCTAATTCCCCATAAAACATGAAAACCCAACATTTGTGTGTGTGTGTGTGTGTGTGTTCCAGTCAATAATGGAACATATATATTTGTCAGATAAATTGACTCAGCTGTTCTAATCAAACTATTAAATATTTCACAAGTATCAATCCTCACCTTGATGTGTTGAACTGTTTTCTCAAACTCTCCTTTAATGTTTTCATTGTGTTTCAGTTTCTCTTGTAAGGACTTCAGTGCTGTATTGAGCTCCTCCTGGAATTTAAAGAGAAAATCTATAAGACACTAGATGTTTCTGTAATATATAAATATATGTAATACATAAGCTTAAAGTTCACCCAAAAAATTACACTTCCGTCATTAATTACTCACCCTCATGTTGTTCCAAACCTGACTTTTGTTCATCTTCGGAACACAAATGAAGATATTTTTGATGAAATCTGAGAGTTTTCTGTCCCTCCACTGACAGCTACGAAACTACCACTTTGACTCAAAAAGTTCATTGGAGATCATAAAACTATTCCATATAAATTGAGCAGTTTAGTTTTTTCCAGGAGACCCCTATTTTACATTCAAAACCCAATTTTTGTGTTATGCAGCACGTTTGTGCTTCCACAAGAACCAATGAGGTTCATCAATTTATATGGATTAGTTATACTATCTCTTTGTGAACTTTTTGAAGCCAAGAAAAGTAACAGAAAGCTTTCAGATTTCATCAAAAAGATTTGTGTTCACAAGTTCACACTTACATATAATTATGTAGTATAAAGGTTATGCGTATTTGGCGCGCTGTCCAAGGGGAGTGCTCCAAGCTCTAAATTTTGGCCTAAACTCAGAGTACTCCCCCCAGTTGAGGTAAGAACTAGAAGCAAGGAGATGGGGTGGTGGAGGGATGGTGATAAACCGTCAAACGAACAGAGGTAAGTCTGCTGTATTTATACCTCTTGTCGTTAATTGATTTAACTGATTGTGCTCCTCTCTTGTTAATTAGGTTATCTGAACATGCTCTTCCCGGACTTTGTTAATGAAACATCATTTTGAAAATGAACAAAAATCTTACTGGTATGGAATAACATGAGTATATTAATGAGTAATTAATGACAGAATTTTAGTTTCTGGGTGAACTAACCCTGTAAGTGTTTATCCTCATATTGAAATCCATCTTACCTTATATGATGAAACCACTTCACTGATGGGTCTGAATTTATGATTTTCGTGTTGTTGTGAATCTCTGCACACTAAACACACAGGCTGTTTGTCCTCCAGACAGAAGAGTTTGAGTTTCTCACTGTGTAAACTGCAGATCTCCTCAGATCCTGATGAACGCCTCTCATTTCTCTCTTTCAGGAACGACTCACACAAGTTTTTTAACACAAGATTACATGGAGGCTCGTGTCTTGACACTCTCCTGCAGACAGGACACTCCTGAGTTTCCTTGGTTCTCCAGAACTGTTGAAGACACTCTTTACAGAAACTGTGACTACATGACAGAAGAACAGGAGCATTGAAGATTTCACGACACACAGGACAAGACAAATCATCTTCAGATAGTGAAGCCATTTTCACTGTTTGATCTCCAGAAATCTAAACTCTTTCACTTTCTGAATCAAGGTTTTAAACATGAATAATATCTTCTGTCTGTTCAGGAACAAACACTTCAAATCCTTCCTGAAAGTTTTTCCTATTCGTTCTTCATTGTTTGCTTATTCCTCATTGCTTTTGTCGAGACATTAAAGTCAGTATGACAGAAAAGAGAAATAACAAGTCAGTCTTTTCCAGGTGAGTGTTGTAAGAGGGTGGAGTTTCTGATCACATGGGTGTGGTTTTTTTAACCTTTCCCTCACACACCTGGGGCACGTTCAAGCTCAAACCGGTGCACAACGTTTTGCTACGGTTTCCGGGTTGAACGACATGTTTCCTGGAAACGGGGTTTGAGATATGTTTTCTCTTGTTTGGTGGGTGTGTCAAAAATGTCAGCCCAATCAGCAGCAGCATGTATATATATGACATGGGATTAAAGAGACAGCTTGCATAATGGGTCCAAGTAAAGTAGTTTACAAATGTGTTCTTTTTTATTCTGAATGGCAAGGGCAGTGACTGTAACATTGAGCGTATTTTGCAGTTTTAAACACGTATTTGTACCGGTTTCATCAGGCTCTGAAATTCTTCAAAAAGAACACAAAGAATGGCCTTCTCAGCTGCCGTAGTCGCAACTCTTGCATCATCAGAAACAGGGTGTTCAACGCACCACCGTTTCCCTTTAAAAAACGTTTTGCAACATTTTGTCGAGGCTGAACGCAGCCCTAGTTAAACAAACACTGAGTTTCAAAGAAGGTTTGGAGATGACAAATCTATAATCCAAACTAATTTTTAGATCAGGCTCAAAAGGCTCACTACGCTATAAACATTCTCTGTCAGCAAGATATAGGCCTAATAATAATATATATATAAAATAAAATTTTAATATTGTCAATTAAATATAATTATATATTATATGTATAGCCTAATATAATAAACAATTTTGTCTCTACATTTCTTTCACACTAAACTGGAATGTTTTCATCAAAAACCTTCATTTCTTTTCAACTGAACAAAGAAAGACATGAACATCTTGGATGACATGGGGGTGAGTAAATTATCAGGAAATTTTCATTTGAAAGTGAACTAATCCTTTCATTTGGAGTGAGAGATACAGGGGGAGTGACTTTATAGTATCAAATACCCATCATTTTACTCACAGCTGATTGGTTCAGTTTGGGTTTGGATGTCTAACTCAGAATAAAACCTGCTCTGGAGCAGGTTAGCCGTGTAACGCAAATTACCATAAACCCCGCTAAAAAACAATCCACTGTTGTGAGCACGAAAAACCAGAGTTTGCTCAAACTAATCTCAAACTCACCTGGGGTGCATTTCCCAAAGCGAACTATGGTCGTAAGTTCCGTCGTTACCAATAGAGTTCAATGGGACTTACGACCATAGTTCACCAACGATGCTTTCGGGAAACGCACCCCTGGGTAGCATCTGAAACCAACTTTTTGCAACAGGCCACTGGGGTCCGTTCTTCGTACGTGGTTAACTCAGTTAGCTGGATTTGATTGATGACGATTTAGCATGATCTTGGATTGTTCGTTTTTTTGACACTCATCCTGGACTTGCTGTCATAGCAACAGGTCCGCAAGCTTAAACCTGCTCCTGAACAGGCTTATTTCATGTAAACAGGATTAGACTGCATCTTTATAAGCAGAGGAGGTGCTTAAAGTCTGTCCCAGCCACTGCTACTTTCTTACAAGAGTACCCTAATGTGAACCAGGGACAAGAATAATGACTTAAAAATAAATTTGCAAATAATATTATAACACTGTATAGTCTATCATAGACACAGCCCATTTTACGTAAGACCTTCGTTAATCTTCGTAACACAAATTAAGATATTTTTGTTGAAATCCGATGGCTCCGTGAGGCCTGCATAAGGAGCAATGACATTACCTCCCTCAAGATCCATAAAAGCTCAATCAGTACATGTGAGTACAGTGGTTCAATATTAATATTATAAAGTGACAAGAATATTTTTGGTGCACCTAAACAACAAAATAACGACTTATATAGTGATGGCCGATTTCAAAACACTGCTTCAGGAAGCTTTGGAGCATAATGAATCAGTGTATCGAATCATGATTTGGATCACGTATCAAAACACCAAACTGCAGAAATCACGTGACTTTGGTGCTCCGAACAGCAGATTCAACACGCTGATTCATTACGCTCCGATGCTTCATGAAGCAGTGTTTTGAAATCTGCCATCACTAAATAAGTCGTTATTTTGTTTTTTTTGGTGCACCAAAAATATTCTCGTCGCTTTATAATATTAATATTGAACCACTGTACTCACATGAACGGACTTAAATATGTTTTTAGTACATTAATGGATCTTGAGAAAGGAAATGTCATTGCTCCCTATGGGGGCCTCACTGAGCCATCAGATTTCATCAAAAATATCTTAATTTGTGTTTTGAAGATGAACGAAAGTCTTACGGGTGTGGAACGACATGAGGGCGAGTAATAAATGACAGAACTTTAAATTAAAGGGTTAGTTCACCCAAAAATGAAACAGCTATTATGGGAACAGCTTGATGCAGCGCAGGAGATGCAGATAACTTGATCTTGACCCTTAAGAAACTTTAACTAAATCCAGATATTTTAATCCAAACTGCAAATTTGTTTGAAGAACCAAATTCGCCAGAGTTCAGTTATCACAATTAGAAGATCTGGGATCTATCAAATCATCGCAGATGTATTAAGCGAGGTATGACGATCTGACCCCAGGAGTGAAGTTGCCCATCACAGACATATACTGATAATAATAATAAAAGACTCAAAGACACCTTGTGTTTTATTGCACTTTATTTATTGGTGATTTAGTTATTGGTATATTTATATAGTTTTTCCAGGGTCTGTCATGAACACATTTTTGTCAAAATGATACCTTGACATGCTGAAGTTGCAGTGATAAACACTCATCTGCTTATCTTGCGGATTGCCAGTGTTTGGAGACACGAGCAGCACTTACAACGATGTCAATCCAGTTTCTGTCTCTCCATCAGTTCTGCATCATCCTGCACGTCAAAAGAAATGAATGCATGAAACAGTCTGCAGGGAGCAGATGCCTATATCATTCATGTGAAATCTAAGCATCTCTAATGAAACTGTAGCAGGATCTGAAGCATCTCAGCTCTCGTGAGGACAGAGAGAAGATAACACAGATCCTGCAGTGCTGTAGCACACATCCTACACCCCACAATGCACGGAAAGCAACGCAGGGCTCTAACTGTGTGCACATTCAAAACAAACCAGGGTTTAAAGGGTTTAAAACATGTGCTAATCATTCAATTCAAAGTCAAATGGAGATTTTCAAACTAAGTTTAATTATAAAAAGCAGAAATAACACACCTGAGGGATAAGATATGTACAGAAAGTCTGTCACTTCAAGCTTTCATTATATTAAAGTACATTCCCTCACGTTTAACTGACTCTGAAATGCCCTCGTGGTGAACACGTGGTAACTGCGCTCCTGTCGCGTGAGCCCAAACGTTTCTCTAACCGCACCGTTTAAAGATTGTACAGTATTTCTTCTTGGTAAACAATATCATTAGAACAATCTGAATACCTGAAATAAATCGCTTTAATCGAGAAAGTCCAACGCTTCAGATGTTTCCCGCCGCTGCTTCTACGTTCAGTCCAGCCATGTTTCTCTGTGTTGAATCGCCAACTGTCGGTAGGAGCGAAGAGACATGCGTATAAAAGCCTAGCTCATTAATATTCATTACGCAACGTGACGTACACCCAGTAGGACTAAAGGAAAGGCGGGAGTTTGGTGCGTTGGATAGCTATATTTGGTGAGTTGTATTTTTTAAATACAAAGTGCTTTAGGATGACTATTTTACATATTCCAAAAGGATCAATTTCAAAAAGACAAATAAGAAGAAGGAATTAAAAAATGCCAGTACATTAGGTTATATTAGCCATATATTAGGTTACCAGGCAACTGCAGAATAAGCTAATTAATATTTATGATCTTAGATCTTGTAATTTAGCCCTAAATATGATCATTTGATTTTACAGTACTAAAAATAAATTGTAAATGCTGCGTGCTTGGGCTCTTATTGGCTTTTATTTTTACAGCGCTTGTGGTCAGAGATTGGAGTGTCTTTTAAAACCCCAAAAAGCGAGAATCTGCGGGTAACGTTAATCAATCACTGTCATTGGTCTTCTTCATTTCGACATAAAGTCCTAATAAATCATGAATGTGTTCGTCATTTAGACCTAATGCAAAAAATGACCATTTTATATTACCTTACTAAAAATACAATGTAAATACTTCCTGCTTGGGTTGTTTTGGGACTTTTATTTTGACATCGCGGTTGTGGTCAGAGAGCGTCTGGTGTTTGTGTTTTTCTGCTCATGTTCAGACCTTCAGACTGCAGAGATGCGCTTCATCTGCGTCTGCTTATGTTTTCTAAACCCATCAACGATCATATTATTGTGATTTATCTATCAATATCTGTTTTTGCTCATCGATGGTCATAATATGACGAGCTCTTTCTCCAGACCTTCAGCTCAAGGGGCCACAGGTTTGATATTATATTGATATTATATTATTTTTTTCTGTTTCTCGATGAATGGATAGAAACTTTTACGACAGATGTGTGTCGAGTTAATGTGTCTGAGGTTAAATTATTGTATCTTAAGAAGAAACCTAAACTGACCTCACTGCATAACAAATTGTTATTCTCTCTCTCTCTCTCTCTCTCTCTCTCTCTCTCTCTCTCTCTCTCTCTCTATATATATATATATATATATATATATATATATATATATATATACACAGAGCTGGGTAGATTACTTATGAATTGCAATCAGTTACAGTAATACAATCTCTTAGATTGCTAATTTTTGGTAATGTAATCTGACTACTTTTGGATTACATTTAGATTACTTTTGTGCTAACCCTTATTTGATGCCACATATATTGTAGGATAATCTTGTACTATTTTGACAGATACAAAGAAAAAAATATATTCCAATAAACATATTCTATTCACTAACAACATGGACAGTTAATACCTCAAAATACTAACACTAATGTGCCTGTTAGTGTTTGCTGATAGTAACACTGAATAAAACAAAATCACATCTTATGATTTTAAAACATATTTACTTAAAATTTAGTAAATTTAGAAAACAGCAACATTATAAAAACAAATATTCTTGTTGTTGCTGATTTCTGTGGACGTCTGGTGGCGGTGGTCCCCCTCACCACCAGAAAAACGCATCACGAATGCATATAAGAGGCAGGTTAATTATGAAAAAAATGTAAACGTAAAAAAATGAAAAATTAGGAGAATCAATGAATTGTGAACAACTTTCTGCCATTGTGTAAATAATATGTAATCATGCAATCTTTAAAAAAGTAACTGTAGTCTGATTACGAGTATTTTAAAAAGTAGTTTACTCTAATTACATGTACTTGATTTTTGGAATCTGATTACGTAATCCAGATTACATGTAATCAGTTACTACCCAGCTCTGTATGTGTATACAGTGTCCTCCACAATTATTGGCACCCTTAGTAATTATGAGCAAAGGCGGCTGTGAAAATAAATCTGCATTGTTTATCCTTTTGATCTTTCATTAAAAAAATTCACAAAATTATAACCTTTCATTGAAGGAAAAGAATTGAAAGTGGGGGGAAAAATCACATTATGAAGATCAGAGACCAGAGACCATTCCTTCACACAGAATCTCTCCAGATCCTTCAGATTCCAGCTCCATGTTAGTGCTTCTTCTCTTCAGTTCACTCCACTCATTTTCTTTAGGGTTCAGGTCAGGGGACTGAGATGGTCATGGCAGAAGCTTAATTTCATGCTCAGTGACACATTTTTGTGTTGGTTTTGATGTTTGTTTTGGATCATTGTCCTGATGGAAGATCCAACCACAAACAAGCTCAACAATCTTTTGCTGCACATCAGAACTATATTCTTTGGTTTTACTCATTGTGATGAATGATTATGGGAATTTGGCCTTTGTGTTTCCTCATGTTTATACTGCTGTGGAACAGGAAGTCATGGCTGGACAATTTCATGTTCATGATCACCCTGGTGTGCTAAAAAATGTAAATATGAATGGGAATATACTTCAGAGATATTTTACTCATAGAATTTCTAGGGATGCCAATAATTGTGACCAACATGTATTGGAGAAAAACATTTATTTCATAATGTGAGTTTCCCCCCACTTTCAACTGTTTTCCTTCAATGAAAGGTTAGAATTTTGTACATTTTTTTTGAATGAAAGATCAAAATGATAAACAATGCAGATTTATTTTCACAGCCGCCTTTGCTCATATTTACTAAGGGTGCCAATAATTGTGGAGGGCACTGTATATATATATATATATATAATATAAATTTTTTATTTCTATAGAGTTCCCATGGTATCTGTTTGTCGTTGTTTTTTAACAGCAGATGACCCGTTGTTGTACTGTATGTGTTTTCCTCAGAGAAGGACCGGCTGCTGAGCCCCGTGATGGGATACGGCTCCGGCGACCTGAATGGTGGGTGTCACGGCAGCCCTTCCTCCCTGGACGTGTGCTCGTCGGGCTCGGGGAAGCGGACGGAGGAAGAGGAGGAGGCCCTGAGGAGGAAGCTGAAGTACTTCTTCATGAGCCCCTGTGATAAATACCACGCTAAAGGCCGCAAACCCTTCAAACTGGTGCTTCAGCTGCTGAAGATCATCATAGTCACTGTACAGGTACATCAACCCACTGAGAGTCTTTCTGTCTGCTCCAGCATTCATATTCATCAGCAGCTTCAAAAAAGGTCTGAAAGTCATTGCATTTGATAATAAAAATATCAAAGCATGTGCTTATTTAATGCACTCAACATCTCATTAAAACAATTTTATTAATTTAATTTATTTAAATCATGTAATATTTTTTGTAATTATTATAAATAATATTATTTGCATTGTTTTACACATTATTGCATTATGCAATTTATTGTGAGAACAACCGTTCACAGGAGATTTATTAATATTAGGAGCCTAATAGAAGTTATTATATTTTACATATAGCCAATTTCATGAATGCAGTTGTGTTGCAATCAGTTAAATGCTTATCATCTCTTTAACCCTCTGTTATTGGACACTTTTGCTTTTAGTTTTGTTGACTGGTAATATACGTGATATTAATTACATTATTCCTCATTTAGCACTTATTTAAAGTGACATGCCACCATTACTTCTCAGAATTGTGATATAAACTCGCAATTGCGAGAAATAAAGCCAGAATTGCATGATGTAAAGTCGCAATTGCATGTTATAAAGTCAGAATTGTGACTTCTCTCGCAATTTTTTCTCAGAATTGTGAGTTTATATATATCGCAATTCTGACTTTATAACACGCAATTGCGAATTTATTTCACAATTCTGAGAAAATAAGTCAGAATTGCAAGAAAAAAAGTCAGAATTGTGAGTTTAAATCAGAATTGTGAGATTATTTTTTATTCAATGGCAGAAAAACAAGCTTCCATAGAAAGAGGCTTTCAGAGTCATTTAGGGTACATTTACAAGACAACAATGTACTAAAAATGGAAAAATTTAAAACAAAAAATTTCCTTTGCATTTTTCACGTACAGACGACAACTTTGTCAAAACAATCCCTGTTCACACTGATCCGCGAAAACGACTAAAAACGCTGTATTATTCATGCCAGGCAAGTAGATGGTGATGTCACTTTGTAAAGAAACACTATGCTCCTATAGACTGAACCCATAATATGCATGACGCCACTATTTTCACAAATTTGCATTTTTGTAGTTTACACAGAGACGATAACGGTATCGTTTTCAAAAACGTGCACTTTGAAATCCGTTTTCAAAAGTTTGCGTTTTCAGGTCATGTAGATGAACGGACAAAACAAATGAAAGGTTTCGATTTTACGTTGAAAGCGGTGCCCCTTAGTTAATTTTTTAACACTATTTTTTTGCTTTAAGTTACTAGTTTTACTGTAGTAATTATTAGGTTTTGGGACAGGAAAGGAGTATTTCTGCAATGACAACAGTATCTGAAAACTGCATCTTTAAGTGCACATAGTTAATATTTATTTTTCCATGCCGCTGCATGTCTTAACTGCTGTATGACACCTCTCTGTCTCTGTCAGCTGGTGCTGTTTGGTCTCAGTAATCAGATGGTGGTGGCGTTTAAGGAGGAGAACACCGACTCCTTCAAGCATCTGTTCCTGCGAGATTATCAGGATGGTTCTGAGGAGCCGCTGTGTATCCACACACAGAAAAGCGTCCACGATCACATCAACTACGCCATAGAGCAGGTACAGACCCACATCTGCACATGTGAGCGTCAGTGTGTTTAAACAGATCACCTGATCTCATGAGGGACGTGCCTGATTTCAGCACCTGTGCGCGAGGCTTACCTGTGAATAACAACCTCCAGATAAAGATACATGCTTGAAGATTTCTGTAATTCTCTGTGCAATAGATATTCAGCTTTGATCACAGAAATAAATTGTATTTTAACATATATTCACATAGAAAACAGCTATTTTAAATCGTAATATATGAAATATTTCACAATTTTTACTGTATTTTTGACCCCAAACTTCTGAACGGTAGTGTAGCCTAATAAATATTTTAATTAATTCAATGAATGATGCTGTATTAAGTAACTGAAGTCCTTGCTATTGATTTAGGATGCCGTTGATCAATCTGTAGTTTCAGTAACCGTTGGCTAAACAGGATGTTAGCAACATTAGCACATCAGAGGAGTGTTGAAACACTGACCTTCATGTCAAAACTCTAAGCGGCAGTAAAGACTTGCTGCTTTATCTGTTTTTCTTTGGATTATACTCTCAGATCAGTGCTGTTTTAGATTACTATCTTAGTGCTTACTGTGCAGTATATACTGAAAAATGCCCTTTAATACAGCAAACAGCATGTAGTGTGCAAGTATCTCACCATGTGCTCTGCTTTATCCTGCACATTTTGACTAATCTATATGATCATGCAAACATGTTGTTCCTAGCTCTCATCCTGTATACTGCAGAAATAGTATGTCAGATCTGTCTGAATATAACCTCTGTCTGTCTGTCAGTATCTGGCTCTGCCGCAGAAGTCAGTGGGCAGGTACGCGTACGTTCCAGGTGCGGGTCTGAACGACAGCGCCCTCTATCTGTGCCAGCACTACTACAAGAAGGGCACCATCGACCCCGTTAACGACACGTTTGACATCGACCCTCATGTTGTCACTGGTGGGCAGAAAATCTATTTCATAATACACAAATCTTTAGCTGTGATTTTAAATCTTAGTCGTCTCTCTGTCTGATGTTTTCAAAGTCATCATGAATGGAAGTTGCACTAGTCTATTCTTCCTTATTGTGACGTATATCCGAGTGAAACGGCTGGGAATTGATTGGATGGTTGTGGCTTGCTATCTGATGTGAGTGACAGGTTTTACCGCTCTTGTCATCAGCGAAGAGAAAGAGATGAGCTGCAAGAGGGAGGAAAGTAATTTTGATTTAAAGATTAGGGGTAAAGTATTTATAATATATACTACAAAATTCCATAATAAATAAGAATTGTACATTTTGATTTCATAGTGACTTTACAGTTTAATTTTGGCATTCGTGTTGCTAGGCTTACAACATGATATTCTAAGAACACTCAAATATTGGGGAAAATAGTCATTATTAGGTTTATTTATTAATGGTGACATGAAAATAAAATTGACAGTTTTAGTTAATTTTGTAATGCATGTTACTGGTTATATTATATTATGAATGATTCATCCGTGCATATTTTTAAATTTTATTTATAAAATTATTCCTATTTCCTAAATTAAGATACATTTATTTGAGAAGCAAAAAGACATATTAAATCTAATTTCTGGAAAAATTGTAATTTTAAAAGTTAAATTTTAAGAGTTTATTAGCTTAAAACATCAAAAACAAAAATGTCAGTCCAGTAAGTAAAAAAACTTCATTTAAAGAGAAAAAATATTGTTTTGTCTTTTTTTATTATTATTATTATTATTATTATTAATATTATATTTCTTACCAATATTATTTTTCTGTTGGATATTTTTTTGTTGTTTTAAGCACAAACTCACTTAATTTTGCTACATTTTTCTGAAAAAGTTTTAATATCATATGCCATTTTCCTTCTCAAATAAATACATTTTGATTTAAGAATGATAAGATAATCATACTGGAAAACAAGACAAAAATACTAACAAGAAAATATTTCAGTATGCAGTGCTTTTTTTTTTTTTACAATCCGGTCAACAAACGATAGATAAACTGTTTCTCTCAGAAATACCTCACAATACGTTAGTGAAGTCGGTTGCAACTTCCATTTCATGCCAACATTAGCATGTCTTTCATCAGCATTTCTCCTGATTGTGCACCATCTTGGATACATTTTACTGACTTCATTGCAGTGCATTCTGGCTCCCTAAGAAGGCAGCTCACTAGTGTTCAGAACAGAGCAGATGTATCCTAAAGGCCGGAACACACCAAGCCGATGCCAACGAACTAGTGGCGACGAAAGCGGACTGCGGGGGTTTGCTCACGTCAGCAGCGTCTGTGTCCAAAGTTGCCCTGACACACCAAACCAACGCTAGACAGCCGACGACCAAGTAGCACGTCAGTTCTGCACCTGCGTGAGATGAAATGCCTTTCCGAACCAGCAGGTGGCAGTATCTGAACAGCCAATCAGAATGATCAGATGGCCCGACGAGCTCCAACGCCGATTCAACATTTCAAATCGGCCGAAAAAAAGCCGACGAGGACCAACTTCAGTCGACGGCGTGGAACACACTGAGAAAACTTAGTCGGCCGACCGTCGGCTTGGTGTGTTCCTGCCTTAAAGGTGCTAAAGAGGATGTTTTGTTTTATACATTTTTGCAATATTACTTGAAACAGTCTTTGCTAACTGATAAAAGACTATTTATTAGGTGCACTGAAAGGAATAATATTAATATACATCATCTGTGCACGAGGTAGGGCCTTAAAAACATCAGCCAATCGTTTACGCGATCATCGCGTAAACGATTGGCCCTCTGGCTTGTCAATCACTGCCATTGCGTTTCTTGTGAGAGACGTGCGCGGCTGCGCGCTCCAGTAACTTTCCACACTCCACAGGCGCCGCATGCAATGTTTTTGTCAGGAGACAGGAGTAACAACTGCAGATTATGAGTTACCTGCGGTGAGTCCGACATAATGAATCCACGAACACGACACAGCGAATGCCGGTGGTAAACAAACACTCGTGTTCCAATACTCGTGCACAAGTTTTGGGAGGCGTTCCCTCGAAATGAGCTGTGAAGGAGGGGGGTTGTTCTTACGCATGCGCTCAGTACAAAAACTCACTAACAGTCTTTGGTTTCTCAGTCGACGAAAAGATCCTCTTTAGCACCTTTAACAAGCTACTGCAGTGTTAAAACTGAAGTTCTAAAGATTCAGAATTCCATAGAATCTGTGTTCTGGTTCCTCTGCTGCCTAGCAACACACACCTGCTGTCCGTTTGAATCATCAGTGATTCTAAATGAGCCGTATTCACTATTCTTCTGTGTGTTTCTGTTGTTGTTCAGACTGCATCGGAGTGGATCCGCCGCCAGACCCTTCAGCTCCACCACAAAACCACTACAAGAACATCACCCTCAATTTCCAAAAGTGAGACGAAGACACACGTTACTCTAGCGATTCTAAATGAGAACATATTAATGCTGCTGTTGTTTATGAAATATATAAGAATCACACACCAGCACAAACAGAACATTATTTACTTTTTCATCAATCGTTTTTTAACATCCCCAAAGCGAGGTTTAGCTGTAGCTCAGTCGAAATGCAGACCGTTACTGTTCTCAAACCCTGTCTGTGTAAATGTGCCGTTTGTCTTAAGAAATCGTTGCTCAAGTTCCTCTCTGAACTTCTCTCTGTCTCTCCGCAGGTTGATTCATGTGACCATCCAGTTTCAGCTGAAGGCCATAAACATCCAGACGATTATTAATAACGAGATTCCCGACTGCTACACCTTCTCCATTACTGTAGGCAGAGATTTACACATTTACAACATCTAATAATGTTTCATCAAGATATATAGTTAAATATTGTGTTATATTATATTATTAAAGTTTGGAATCGTTAAGATTATTATAATGTTATTATAATTGTTGATATGTCCACCCAGGCTGCATTTATTTGCTTCATATTTTTGTGGAAACTGTGACACGTTTTTTTCAGGATTTTTGAATAGAATTAATAGAAAGTAAAACATTTATTTGAAATCAAACTTTTTTTGACACATCTTGGTTTGTCCAATCATAAATGTGGTCTTGTTAGATTTGGGGCGTCATGCAGCCTTGAATGATATCCAATTTTCCCATTTCGGCCATTTTGAATTTTGTGCTAAAATGCTGTATTTTACGATCGCATAAGAATGGGTTCACGAAAATTGAACCAGATCATCTTCAGACCATGCCAATAAAAAGTTATGGAATTCAAGTCAATTTCTCAAACCGTTTTCGAAAAACTCGTGAACAAATTTTACATAGCATAGACATCAGGCTCAACGCTTTATCATATTCAGACCAAACTTGGTACCTGTCATCACAAACATGACCTGAGGCTACATGCAGCATTTCGGCGCAGCGCCACCTACTGGTCTGGAGATACGAAAAATGGTTATTTTTGCTTATAACTTCTGAATTGTTTGTCCTTTTTGACAGTGTCTTTACTGTCACTTTTGATCAATTTAATGCATCTTTGCTGAATAAAAGTATTAATTGTGTTAAAAAACAACAACTTTCGAACAATAATGTATCAGTTTCCGCAAAAAAATAAAGAGGCACAACTGTTTTAAACATTGAAAATAATCATAAATGTTTCTTGAGCATCAAATCATCTTATTAGAATGATTTCTGAAGGATCATGTGACACTGAAGACTGGAGTAATGATGCTGAAAATTCAGCTTTGATCACAGGAATAAATTACATTTTAACATATATTCACATAGAAAACTGTTATTTTAAATTATAAAAATATTTCACATTTTTTACTGTATTTTTGATCAAATAAAGCAGTCTTGGTGAGCAGAAGAGATATTTTTCAAAAACAACAAAAAATCCTAAAAAAAGGGTTATATTATATTATATTATATTATATTATATTATATTATATATTAGAAAAGGGTCATTTATATTATAATATAATATGTGAAATAACATTTTCGTGTATGTTGCACCTTTCTAAGCACATGATGCTTTCTGTGCATGTTTCAGATCCTGTTTGATAACAAGGCTCACAGTGGTAAAGTGAAGCTCAGTTTGCACAACGAGGCGTCCATTAAAGAGTGCAGAGACCCCAATGTGTCGGGACACGGTGAGACGACACAAACCGCTCTCAATCTCTGTCTGTGATCCTGCTGAAGCTGAAACAGTCTGTCTCTGTGTCCAGCGGACAGTTACGCGCGTGTGGCGTTCGACGTGCTGGTGGCGGTGATCTGCGGTCTGTCTCTGGTGTTGTGCGGACGCTCCATCCTCAGAGGGATCATCCTGCAGAACGTAAGTGGAGAAGAGAAAGTGTGCAGGACATCAACATTTGCTTTCCTAATGCATCTTAAATCACGATTCACCTGTGTTGGCAGGAGTTTGTGCGTTATTTCCGTCAGTCTCTGGGCCGTTCGGTGTGTTGGGGTGACCGTCTGGAGTTCATCAACGGCTGGTACCTGCTGCTCATCATCAGTGACGTTCTCACCATCATCGCCTCCTTCATCAAGATCGCCATCGAGACGAAGGTCATGCTCTTACCTTTGAGGTTTGAAGGTCTTGCTGCGTTTGAGAAGTGCTTGTAGCTGATTGGTGCTTGTGTTTGTGCTGCAGAACCTGTCGTCGTATGACGTCTGCAGTATTTTGATGGGAACTTCCACCCTGATGGTGTGGGTCGGAGTGCTACGATACTTCAGCTTCTTTCAGAAATACAATGTGAGTTACACTGCATTCCTGTTGTATATTGTAATTTATATATCTCATTGAGCAATGCTTCTAATATGGATGTCCAGGTCACATTTCAGCCTAAAATCAAATTCACCTTGTAATTAAAAAAGAAGTCTCATTCTCATTATTCTAATCTGTCTCAGTGTCTAACTTTTTTAGTTCTCTTTTTCTCAATGATGATTCTTACTACTGTAATACAGTATTTTTCCTGCTATATTATTACTTTTTATTTTAAATTCAATAGGACAAATTACAAACTGCTTACAATCTTTACATAATACATCTTTTTTAATATTATAGTAATATATGTTTGGAGTGGAAATGTGCTTAATTTAATTGTTAACACATAAAATCATGGGTCATTAAATGATCATAAAAATATGCTTCTTTTTTTGTTTGTTATGCTAGTAAAAATGTTAATATTTCTTTTGATTTTGTCCTGATATACAACCCAGAAATTTTTAGGAATGCTTTGTGAGCTTCACATTTTCTTTCTTCTCTTTTAATAAATTTGACTTTCTGCAAATATTAACAAGACAATAACGCAAACTGTAAGAGAGGAAATGTTTAGACTGAGTGAGCAGCTGATGTGAATCGTCTGATCTGTTCCCAGATTCTTATCGTGACTCTAAGAGCTGCTTTTCCAAACGTGATCCGATTCTGCTGCTGCGCTGCTGCCATTTACATGGGCTACTGCTTCTGTGGCTGGATCGTTCTGGGACCCTACCATGCTAAAGTATGTTAAATTTCATTAATATATTACCACGCTAAAGTATGTTACATTTCATTAATATATTTGCACGCTAAAGTGTGTTACATTTTTACCTTAATATATTACCTCGCTAAAGCATGTTACATTTCAATAATATATTACCACGCTATAGTATGTTAAATTTCAATTATATTATCATGCTAAAGTATGTTACTTTTTCTTAATATAATACCATGTTAAAGTATGTTACATTTCATTAATATATTACCATGCTAAAGTGTGTGTAACATTTCAATACTATATTACCACGCTTGAGTATGTTACATTTCATTAATATATTACCACACTAAGGTATGTTATATTTCATTAATATATTAACAAGCTTAAGTATGTTACATTTCATTAATATATATTCACACGCTAAAGTGTGTTACATTTTACCTTAATATATTACTTCGCTAAAGCATGTTACATTTCAATACTATATTACCACGCTAAAGTGTCACTTTTCTTTAATATATTATGCTAAAGTATGTTACATTTCAATAATAATATTACCATGCTAAAGTATGTTACATTTCATTAATATATTACCACGCTAAAGTATGTTACATTTCAATAATAATATTACCACGCTAAAGTATGTAATTTCAATAATTTTATCATGCTAAAGTATGTTACTTTTTCTTAATATAATACCATGCTAAAGTATGTTACATTTTATTAATATATTACCATGCTAATGTGTGTGTAACATTTCAATACTATATTACCATGTTAAAGTGTTACATTTCATTAATATATTACCACGCTTAAGTATGTTACATTTCAATAATATATTACCACACTTAAGTATGTTACATATCAATAATATATTACCACGCTTAAGTATGTTACATTTCAATAATATATTACCACACTTAAGTATGTTACATATCAATAATATATTACCACGCTTAAGTATGTTACATTTCATTAATATATTACCACGCTTAAGTATGTTACATTTCAATAATATATTACCACACTTAAGTGTTACATATCAATAATATATTACCACGCTTAAGTATGTTACATTTCAATAATATATTACCACGCTAAAGTATGTTACATATCAATAATATATTACCACGCTTAAGTATGTTACATTTCAATAATATATTACCACGCTTAAGTATGTTACATTTCAATAATATATTACCACGCTAAAGTATGTTACATATCAATAATATATTACCACGCTTAAGTATGTTACATTTCAATAATATATTACCACGCTTAAGTATGTTACATATCAATAATATATTACCATGCTTAAGTATGTTACATATCAATAATATATTACCACGCTTAAGTATGTTACATTTCAATAATATATTACCATGCTAAATTGTTACATTTCATTAATATATTACCACACTTAAGTATGTTACATTTCATTAATATATTAACACGCTAAAGTATGTTAAGTATTTCCATGTCTTCTGATCCTTGTCTCTGTCCATCCATCAGTTCCGCTCTCTCGCTACGGTGTCAGAGTGCCTGTTTTCTCTCATCAACGGAGACGACATGTTCGCCACGTTCTCGGACATGGAGCAGAGCGGGGCGCTGGTGTGGGTCTTCAGTCAGGTCTATCTCTACACCTTCATCTCACTCTTCATCTACATGGTGCTGTCGCTCTTCATCGCGCTCATCACCGGAGCCTACGACACCATCATGGTGAGTCTTACTATCCTTAACGAAAGCTATTTTATTGAAATAGAATTGATTTTCACTAAAATAAAATATTAAAATACTTTTAGTAAATACAACAATCCTACTAGTTAGCGCACAGAATAAACATGAATGAACATCAGAAGGAATGTTGAAAGATACAGTACAACTTCGATAAATTTGTGTCTGAACCACCAAAAGATGTTGAAATCAGCTTGTAAACTATCACAAAACTATGTGTAACATCTAGCACATCTTGCTAAATTTAAACATTTTTACAAAAAAAATAATAAATACAAATGTGTAAAAACGGTGTGTGTTTCAGCAACAAACTCAGGACGTGCCACAAGTCTCTGAACTGCACCGGTTCATCGCTGAATGTCCCGACACTCCGACCTCCGGAAACTTCCGCAGCCCGGAGCCGTCGACATGTTCAGTCTTCTGCTGCTTCAGCTAGAGAGACTGACTGTGTGTGTGTGTGTGTGTGTGTGTGTGTGGAGGGGTTTCTGGGTAACTCTTCATTTATCTCACACACAGGACGGACATACACTCGTGTGTTTTTGTTTGTTTACAGATAAACTTGTTTTAACTACGCTTTTACGGCATTTAAATCTGTTATAATTAATGAGCAGACTGTGTTTGCATATTCATGAGCATCTTGGCTTTGTGATGAACTTATGTTGCACTAGAACCGCTAAAGTAAATGGTGTCCTCTAGTGGTGAGGAGGATTTACAGCACACGCACTAATGCCAACACAAACGGAAACAGAACAGCAGTTTCAAGTGCTTTGGTGACTCTCACGACATGTCCAGGGCAGATTTTAGCCTAAAATCAAAGGGGAAAAATAAGAAATCAATTGAAATATACATATATTTAAGATGCAGATTCAAATATTTATAGGCTTTGTTTTCTTAAATGCAAAGCAATATTTATTTTAAATATGCATACATTTATGACACTATACCAGGGCATTCTTTTTTTAAGATGGTGACATTCATTTTTAACAAAGAGAATATTTGTGTTTTTAATAAACCACCATTTTGCACATTTTTTTTAGCTTGTAATTTATTTGAACAGGGTTAATCTCATTTAAAATGGTTGATTATTTGTATAATGAAAATAATGCAACAAAACTAGGGTTTGTTTTAGGCTGAAATATGACCTGCACATTTTTGTGAGATTCACCTGGTCATTTTTATTGCGTTCATATGGCCAGCTAGGACCACATCTGATTTTATGATATTTTTTAAAATGTGTTTTGTGCATATAGATATTCTAATGCTTATGTTTCATATGCACAGTAGGATATTTGTGCTTTGTCGTCATCGTATGGATGATATTGCCACATTCAGACGCCATTTCTGTGCTTTGTTTCAGATTTCTCTAGCATTTGTGTGTGTGTGCGTGTGTGTGTATGTGGTTTACAGGAAGCATAGCTTGCAGGTTTATTCTGTCATGAATATTAATGTGAACGGTGTATTGTACCTGTCTCCAGTGCATTTGCTCCTTTCAAGGCGTCACACACTCTGATGTTTGGAGAAGCCTTGGGCGTCTAGAGAGGTTTTTCCCTTCATATTGACACACGGGTCAGTCCATCAGGGAGTTACTCGAGCATTGAAGCTTTGAGTGTTTTCTATGTGTTCACAAGCATGTTTTTGGTCAGTAGCAGGATAATATTGTCTGAAATGGCTGATATTTCTTTTAATTCTTAATTAGATTCAATAATAGTAATGTAGAAACAATAATCAGTGGTTTAGAATGAGGGACCAGATAAATACAGGACTGAAAGGGATCATTTCCAAGTGATTATTCTGATTATTGTAAGTTATTTATGAGCTCCCCGTATAGCATATTTATGATAACATTCATGCACTTTTCTACACTAATAATCATCTTCAGCTTTTGGCAGTTTAATATCAGATCCATTCAGATCTATTGAATTCATATTTAATTTGATTAATAGTTTTTGTGGTGAGGAAGATGATGGTTTTGCCTTGATGTAATTGTTTCTTATTCAGAATGAATTGTTGGTGTAGTTTCATGATTATTGTGACGTTTACTGATGTTTTAGGGGTGTTTTAATGAGATTTAAAGTATTTGAAATGCTGTATTTTTATTTTTTTTAATTTATTGTATGTAACTGTAAGCTGAGATGCTTTTGGTCCCTGCATTTGTGTAACATCTTTTATTTAAAGCGTCAGATAGTGACACTCATTTTTAACAGAAGAAATGTGTGGGTGGTTTTTACAATGCAGTTTTGCACCTTTTTTTTTTCATAATTTATTTGAAGGGATTGAAAGTGTATCTGTTGTTTTTTGTATAATTAATTTAAAATGGTTGATTCATATGCACAAATTTGATGTCTCTCTCCATTCTCAGACACATTATAACACTCACCCAAATGTCCGCTCTTGAAGTCAAAAATAAAACACATCTGTGAATGTCAACATCAAACATTCTGCTTGTTTTATGGATTAACCCTTGTGCGGTCTTCGTTTGGGAAGTACACTCCAGAGACCCCAGGCAACAAAATGTAATTTTGTAACAAAATAATAGTTTTTTTTAAAAAACAAATGTAATTTTACTCTGTTTATTAATGTTTTTACTCAATATCTGTGCAGTTTTTGAAGGATTTATCATATTTTTTAAATGTATATAAATTAAAAATATTTTTAAAATAGGTTTTTATACAAAAACAGCTTTTTATGTAAAATTAACTTTATAAAAGACCCACATTTCTAAATTTCATTCATGGGGATAACATGGATAATTTGACATGGTGTAGTGTAAGATTTTTGCCCATCTTTTGGAAAATGCTTTAAAAGTAAAATAAACTATCAATTTTACCAGTATACGACTGCAGAGCTCCACTATTTGACTGACTGAAAGGCATCTTTTCACAAGTTTTTTTCAGTTGGATCACTATTATAACAATAAAAAGCTACTTTTTGTCAAAGTTTAGTATTTTTTGTAATAAAAAAAAAAAAAAATCAGTTTTTCAATATTGTTACATTATGATGAGATCCCGCTTAGAAAATTGACAAAATTTATCCTCAAAATCAACATTTTTTAAAAACTTTTTTTTTTTTTTTTCAGTACAAACAAATGCTAAACTTTGACAAAAAGTAGCTTTTATTGTTATAATTGTGATTTCATAATATTTAGATCTGAATCCAACTGAAAAAAAACTTGTGAAAAGATGTTTTTCAGTCAGTCAAATAGCACATAGCATATAGTGGAGCTCTGCAGCCATCTACTGGTAAAAGTGATAGTTTTTTTACTTTTAAAACTGCATTTTTACACTAAACCATGTCAAATTATCCATGTTATCTCCATGAATGAAAGTTAGAAATGTGGGTCTTTTATAAAGTGAATTTTACATAAAAAGCTGTTTTTATATAAAAACTTTTTTTTTTTTAATTATTAATTTATTTATATAAATTTAAAAAATATGATAAATCCTCCAAAAAAGGCACAAATGTGGAGTAAAAACATTAATAAACAGAGTAAACTTACATTTTTTTTGTTTGTTTGTTTTTTAAATATTATTTTGTTACAAAATTACATTTTGTTGCCGGGGGTCTCTGGAGACCCCAAAGAACCTGAGTGTGATTTTTTTTTTTTTTTTTTTTTTTTTTTTTTCTACACTAATATAAAAACAAGATATCACTCCATTTTTTTAATTTGTAGATCTAGAAAATGTTAACCACTGTACAAAGTTTCATGTCATTTGGACAAAGAGATTTTTTTGTTTTTAATTTTAGCAAACGTCAAACGTTTAGCAAAGACCCTATAAGGATTAAATCACTGAAGCTTCATTGTAATTGTCTTTTTGCTCTTCAGTTATGCTTAGAATTTTTTATTTATTTATTTATTTTTTTTATATTTCCAGTACTTCAACATATCTTCTTTTGTGTTCACCAGAAGAAAGAAACTCATACAGGTTTGGAACTACTTGAGGGAGAGTAAATGATCACAGAATTTTCATTTTTGGGTGAACTATCCCTTTAAGAGCAACAGTCATTCTGCAGCCTACAGGTCTAGCACTGACACAGAGCATCCAGCAGATGGAGCAATGAACATCACAGCGAGAGCTTCATTTACTAACCGTCAGGAGAAAGAAAGGAGACTACAGAGGGAGGAGTGGCTGTGAATGTAGAGCTAGACTGCTGAAGGAAACAGACACAATAAAAATGACATTGATAAATGAAAGCTGGCAAAGCATTAGAATGCCTTTACGCTTCAGTCACAGCCTGTCCGCCAAGAACAGAGTTCTACATTTCAAACAGAGACACGTTTTTTTTTTTTTTCAAAAAATGTCAGTTCATGTATTTGGTGTTTGATAAGCAAACCTTCCTAGAGACTCGTATGCAGGGAGAAATTATATTTTAGATGCTGTGGATGAGTGATTTGATAAGATGTGTCGGTGGGACAGAAGTGTCGTCCGGTTCTCTTAACACTGACATGCATTATTTAGTGCAGGATGGAGCCACAGGAAGCACAATCGACCATCAGATGGACTGAGTCGAGTCCCAGGAGAAAAGATAGCCCCGTTCCTCTGTGTCCTGCATTAAATGAGGCCTGTTACCTGTCAGTCTGTCACCTGAGGTCTGAATATTTAATGCGAACGCCGTTTGTTCCAAGCGTTTTACTGTGCTCATGTACTGCGATGCTGAAGAGGGTTTTAAAAGCAGGTGAAGGACCTGCCTGACCTTTTTGAGTCAAGTGAAAATGAGCCCAGTTTTCTCACTGTCCTTGGTCCTAAAAGTGGGCCAAAATGTGATGCATTGTTAAAGATGTGAAGAGTAAAAGCTTATATTAAGTCAATGCAGAGAGAATGATGCAAACTGCAAATACAATTTAATATTTTATTTTGACTTCCACTAGGAATCAATCTGCTGACCTGAGAGCACAAGAACACCCTGCATTATGCCTATGCGATGTTCAGTAATTAACTAAATCATTTATGTGAAGAATTATGTTTTTTTTGTTTTTGTTTTTGTTTTTTTACTATAAATATATAGTAAAATGTCCTGGCTTAAATGATATTGGACAACAATTTTATTCAGAAATGTAATTAATGAACATTTTATAGACATTTCCTGGGAAAATTCTAGATTTTGTATCAAATATAAAATGGAAAGAAGAAAATTGTTTGGCGGAAGGAAGTAGTTCTGCACAAAAGAGGGTTTTAAAGACACTCGGTTGTTATTTCTTATTAATTTACACACTCGTGCCGTCGAACTGTTGTATAAATGCAATATCACACTTGTAGCCGTGTGATATGGCTGAATATCAGCACGGCTGTGATTCAGCCGTAGGTACGAGACCTGAATCCTTTCCTTCCGCCACGGATTCAAATCTCAAGTTGACAGTTTGACCAAGCCTCCGTTACTAATTCTAAAACATTACTTTCGAACTAGTAAAGAAGTTGAGTCCCTCCATTGAAAATCATTGTATTTTGTACAGTATTAAAGGGTTAGTTCACCCAAAAATGAAAATAATGTCATTTATTACCCACCCTCATGCCATTCCACACCCGTAAGACCTTCGTTCATCTTTGGAACACAAATTATACACAAAATATTTTTGATGAAATCCGATGAATCAGTGAGGCCTGCATAGCCAGCAATGACATTTCCTCTCTCAAGATCCATTAATGTACTAAAAACATATTTAAATCAGTTCATGTGAGTACAGTGGTTCAATATTAATATTATAAAGCGACGAGAATATTTTTGGTGCACCAAAAAACGAAATAACGACTTTCAATTTCAAAACAATGCTTCATGAAGATTCAGAGCATAATGAATCAGTGTATCGAATCATGATTCGGATCGTGTTTCAAACCGCCAAACTGCTGAAATCACGTGACTTTGGTGCTCCGAACCGCTGATTCGACACGCTGATTCATAACACTCCAAATCTTCCTGAAGCAGTTTTTTGAAATCGGCCATCACTAAATAAGTCGTTATTTTGTTTTTTTGGTGCACCAAAAATGTTCTCGTCGCTTTATAATATTAATATTGAACCACTGTACTCACAAGAACCAATTTAAATATGTTTTTAGTACATTAATGGATCTTGAGATTGGAAATGGCATTGCTGGCTATGCAGGCCTCACTGATTCATCGGATTTCATCAAAAATATCTTAATTTGTGTTCTGAAGATTAATGAAGGTCTTACGGGTGTGGAACAGCATGAGGGGGAGTAATAAATGACATTATTTTCATTTTTGGGTGAACTAATTAAATGTGTGTGTGAGAGAGAGAGACAGAGAGAGACAGAGAACCTGAGCAAGCATTAGCCTACCTGTGTCTGAAATAACATTTATTCTTCAGATTCATGTCCATAATATTATATTCATTATAAAAAATCCATTTGAATGTCCGCTGAGGAAAGTGATCTTTGTATTTGTCCTTTTTACAGTTAAGGGAATTTTCCATAACAGCGCTAAAACAACATCCTTTGTTTACAAAAATCCCTTTCAATTTAAAAGTCTTTTGCGACTCACTGACTCATTCACTCATGAAGTTTTGCCGCCATCTAATGCCCTATTAATGTGACTTTCACTCAATCCATATTACACACTAATGGACCCTTTTTCAATACTGAATACATCATATTATTTATATAAAATAATATTTATTGAACAACAATATTTAAATTAACAACAATATCCATTATAAATAGCAACAGGAAATAAACACAATTATACAATTCAGTCAAACATACAAAATCAGTGCTCTACAGAATGTAAGTTAAATATGGCCTTAATATTAAATTATTAAATTTAACATAGCACATTTCGATTTGCTCTGGAACAAGTAATAGATTAAGAAGACCAAAGACTGCCTGTTTTATGTACTCAAAATGAATTATTTCTCATGTTTAACCACTATAAGGGCCAACGGCAAATCCCCGAAGCACTGGCCAAGATGAAGCTGTTCTCGGCGGGTACTTGAGCACTGAACGGCCGCTGACGGCCTGGAGATCGCATCTCCGAAAACGTCTAAACAAACTGTACAATAGGCACTATGATTAAATATGAGTCACATATTTAATGTCTAAACAACATTCTCACCTAAATAAAAACCTTTTGTGGTACAAAAGGTGTGGTATTTGTAAAAAATACGGTGGATTTGCTCAGCCACCATGACAGTCGCTTCTAGCGGAGTGATACAAAAGGTGAAAAGGAAGGGGTGCTGTTATCACTAGAATATCACACGGTTCTCAGCCAATCAAATTCGAGAACCAGAAATAACTGTTGTGTATGCGTGTTTATATATATATATATATATATATATATATATATATATATATATATATATATATATATGCTTATTTGATGAATAATAATATATAGCCTATAAAGAAATAATAAATAATTATTTATTTATTGATATATTATTGTTATTATTAATTTATGATACTTAGCCATGAAATAGCCTTTGCTGCTGATATGCAATAAATATATGAAAATTTATGCACTGTAAATACACAAAAGTCACTGAGCTCTGTTGAAAAGGCCTGAGAAAGCAAATGTAATCAAGAGAGTTTAGTCAAGGGTCAGTTAAAAGACAAGTTTAATAGTCACTCTGTGTATTGATGCAGTAGGGCCTACATAAACTTTCTCATAAATTGCATTATGCTATATTACTAATGTACCGTGACCTCATAATGTAATTAAAGCAGCGGCGGTATAATGTTATTTAATCTTTCTATTTCCTTTCTGATAATCGTCCTGCTGTTGGAGGGTGTTGCGGGCGTGATGCGTGCTCGAGCGTGTGCTTCATTAGCGTTCAGAAGCTGAATGTTAATCAGGTG
The DNA here is from genome assembly GCF_018812025.1 of Megalobrama amblycephala. Taxonomy (NCBI): domain Eukaryota; kingdom Metazoa; phylum Chordata; class Actinopteri; order Cypriniformes; family Xenocyprididae; genus Megalobrama; species Megalobrama amblycephala. The sequence continues at coordinate 42,750,354 of NC_063044.1, forward strand.
CAGTGCCGGCATGTTCGAGTCTCCAGGGTAACCGTGCTGCAGCTCGCATGTGCAAACCCGAGCCGGTGTGTGTGTGTGCGCGCGCGCGCTGAACGCAGCATTTGCATGCACTGCCGTCTCCACCCGTGCAGAAGAGCCTGGGTGTGTGTGTGTGAATGAATGCCGACACACTCCCAGTCCATCTGTGTGATTGCTTGGAGCGTGTTTCTGGTGTTTTTCAGAGTGATTTGCGCTTTTTGTGCTGTAAGAGAGGTGATTCTTAATGTTTTACTTGTTAAGTATGCCTGTATATTAGTGCATGAGAAGTAGGCTATGTTCCCATGCACTAATTTTCATTAATCCTAATTAATCCAATCTGACTTCAAATCCTTAAAGGTGCAGTAAGCAATTTCTGAGAAATGCTGTTGCAAGTGGATCAGGCCAAACAGCAAAACAAAGTTGTAGCCAGTCAGCAGTAGGGGGCGTGTCCACTCATGGGTGAGGAGATATAGTGAGTAAAAGGAAAATTTGAAGGCTGTAGAAAGAAAGATGGCTAAGAGACATTACAAAAGAGAAAAATCAAAAATGGTTATGATCAGACAAGTGCTTTAGGACTTGCATTAAAGGGGTCAAACCATGAAAATCTGACTTTTCCCTTGTTTAAGTGCTATAATCGGGTCTCCGGTGCATCTATCAACACAGAAAACGCTTGGGATGGGGAGCACAAACTTATTTGCATTTAAAGGCACACACCCCAAAACAGCTAATTTTTTCTCCCACCCAAAAATATGCAGTTAAAACATGGTATAATAGAAAATCCATGGGGTATTTTGAGCTGAAACTTCACAGACACATTCTGGGGACACCTATTACATTTTGTAAAAAGGGGCATAATAGGTCACCTTTAATATAAGAAAAGCTTTCCAGCACAAGAGAGAACTAAGCGGAGAGAGAACTCACTTTCTTCTTTCTGATGAACACAATCGGAGTTATATTAATAAATATCCTGATGCATCCGAGCTTTATAATGGCAGTGAACGGGACCAAACTCAAGAAAGTGCATCCATCCATCATAAACATGTACTCCACACGGCTCCAGGGGGTTAATAAAGGCCTTCTGAAGCAAAGCGATGCATTTGTGTAAGAAAAATGTCCATATTTAACGTTATAAAGTAAAATATCTAGCTTCCGCCAGACCGCCTTCCATATTCAACTTAGGAAGAAAGCGTAACTGACGTTGTGTCGTCGTGTTTTTTCGTAAGTTCAATACCGAAGGCGTAGAATGTAGCATAAGCATTTTAAACTACAAGAGGCATTACACTTACTTCTTAAGTTGAATACGGAAGGCGTCTGTCAGAAGTTAGATATTTTACTTCATAGTCTTGTGAAATATGGATATTTTTCTTGCACAAACACATCGCTTCATTTCAGAAGGCCTTTATTAACCCCCAGAGCTGTGTGAAGTATGTTTATGATAGATGGATGTGGATGGAGTTTGGGTTCCTTGCCGCTGTTGCCTTTGGCTTGCTTAGTTGGGGACACTTGACATTTGATATTCAACAGTTTTGATCTGCCTGCATTGACACTATTTTTGTTAAGAGCTGTTGTGCAGCCAAAATTTTATACCAGTTATCACTGTAAAGCTGCTTTGACACAATCTGCATTGTAAAAAGCGCTATATAAATAAAGGTGACTTGACTTGACTTGATGGAGGCACTTACTTGAGCTTCATACTCATTGGTCCCATTCACTGCCATTATAAAGCTTGGATGTGTCAAGATATTTATCTCATATTATGTTCATCAGAAAGAAGAGAGTCATATACACCAAGGATGGCTTGAGGGTGAGTAAAGCTTGGGGTCATTTTCATTTTAAAGTGAACTAAGTCTACACCATCCCTTCATCTAACTCATTCAGGTTGATTTGAGGTGTTTACATGAAGCCTTTTCAGTCTGATTGAGACATAAATCCAAACAGATTATTTGGTTGCATGTAAATGTAGTTGGTGACCAGTCACTTTCTGTGCCTTTGGTTCCAGAAGTAAACCTATTTTCCCATCTTTTTCTCCGTAAGCATCTAATTTTCTGGCAATATGGAAGTCCACACCACAATTATAACAATACAGACTAATGATATCGTTGGAATCACTTTTTTCCAACTGATGAACAATAAAAACATCAACAGCCAATCAGAATCCTTCAGTTACCTTTTTGCTTCTTATATATGTTCAGTGATTCGTCTCCAATCACTGATTAAAATAAGAAGTTTTTAATTTGCTGTGAATGAATTGGATGGGTATTCGGATATTAATCAGTTTTATAAAAATATAAATACACTGACGGTGACTTTAGAAGAAAATATTATCATATAATTTCCTTAGAACTCATGGTTTATACGTTTATGTGCTATTTATACGCTAAAATCGGTTTGTCTGTGTAGAAAACGAATAGGATTTTACTTCTGGAACCTGATTGTTGTGCTCTTTCAGCTTCTACTCTAAAGTTTCTGAATCCAGGTTTTTGTTTTAGGGAGTGTTTGTTCCTGTCTGCTGGACGGCATGGTGCTAGCTTGGGCTTGTGTTTTTGTGCGAGTGTGTTTGACGCAGTGCCAGTGTTCTTGAGCTGTGTTGCCCAGCTGCAGGGCTGATTGCTGGCATTGGGGAAAAAACAATCAGATAAATAGCATAGGAAGCGAGTGGCGGCTCAAATGCCCCGCCCCTTCCTGCCGGTTCGGCACGGTCCCCTACCGCAAAGGGTCAGGATATTTCCTCCCTTTGTGTGCTCCCAAAATGTCCATCACCAACACACTGGCGTTAGTGCGCTCTGAGGTCTGCACGCTCTAAAATGTCACCCTTTATTTTGCCTGGGCGCTCTGCTGTTGCTAAGCATGAGGTCATCGCATGACATCGCATGAAAGCGAAGGTTCTGTTGACATCCAGCCTCAAACACCATAACCTAGACAATCTTGTGACAACCAAAAACTTATACTATAACCTAACTATGTATGTTACTTGTTCAAATTAAATGAATACTGACAGAGCTGTAAGACTATCAGAGGCTCATGGGACCTGGCAGAAACCAAAGAGAATAAATACAACAGGCTTTGCTGCTCACAAATGCATCAGCTTCTGCTAGAGGAACATTTACATGCAGCTTTGTTTGTCAGAAAAGCAGAGCACTCGCGAGACAGAAAGGCAGACAGACATGCCGAAAGCCCACCCTGTGTCTCACTGTCTCCACAGCGCTGGAGAGAAAGGAAGACAAAGACTTGTATGAGAGCAGCAGCAGTCTGAACGCTTCTCCAGCGTGTCTGGGAGAAAAAAAAGCTTACAAGCAAATGCTACCAAACCACATTCAGATATTAGGACAAGTGTTTTGCTCCCCCATGCAAACTGACCACTATAGCGGAGTGAAGTGAGAGCAGGTGTCTTTAAGCTCTTAGCCAAATAAATCCTTTGAAAATCTGAACAGAGATGTCCTTCACGTTTACATACCCCCAACATGTCATTTTATCCCCAAACCTATATATTTAATATTTTATCTGGGTAGATTAGTGGTTCTCAACTGGTGGGTTGCAACTCGAAAATGTGTGAGCAGAGATAAACAATAGTAAGTGTAAATAATAAAATATGGCTAACAATATATCCATGCAGAGTTATGATAGCAAAAATAGGTGTGGCAAATTTTAAAAAGGAGGTGGAAATACAAAATCCCATCAATGGTCAGATTTCCTGTTCAGCTGATTTCATTTGAATAATTTTGTATATAGTTGGGCCAGATTTTGCATTGGGTCACAATCTGATGCAGCGAAACAGCAGCTAAACTCTGTGTTATCATTAAAATAGTATTATAGTTTTGTATTTATATTTAATATTTATATTTAAAGTTTTAGTACATTTTTGTTGTCATTTTTATTATTTTTTAAATAATTTAAATAGTTATTTTAATACTTCAACTTAGACTAAATGAAAATTACACTAAAAAATGTTGAGATTAAAAACAACCAAAGTCCATTGAAAATGGACAAACCCAGCAATTGGGTTGTTTTAACCCAGCGGCTGGGTTAAATGTTGCCCAATCTGTTAGTTTTGCCCAACCTGAGTAGTTTTATTTAACTCAACTGTTGTTTAAAAATGACTGTAAAATGAACCCAAAATATGTTGGAAATTAACATTTATTAATATGTTTAATACATTAACATTAAAATTAATAATACTTAAACAATAAACATTAAATTGCTTAATAATAAATGTTCACCTTTTGATTATTACTGTTGCACTAGTAATTATGTCTGATTTTTAATTTCCAACCTATTTTAAGTTCATTTTAAGCCAGCCATACAGTAATTTTTGAACAATAGTTGAGTTAAATAAAACTGCCCAGCACTTTGACCAAACATTTAACCCAGTCTCTGGGCTTGTCCATTTTCAACCCAACTTGTGTTGTTTTTAACCAAACATTTTTTAGAGTGCATAGTCTAAATGTTGCCTTTGCAACTAACTGAAACAAACGTTTATATTTCCATTTATTTTAGTAAACATTTATCTTATTTCAAGAAACTAAAATGTTTTATCGCTTTTAGTTACTCACATTAACCCTGCCCCTTGTGTCTCTCTTGTGTGCACAAGTGAAAGTGAAGAGTGAAAGTGAAAAGAAACGGCGGGAACGCGGGCGTGGGGGGTGGGCGCATGGGGGCAGGGGCTGCAGTGGGGTCCGAGCGAGGCAAAAGAAAAGAAGAGGGACGGCGCGTATAGAGCGGGCGAAAGAAAGAACGCGGGGTGGCCTGTGCGATGACATCATCCCTCATTTGCATAAATCTCAGTCTCAGAGCTGATTGGTCACGGGCGGGAGAAACCGAAGCCGCTCGCGCTTTTCATCCTTTTCAATGCTCTCTCTCTTTCGCCCGCAGAGTGTGTGCGCGTGCGTGCGCTGATCGCCAAGCGCCGTTTCATTCTCTGCTGCCAGGAGACGCGCATCTCTTTTATCGCCGGTAGACAGTCAGTCAGCTCCAAACAGTCTCAGTCAGAGCTTCTGTCTACTGGTTTTTATCTCAACAATTGTTGCCGGTTTTTGTCGATTCACAGCATTGACCACCGGCTGCCTGCGTTCCGCTTGGAAAAACGGGAGGAGACGCGAGTACCGACTGGGCGTTGCTGGAGGAAAAGCGCTTTTATTCGGTAAGAATCCACCCTAGAAACAAGCGAAGATTCATTAAAAGCGTTTTTCTCTGTGTCGGAATGAAAGAATGAATGTCAGTGTCAATTTAAGAGATGCGTTTAATTTAAGAGCATGATTTACGACTGAATCCATTCATATGTAAATGAATATTTATGAGTTCTCGTTCACATCGGTCATTATAATAGAAGTACCGGCGGAATAAATGAGATCATCAGATGAAAATGCCACTGAAGCGATCAGGTTTCACACCGGTTTGATTTACACCGCTTAAATCTATCACACGCAAGCTGTTTAGTCATTTTAGCTTTTTTATTGCTTGTTAACCGGCATATTTTGTCTTCTTTTATTCCGTGTTGCCTTGTTCATCCTTTCAGTCTGTTTCAATGGTGGATGCCTGGGCGGTGACGGCAAACCCACTCCTATACTGTGGCCGAATTTAATCACGGACAGTCGCTCAGAAAACACATACTGCGCTGACAGATGATGAATAAGAAATTATAATAGTTTTCCTAAGTTATGTTTTTTTTCTTCTGTGAAACAGACATGGAAACTTTCCGCTCGCCCGTTCACTCGAGCTCTTTTGTTCTGCGCCTCCTCCACCCGCCCGCCCGCTCCACATATCGCCCGCTTCATACAATATATTCACCCGCCCGATTTATATAATATAACCTATTCACCCGCCCGGTACATAGGCTACAATATATCCGGGTCTATAGGCGTATAATATGTAACCCGCCGCGGTTCATATAGGCTAGAACAATGTATATAACAATGACTGAATGTGCCGGTATATAGACTTTATTTTTAGATCTATAAAAATGTAAATATATAAACTAGCCTATATTATTTATAAAGGTTCCAATGGAGAGTTTTCACAGCAATTCATTTTTAATAAAGAACCTTTCATGGAACAGTTCTTAAAAGAACCATTCTTTTCTTAGTTTGAAGAGAATTTTTAAAATCTAAAGAATCTTTTTGACCACAATAAAGAACCTTTTGTGCAGTGGAAAGATTCCATGGATGTTAAAAATAATTCATGGAACCATCAATGCCGAGTGTAATGATACCGCAGGAATTAATTAAGCGACCCAACCTTCCAAAATACACGCCCGCAGGTGCAGTTTATCTGTCCAAACCCTGTTCATTTCTATGAGATACACCCCAGTTAACAACCAGCAGCTCGATATCATTCAGTGGTCTACTGTGAAGTATTGATGTTTCTGCATATAAAAAACAACCAGGAGCGATTAATCTGACTGGATGTTTTTTTTTTTTTTTTTTTTTTTTTTTTTAGAAATGTACTTTGAGTTTAGAGAGGATCCTGGGTGACCTCTATGCACAGGGCTTGTGGGGTATTTTCGATGTTTAGGGCCAATGAAAATCAACAGGGTGGTTTCTTGGCATTGCTTTCTCCCTAAATCCCTGCGCAACTTGAATCAAAATGATGCGTTTCGCAGCAGGTGTGGGTTGGTTTGGCTTCTCCTGCTGTTAAATCTTGGCTTTGTGAGTCAGTTCATCCTATTGTCTTGCTTAATAGTTCCCTTCTCTCTTCTCGGCAAACAAAGGTTTAAGACGAATGCCTCGACCCCCTGAGGCCACCATCTCACAGCTCCGGTCAGGGTACATCAGATCTATCTCTTCTGCTTTTGTTTGGGATACTGTATATAATTTTAGGAAGGATTAAAAAATTCTATTTTAAGATGTCAGTGTATATGAATTCAGAATGTGCGAGGTCAAATCTAATTATTTCAGATCCATTTTTGTTCCAGTGTCATTGTTCTGTCATATTATGATCCCGATACAATGCTGTGGCTGTCTAACTCCGGCCTACAGAGATTAGGCTCTTGGAGGGCGGCATTGCCAGCAATTACAAATGTGTCATGGCATGATGGGTAGTGACTGTATGAGGAATGGGGGTGGGATTGGCTCTGATTGGCTTTGCTAGAGAACAAATTACAGCAAATGACATCAGAAAGGTCAGATACTTGTTTATAACTATCTAAAGCGACATAAGAAAATGTGACTATGCGTTATCTCGCCATCCAGCATTTACTTGCTCACTGTACGCTCTTAAAAATAAAGTTTCTTTATTGGCATCGATGGTTCCACAAAGAATCTTTAACATCCATTGAACAACCCAAAGGTTCTGTAGTAGAAAAGGGTTCTTTAGATTCTTAAAATGTTCTTCTCACTAAGAAAAATGGTTCTTTTAAGAACTGTTCATTGAAGGTTCTTTGGGGAACCAAAAATGTTTCTTCGACTGCATACGAAAACACTCTTTTTGAAAGTGTAGTGAACACTCATTGTTTTCCCAAGACGCAGTTACAGTGGTTTTCCTGTGTCATCTGTCGTTTTCTGATAATTCTCCCTTCTCCGGTTAAGATAGCACTCTTGGGGCTGAGCAGTTGTCAGAGGACAGTTGGCTCTGTTTGGATGGGATATTGTGTTGCAGCTGTGGTAATCTGAAGGGTTTGTTGCATTCAGAGTTCTTTTTCGGGGTGTGTTTTGTGGTTACGGTTCAGCTTTCTGTAAACATGTCTGCTGTGCAGTTGTAGTGCTCTTGCTGTTTTAATCTCCGACTGAAGCAACATTATATCAGAGCAGACATGCAGTCCTGTCTTGGTGCATTTTGGTTCAATATCCTTTGTTCTAGTCTTGGCAGATGTCACTCAGTGAATGGCGTCTTTGAGAGTGTCACCGATTTCATGGGGTGCTGCAATTTACTGATGGATGTATTGACCCCGCTACATTATAAAGGTTATAGTTCACATGCAGTGTCTGAAATTCCATATTAAAATAATCCTGAAAACTAGGTGTCTTGATGCCGTAGGCCTCCATGCAGTGGAAAATGTCAACCTACTTTATAAAGAGACTAATTTTCCTTCAGCATCCAGCTTACAGTGTTCATAAAATATTACTTAGATGCATCATGCACAATGCTTTGTGCAAGCATTGTGTTTTAGGTGGTTGCATACTGGCCCCTCCCAATTTTATGTGATATTCTGGTCTTCTATATATGTCTGTGGGATTTTTTTAGGGGTTCAAGAGCATAGCACTGAAACCCTATTGTAATTGTTAAAATTTCTAAGGATCAGCATTCTCCCCTAAAAGTGATTAGGCAGATCAGATCAAACCTTAAGTGTTAGAGACTTTGAGGGCTGGTAGTACTCACACCATCTACAATGCTACCCTGACGGGGGCACTACAGCGGTCAAAAGTACGAAAGGGCTCATAACTCCTGAACCATTAGGCGCAGGCTCAAGTATCTTATATCGATGGAATCCTTGACATTGTGGCGAAATCTTGGATTTTGGATTTTTTTGGAAAGAAAAAAAAAAAAAAACTACTTTTGTGAACTAGTCCTAGGTTTTTGACCCGGTTGGAACCAAGCCAGTGCAGCAAGATTCTCTGGAGTCTGATTGTCAAAATTTATCAAAAGAAAGTTGAAATTCCGATTCACGGTCCCTAAGGGCCACCAAAGCGTTCAAAGTGGTTGGATCTACTTTTACTAAAATGGCTATAACTTGTGAACGGAATGAGATATTTTCACCAAACTTGGCACACCTATGTAAGAGCCCATTCTGTGGTCACATGAAAAAGGATGTGATGACTGGCCACTTGGTGGTGCTATAACAGGGAAAAAAAATTGAAAATGGCTATAACTACTTCACCGTTAGTCCGATCGACTTGAAAATTGGCATGCAGTGTCTTCGTAAGAGGTGCCATGATTGTCTATGAGGACATTGACGCATCTCAAAAAACATCAGCCAATGAATTGAGCAGCTATCAGACAATGTTAACGGAGGAAGATCGGAATGAAACTCGCTGGGCCTGTTTGACTCACGGCCCTAGAGGCCTGTGAGAAATTCGCCTTCGCATTTTTCAGTTAGCGCAATTTTTCGTGCACACCCATGACATTTGTACCATATGGTAGAACTCCTCATTCTGAGCAACTTTGCCTCTAGGACCGCTGCTGTCCATCAAATTGTTTGTTAAATATTGGAGTTTTTTCAAATATTGGGGTTTTGGGCTCAACCTTGATAACTGTTAAAAAGCTTTATAAACCTTAAATTTTCTATAGTAAATTGCCTGTATTGGCTGTAAATGGTCTTTTACATATATGATCTAAGTGGTTACATGCTTGCTAAATAAACCATAATACCTTTTTACGCATAGGCCTTAAAGCGCTTGAACCCTGATAATTGCTGCTCGCAGCTATATTTTTTAAAAAGTTAATGCATGTTATTGCAGTTGTTTGAGAAAATAATTCAGTAATCTTATATGCTTCTCCTCTAGAGTTTCAGAAGGGTTCTCAATGTCTCAAATTATGCTCAAGATGCCAAATCATAATGAACTCAAACATTTCGCATCAAATTATTTCAAGATCAAATGATCTGAGAAGCTGTCCACATTATTTTTATTGGTAATATTTTACAATAACACCCCATTAGTGCATTAACTAACATTAAATAACAAAGAACAACACATTTGTTGCACTATTTATTAATCTTTATTAATAAATACACAGCTTTCTATTGTTATTCATGTTTGCTCATTAAATAATATTAACAACTTTTGATTTTAATAATGTATTAGTAAATTGAAATTAACATGAACTAAAATAAGTAAATGTTTGAGAATTATTTTTAACAAATGAAACCATATTGTAGTGGAATTTAGGAATCTTATAGCTCTATAATTATGCTTGACAAAAATAACTATATTTTTGTATTTAATTTCTTTAAATGTTGATAGTTGCATGAAACAACCTGAGCAATATAAATTTCTCCTGGCATACTATTATTTAGAATAGTCTTTATCCAAAGCAGCTTATGCATTTTAGCACAGAAACAGTCTGTCTTGAGCAACCGGGGGTGAATATTTTTGCTTAGAGCCACAACAGTGAAAGGAGAATCACTTTTGCAGGATTTTAACCTACATCCTTTGGAATTACCAGCTGAGATCCCCAACCATTACAGACTAAAATGAGTGTTTGGTTGTGTACACTGTAAAAAAGAATTGTTGGTTTAACTTAAAAAAAATGTAAGTTACCTGGTTGCCTTAAAATTTTGAGTTAATTTAAATTTAAAATTTGAGTTAATACAATGAAGGTGATTGGTTTATCCAACAGAAACTCTAAATATTATGTTACCTGAACCACGTTAAGTTTTTTTGACAAGAAAAAAATGTTGGGACAACAAATCACGAAAATATTTTTTTACAGTGTACAGATTAATGTAGATTTGCACTTCACAAACGGGCATGCTATAAAGTTTTTTTAATTTTTTTTGTTGAGTCAGAACAGAGGCTCAGAGTCCATCTGGAAGGTGCTGGTCAGCTGTGAGCAGAAGGATAATCCTCTTATAGGTACAGTCATTTCCTGTGGAGTGAGTGTCACTTCCTCCTGTTTTCTGAAGGGCATGTTTATTGTCTAGCGCAGATGACGTTTGTGACCATGCTGTCACAAACAAACCCACAATATCAGATGTCATTGATCGACCCCCCACCAGCTGGATTTTATCAGCTCTTATGTAATTTGGCTTTTTTGTGCTCACAGTAGATAATAGAATCGAGCAGCTCCTCAAATTACAAATTAGTTAAAAGGCCCCTTTACGCTCAAACCTCCCAATTTCAGCATGCCCACATGTTCCGCTAATGCACTTCTCAATACCCCCATCTGTGCTGCGACCTCTGCACTTTCTCTTTCTGATCAATATCTTTCTCATCTCATTTCTCATCTTATTCTCTTAGCCAGGTGGCATAACATGCTGGCTGGCGCACATATCTGGCCCGTGTCCTGTGTGCATCCCGTCCTGCGGGTGTCCATCGGAGAATCGCACAGGATTAGCATCATGCTTTGTCCCAAGTTAACAAGCTCTGTCATGTGTTAATCTCCCTGTCCCCAGGGGACCGAGTTGGTCCGCTGCTGGTTGCGATGTTTCTCGCTGCTGTGTACTGGGTGGACAGAGGTGCTGGTACCAGCTCCCCTGGTCATGTGACCCTTCTCTGGCATTGTGTGTCAGATGGATGCACAATTTCCAGAATTTTTATTTGGACAGTTTGCATTTCAGCAAATTGCAGTGCTGTTTTAGGGGCCTTTTACAATGGATGCACCCATGTTCACAAAACACTAGACAGAATGCAGCAACATAGAAGAGAAATTTTTGTAATTTGCTATGCCATTTAAAAAAGCTTGACATTTATGGTAGAAGAAGCATGAAAAAAACAATCAAAAATGTCTGACACATACATTCAGTCCAACCGGAAAAACTCTTTTTTTGTGTGTGTGTGTGTGTGTGTGTGTGATCAAAATCACTGATTTTGTGTCGGTAATTTCCAGAATTTTGCAGAAAATATGTATTTAAAAAGAAAAAAAACACTCGCCCCGGTCAGCCTGATGGGGGCGCTACAGCAATCAAAAGTGCAAAATGGCTTGTAACTCCTGAACCGTTAGGCATAGGCTCAAGTGTCTTATATAGTTGGAATCCCCGGCTCAAGACGGACAAGATGCATGTCCTTCTGGCAACATTTTCGGGTATTTTGGATTTTTTGAAAAACCTACTTTTGCAAACTAGTCCCAGGTTTTTGACCCGATTGGAACCAAACCAGTGCAGCAAGTCTGTTTGTCAAAAGTTATCAAAAAACGTTGAAATTCCGATTCACGATCCCTAAGGGCCGCCGAAATGTTTGAAGTGGGTGGAGCCACTTTTACTAAAATGGCTATAACTCGTGAACGGAATTAGATATTTTTTAGCACATCTATGTAAGAGCTCAGTCTGTGGTCACATGAAAAAGGATGTGGCAACTGACCACTTGGTGGTGCTATAACAGGAAAAAAAACATGAAAATGGCTACAACTACTTCACCGTTAGTCCTATTGACTTGAAAACTGGCATGTAGTGTCTTCGCCCGAGGTGCCATGACTGTCTATGAGACATTGACGCATCTCAAAAAACGTCCGCCATCGGCCACTGAAATTTGAGCAGCTATCAGACAAGGTTAACGGAGGCCAATCAGAACTAAATTTGCTGGGCCTGTTTGACTCACAGCTCTAGAAGCCTGTGAGAAATCCAAAAGAAATCGGCCAACTTGCTAATTAAAACATTATAACTTTTTATTCATGTGCTTAGGTCTTACAGCGCCTGAACCCCGATAATTGCTGCTCGCAGTTATATTTCATGCATGTTTCTTTATCACACTAATGTGTATATAACTTTAAGTAATACTGCATTTTTGCCATTATATAGTGGTCAAATGGTGAATTATGCAGGATCCCTAAAAATTTAATATTTTGAATGCTCTGCATTCACAAATCATGAAAAGCTGGTTGGCGGAGTACATTTAACCTACAATCAAAACTAAGGGGACATGGTGATAGAAAAATATGAGATTGTATTTTACTGCTTTTGAGTTTGCTCGCAAAAGTTTTGCGCTTCACCAAGTCTGTTTGCAAAGAATTCCAAGTTAATGTAAAGTTTCTTGAGGGAGGGCAAAAGGTTTGCGAGCGAGCGCCAAGATTCTTGCGAAAAGGCAAACATTTTGAATGAGAGTGCAAAAATTTTACTAGCGATATCAAAGTTTCTTGGGGCAAGGCAAAAGTTTTGCAAGAGAGCGCAATAGTTGTGGTGATAGGCAGAGTCTCAGTACAAAACACACAGAACGCAAGCACACAGAGTTCAAATGGCCTATAAGTGTCCCTTTGTAGGTCACTAATCTGTTGCATCTCAGACAGTTGTCGAGTGTCTCACTCCCAGGCATAGCACATGTTCCAGAAACCTTATGTAAATCTTCCTTACAGTACAGGGATTACCTCTTTGTCACCTGGATTCTGTCCAGGTATCTGCCACAGGAGTTATTGGTGCCTCAGGCAGGAAAAGCTTCTTCAATCCCAGCTAGTTTAGTCTCGGTTTACCATTGGTTTTGTCTCCATCAAGTCCCCTGAGGGTAATGGTCTCAAAGTGGTTTCTTACAGCCTGACGTCACTACCTTCCTTTCCTCGCGGATTGTTCTGTTGAATGGGCTGATCTGTTTGTTTTTGTGTGTTAGACAGAGCGGCTTCCCAACCTTTGGCCAAGGGTGTTCTGGGAATGCGCTGGCCGCGATCGCAATCTCCACAGCGGAGGCAGTAAAGTGGCTTTTGTCAGCTTGGACAGCAGCGGGCCTGTCATGTGCCTCCATGTGTGTCTATCCTCTTTTCACTCCTCCGCGAGGGCCACCACCCCAACAATCCCTTCTTTGGTGACTTGTTTCATTGCAATGCACCTCGGGCCATCCAACTTCATCTCGGCGTGTGTGTGCTGTATAATGGGCTCAGTCAGGGCCGCTCAGAGAGTCATGTGATCGGCTTATAGAGAGAGAACCAGTATCTCCACACAGATGCGTCTAAGACGCCGTCCACTCTTGAGTGCTATTATGTAATTTTTGTTTGTGTTATGGACACCAGCGGTCAGTGGACTATTCATGGACTCATGAAAGCGGTTCTGTGACACAGGCCTCAGTCACACCTTGAGTCAGTCTTTTGCTGCTCAGATAAAAATCTCTAAGATGTCAACTAAATTAAAAGTTTTTTTTGATGATTTTTGTTTTGGAAATGTATGCAAATTAGTGCATATTTAATTAGATGAATTTGATTACTGATTCTCACTCAAACTCTTGATCTTGAACGTTTACCCTTCAGACCAGCATGTTTCAGCCAGAAAACCATGCTTTTACTGCCCCACCCTAACGAGGAGACCCGGTGCCCCTGTTTGTTGTGGTCCTTTCTGAATAGAGCCAGTGTTCCCTTGTTTTAGACTGATAGATCGGGGTTGAGGGAGACTTCTGCAACCTCCGGAGGGCATGGGGTGGGGTGGGGATATTTGCACCTAAATTTAACCTAAATTGTGATGCATATTTGTCAAACATAAACAGGTAAGATTTCTGCCCTCAAGAAATCATGGCATATTTGCATCTCTTTAAATAATCATCATCAGAATGCATCTATTCAAATTGCTTATGATCAGTATAGATCTGTTCATTATGAAAACAATTAAATGTATTCTTTTAAAAAGTGTGAACGGTTAAATTATGGCTAGCTAGTTCACAGCGCTTTAACTTATGTTAACAGATGTAACATTTGATCTTAAAAATGTATTAGTAAATGTTGAGATTAACATACTTAGAAGTATGATAAATACTTTAGAAGTATTGTTCATTGTTAGTTCGTTAACTAATAACATATTACCATTTTTAGTACTATTACAGAAATCTTACGTTTCATTTATGTAAGACTGATAAATATTATCAGATTAAGGTTATTTGTTTATAAATTAGTTTCATTGGTTATACTTTAGTGTATTCGTTAAAACTGTGTAATCAGAATGGATGGAAATATATATGGAATTCAAATACAGAAATCCTACATTTTTTTAAGTGTGTATTATTGAGGCACAATGGAGTATTGGCCGGACAGATTTAATATGTGAAATCCTAAACTGTGACAAATTAGTCAGTCCTCTGACCAAACGCCAAATCAGAGGCGCTGTCGCCAACAACAACGTCCCCAGTGCATGAAAACGGGCCGGGAGAAGCCATGCGATTCATGCAGCATCTCAGTGGTGTGCAAATTTGTGCTTCACCCCAGCATAATCTCTCCACTGATTGCAATTCGGGGGGATGTGTGTGTGTGGGGGGGGGGGGCATTTCCTATAGTGAGCCATTCAGATTTTGCAATTTGCTGGCTTGTTTGTTTTACTTGTTCTTCAGTTTTTAGACATGTCGGTTTGGCCCAGAGTGGCTAAAGCTAAGATGGCATTAGCCTGTTAGCACCTGCTGTGCCGCAGCGGTTAGCTGATTGTGAGAAGCGAGCTTTTCACACAGGGGACTTTTTAAGGAACAATGCAGCACTTAGAAATGCATTTATGCATGCATGCATGCACAGGGCTGTGTTGTGCTTTGCCCTTGGATAAAGAGGCCAAAGTGCATTTTGCCGCTACAATGCACCGATGACCCGATTAGCATGGGGGTGATCTGCGGTTCTGCGGCGGGACAATTAAAAGACTCTAATGCGCCGTCACTGGAGACCTGCCATTAATACTGCTTCTAGAAGGTATGCGACACGTCTGTGTGTTCAGCGTTTGTTTACATCGTATGTGGGTCTTCAGGGGATAAGCGCTTTGCGTCCTGCTGCTGTTAAGAGCGGAGTCATCCCTTCAGAAGCATTAGGATCCTGCACCGGGATTGGTTACAATAATTGGATGAGGCATTAAGACTGAAGCGTGTGCAGGTTCGTCCCTGAGAGTGACGGAGTGTCGTAAGAGGGTTTGTGGGTAAGAGGGTTTGCAGGTACGATGGTTCTTATATTTGTAAGGTCACAAAGCCACCACATTTACCTTTTCTGGTCCTTTTCTCCTGCTCAATAGAGCACCAAAATCACCAAGATTTTGTTGCACGTTAGGTTTGTAGATTTTATAGGTCATTAGTTTTCCTAAGACCCCACCATGTAGGCCCCCTATTTAAGATATTTTGGGTATTTCTGTAATTATGACAAAGCTCCTTGTTTTTAAATTTTATTAACACAAACTGGGAGTACTGATACATTAAATTAACCATGATTCATTTTGTGATTTGAGAAGTTCCAGGAACTGTATGTTAAAGAAATATGATTTCATTTCTTTTAAAATTTCAATTCAGATAGGAGATTAAACTTTAACTTTTTATCAATCAAATTTTTTCATACTTGCCTGTCAACATCAGCCACTCTGTAATGTACAGGTCATCAGAAGTCAGAAGAGGTCAGATCCTCCCCCCACAATTAAATGGACACCATAGGCTTCTGACCCCCCGGGTCACTATTGTTTACATGCAGAGGAAGCTGTCTATATCCCTCAATAGGATCATTAAGGTTGTAAGGCCATGTGATGGTGAGTGTGTTTTCGTCCTGGAAGGAGGCTTTTTCACCCCTCTAATCTCTTCAGTTCTCCACCACCTGATGTTCTCACAGGCTGATTCTCATCTATCATTCCAAACTGGATCAATAGCAAGGGTAGAAAGGGTAGAGCGGATACAACAAAGCCTGTATTTATAAGCAATATTAAAATAGAGAGACGTGATCTAGAGGAGGTGTTTTTCATCACAGAAAACAGCCCTTAAGCTCTTAAGAGGAAGTGATGTTGCATGTGGTTGAGTTTGTTTATAAAGCTAAAATTTTTGATATTCTTCATTACTAACTAATGCATTATTCAATCCGACCATATAGTTACTTTTTGCAATTGTGTATTGTAAAATGTAGAAGGTTTTGTGTCTCCAGCACTAGGTAAGTGTGCATGTAATATTTTGTCTGTAGCGACAGATTCCTCCTCCTTTAATGGCGTTTTCTCCCTTACTTGGGTTCATTTAGGCATCTATGAACATGGCAATTGTGCTCGGATCTGCACCAAAATAACCAGTCTGAGATCACCAGAACAAGGTTGTCCCAGCCCTTAGTGGTTCACTTCTGGTGAGAAAGTAAGATGATGAGAAACCAACCTAACAAACCAAATCATATCATAATTCATAATGGGAAATGTGTGTAAAAAGCAGCAATGTCTGATTCTGAGTATGTTATTGCAGTTGAAAACTGAATCAAACTAAGAAGAATATGCATCATTTTAACAGTTCAAGTCCCTGTTTTGGAACAAAGCGAACAATCTGCAAGTCTGACAACTGTCTACTATTGTTCATTTGCCATGTGAACCGTTGTTTGCAGGTCAATGTGGTCATTGCACAATTCTTATCAGTAACCGATGACCATAGATAGATCTCTGTCTAAGACATAATATATCTTTTCATTTCTATTTTCTCATATCTGGCAGCATATATGAAATGCGTTCTTTCCTCTGGGCTTTCTCTCTCTTTTCCATCACTCTCTCTCTCTGTCCCCCTCCCCCAAGTTTCTCTCATTTGGGATGCTCAGCTGCCTGGACCATCTGTGTGAGGACTGAAGAGATTTTGTAATGGGTAGAATGAGTCTGAGGGGTGGAGGAATGAATGTCAACCGCAGAAAAAAACTGGGAGATTCTGGAGCTCTGGAATATAATGAGGGCAAGGTATCCGGTGACACTGATGTCCGCTTTATGAGTGCGCATTTTCACTGTTACTCAGTTATTTTTTTTCCCATGCTCCCCTGAGCCAAGCCACTTCCTCTTGTTGGCATCTTCCACTGGATGAACTTTGCTGTGGAGCTGCCGCTCTTAAATCATGAAAACAACATCTGCTTCAGTAAGGCATTGTGGGTAATGCATCTGGCAATGTTGGTTTGCTAGTAGTTTGCAATTAGAAATTCCCCCAAGGGGTTTTGAAAACCCAGATATTTTTTATACAAGAATTAGCACCAAAATAATCTTATGATAGATGTCTTGCCAAATGTAAAACTGTATTAATGACAGCTGTAATCTTATGCCAACCATCATTCCTAATAGTTGGAAACATCATCTTGTGTGGCTTTAATTCACTTTAGTTACCGTCTAAACAGATCCACAAGCTCTAAATCAGCTGTTGTTTTCCCTCAGCACAGCAGGCTTTTTACTTCATTCCTAATCTCTTTCTTAAGCAATTTTATCAAGCATTCGCATGCTAACTAAACCTGACTCTTTATCTGATTGTTCTCTTAGGTCTGTCTGCCATTGACAGGGGGTACAGACTTCTGTCTTGCTCAGACTTGTTTTTTTATTGTCTGAAGTCTCAAATCAGACTATAACTCTTTTGTTGCTTTTGATTTCAGGTCAGTCTTAGGGCGTCTGATACCAGTAGTCCAACTAGTGCACTGAGTCCTGGGTTCCTGATTTCTCTTCTGCTGAGACGGACCTCCAGGACTAGGACAAGATGAAACCGGATGGTGTTGACACGGCAACAATGGAGCCAATGGAAGCATTAAATGCAGGTCCTGCGATCGAGGTGGCACCAGTGGGTGAGGCTCAGGACCAGGCTTTGCCCACAATGCAAACAGAAGGTGAACCACAGCCAACAGAGGCACATTCCGCAACCAATAAGACTGGAAAGGACAAGCCTGCAGACCCCAAAGCTAAGACGAAGGCTCCTGCCAAAACAAAGACACCCACCGCTGGTACCAAGGCATCCACGACCAGCTCCCGTCCCAGCACTGGTCAAAGCCGTCTAACAAACGGGGCACAGAAGTTGCAAGCTAATGGCGTCACCAAAAAGACCACGACAGGAGGCCTGGAGAAGAAAACCTCAACCACTGCTGCCTCTAAAAAACCAGTTGGCTCCACTGCTGCACCCACAACCAAGACCCCTACTACCAAGGTGGCTGAGAAGAAGCCGATGGGGACGGCGAGACCTGCCAGTTCTCCAGCCAATGGCCTGAAGACAACAGGAACAGCGCAGCCCATCAAGAAAGCCCCTGTTGCACCAGCTAATGGTCTGAAGTCTAAACCAAAGACTACAGGTAAGTCAAAAGAATCAACCGAGTTCTTGAGTACAGCATAAGTTCAATGAAGGCCAGCTGTCTCCAATCCTACTCCTGGAGAGCTGGGCTGTTTCAAATGATTATTTAACAGCAAGCACAAACTATGCAAGCACTCATTTCGAACACAGCTCTGGAGTCCTGCAGACTTTAGTTCCAGCCCTGCTTTGACACACCTGCCTGTAATTTTCAAGTAACCTTGAAAACCTTGATTAGCTGGTTCAGGTGTGTTTAAATCAACAGGACTGTAGCTCTCCAGGAGCATGGTTGGAGACCCCTGATGAGGCTAGATTTTTTTTCAAAAGCAATTCTGGTGTAGCACATTATCAAATTTGCACATTGTCTATATTTGTCTTGTTGTTCAATGCTCTTAAACACCCTTACCATCATCCTTCACTTTAGCTCCAGCTTCAAGGCCCACCACTGCATCCACCACCAAGACCAGCACCACTGGCTCTCCCAAACCTGATAGGCCACCGGTCGCTAAGACACCCAGGTAGGCATCTCATTGGTTGAGCTCCCAGACTGGGGTTGTTGATTAGAATTCCGCAATGTGGGCCATTGCAGTAGCTCATTCTGTTCCAAAGTCCTTCAGGCATTGCTTATACAGCCTCACGTTGCAGTCCACATCTCTCTGAGACAATCACTACTCTTCATTTGCTGAATACTTAAAGCACTCTGCATCAATTCTAAGTCTGAATATGAAAGAATTTCATTTTCTTGGAAATGAACTGGCACAGTCCTCAAATTCCTGATTACAAAAAAAAAAAAAACTGTGAAGATGAGAGTTTAGAAAGTCTCTATGATTAGACCAACAGTGTCAACATCTTCCCAGTAGTTTCACACAATGAGATGCTGATATAATGCAGATCTCAAGATATCCAGGGCAGATGTAGAGAGATGTTAGGATGATTATCATGCAGGGGGACAATCTGAGTCACGCTGGGAATCAACATGGAGCTCACAGAAGCTGTTTTGAGATGCCTGCAGACAGCCATGAACAGTGAAGGAGTGTTTTGTAACTTGTTTATAGAGGCATCGAGGGACATCCTGAGGCCTGTAAAGGGGCTCAGACTCATGACGTTATGTGTGGGTGGGGGAAAAATATTTGTGACTTTTGTAACATGTGAATATTTGTAATGTGTTATTTGGTCCTACAACCATACACTTTCGCAAATCTCTTTACATTTTGGCACATCGATTACCTTCTTTCCTTAAACTCTTAGAAGAAGCTTGTGGTGTGTTTATTTCCCCATTTCTTTTAAAGTAAGGAAAAAGGACAAAAATGGTTCTGTTGAAGTTATCTTCTGGAGGTTTTAGGTTCTTGTTCAAGAGCAGCTCAATAATTAATTGTTGCTTTAGTTAGTAGCCTTGAATCATTAAAAAGCTTTTTTATTAGTAACCTAGCAAAGACAACAACAAAATACAAATAGTTAAGATAAGATAAAAAAAATTGCCTACAATTTGTATGAGCAATTTGACCTAAGATGTTACTCAGATCCATGATGTGAAAAGTCCAAACAGAGCTCTGCTGTGACATGTAGCATCTCTCCTCCCACATCATACAGCTGAACAGGAAGTTTATTTCAAGATGAATAGTGTTAAGAGTAAGAAAACTGCTGTCTCAAACACAGACTACATCACACACTGCTTGAAAAGGAAAGACAATTTACACTATTAGCACTGCAGTATATTCCAGCGATGGGTTTAAGAAAGATAATCTGGGGAATCCACCCTGAGCCTTTGTTTTCTGTCTATGCCTCATTATGACTGTAAGCTCAAACAGAGAAAAGGCCTCTTGTTGTCCAATTAGTGCAGGAGTTTGTGTTTTTATCGTTATTTTGCCCCTTTGGGCATCTTCGATCGAACATTTAATGCTGCCTCGGACCAAGGAAGATGACATTTGCGCAGTTGAGCAGCATAGCAAAACATTTTTTTTTGGTATGAGAGAAGTGTCTTAATCTTAATTTAAGTTTTGCTTCACAGTCCAGTAATATATGACTCAATTTTGGGTGCAGCACATTTTTTTTTTTGTATATGTGACTGTGTGAAGAGTGTTTGTGTAGTGTGCATATACGAATCCACCCGTGTGCGTGTTCTGCCTTCAGCAGTAGAGGTTGTACAGGGAATTCTGCATCTACTGAACCTAGTGGTTTTTAAATAAATAAAACATAACATTAGCATTACTGGTGTGAGCTTGCCACCTAAAACTTTTACATTGCTACATAAAATATGTAGGATTGCATCTTCTACTAGCGGCACCAAACAGAATTGCAAAAATGGTGCTTGTTTCCAAATAGGTTTTCAATACCATTCTCCAATTTTGCTCCTGGACTGCTGAAATAAATAGAGCAATGTGTTAAAATGTTTACACTTATGCAAAATTCACTTTTATATGGTGTTTGGACATAAATGTGTGTTGACAGTGTGTGTACACAACCACCTTATAATGATAAAAATCCAACCACTCCTTTTTATTTAACCCCATATATCATAAGCAGTGTCTCACAACAAGCCGTTTCCAGATCCCTGGCAGTGTGACGTCACATTAGCCACAGGCCCCGCCCACGAATGTTGACAGATACTGTCATTTTAACATAGAACCGCCCTGAGCGAGTTCACAGAGAGTTTACGCAGTCCGCCATTACTGCACTGACGAGAACATCTCCCAAGCGTTTTAGGTGTTCTGTAGCTGGATGGATTAATCCACATAGTTCTCTCCATTAACTCCCTAAATCTGAGCCGCTGAAGACGAGGTGGAAGATGAGGTGGATTAACTTTGTTTTCGAAAAAAATGCTCCCTCAACTCTACTGAAATTCGTTTATGTCTGCACAAATGTGAGTGAATCCAGAGTGATACTGGATATGGCAGTAATGAAGGTGAGAGCACTTTATTACAGTTCATCAGAGTTGATTTACGGATATAAAGTTTACCAATTTATTAAGCACCACTCGAAAAGGCATAAGGTCTTTATATATTTGTTTACTGTTAGTTGTAATGAGTTTTTGTGTACTTTGCTGTGTATGTTGATGATAGAGAGAGAGAGTTTATGGATAATATTTTAATGCACACTTGTACTGTGACTTTTTAAGCTCTTACAGAGATTTTCTAGAGTGAAAACGGACGCTTCGTCTTTTATGTGAAGTACAATAAACATCATAAAACTCGTCAGTAAAGTTTTGGCCATCATTCAGATGGGATTGGGTACAACAGGCTTGTACTAATATAATGGAAGAAGACAATATAAGTTATAACCGTAATTGAACTAAACTATACCTGTTCTATCTCCATGCAGCATGTATTCGCAGTTTCTGACATTATAGTGCGTCCTGACAGAATCTTGACACCAGAGAATCAGCTCTTGAAGCTCCGCCCTCTTAGGTTGAGTGCAGCAGCTCATTTGCATTTAAAGGGACCACACTGAAACGGCGCGTTTTTGCTCAACCCCAAAAAGTGGCAATTTTAACATACTATAAAAAATTATCTGTGGGGTATTTTGAGCTAAAACTTTACATACATACTCTGGGGACATCAGAGACTATTTTACATCTTGTAAAATGGGGCATAATAGGTCCCCTTTAAGAAAAAACAGCCGTTTTAAGGGGTCGTGCTCAAATGAACCCACAGCATTGGTCAATAAAAGCAGCGCAGACGTATGCAAGTCATGCTAGTTGCATTAATGTAGTGCAGACGTGAAAGAACTGGCCAAAAATATGAATCATTTTGATTAATGTCATAGCGCAACTTAAATGGATGAGCTCTTTCCTGATGATGATGTCATACTGATGTAAGAGCTATGGGCAAGTCGGTAAAGGGTGCGTCTGTTGCTAAACCATCTAAACCATGAGTCATTTCTCATAAATTAATTTGTCTCGTTCTGCATCTTTTTGTCCCTCTCACTCTCGTTCATTAGGTCAGGGTAGATTTGAGTCCTCTCCAGAGAGATGTTTTATTGCAGCCACTGCACCTAATCTCTAAATGGAGCTTGCGTGTCTCTGAGTGCCCAACAGCCAACTTGATGGATGCTTTACAACACTTCAGTGATTCTGAGTTTGCTGCAGCTCTTACGTGTTCTTCGCTTGTCAGATTTCTGCATTTTTCTAGGCTGTGCGTGTTCTCTGGTGTCCGGCTTCTGCAGTTTGACATGGCTGTTTTCTAGACATGCACATTTGTCTTCACTATTCAGTCTAACTGTGAGACACTGATCTGCTGCTGATTATTTTTTTGGTAACACTTTACAATAAGGTTCATTTGTTAACATTAGTTAATGTATTAACTAACTTTAACTAACCATGAGCAATATATTTGTTACTGTTTTTGTTCATCTTTGTTAACGTTAGTTAATGGAAATACAGCAGTTCATGAAGGTTCGCAATGCATTAACTAAAGTTAACAAATACAACTCTTGATTTTAATAATG
This sequence comes from Megalobrama amblycephala, assembly GCF_018812025.1. Lineage (NCBI taxonomy): Eukaryota > Metazoa > Chordata > Actinopteri > Cypriniformes > Xenocyprididae > Megalobrama > Megalobrama amblycephala. The sequence continues at coordinate 42,773,372 of NC_063044.1, forward strand.
TATTAGTAAATGTTGAAATTAACATTAACAAAAATTCATAAATTCTGTATAAGTGCAGTTCACTATTAGTTCATGTTAACTAATGTTAACTAATGAACTTTATTGTAAATTGTTACTGTTTTTTTTTTTTTTTTAGAATAGTTTACAAAAGCCTTAAAGTATACCGTTCCCACCAACATGAAAATTTCTCTCTTCTATGGTCATTTACTTAATTTCATGTTATTTCAAATCTGTCTGGGTTTATTTCATGGGACACAAACAGAAGAATGTTGTTGAATTTAATGTCGTATAATGGAAGCATTATAAGATATTCTATTATGAGATATTCTTCAAATAGCGACCTTATGTGTTCCACGGAAGAAAGTCATATTGTCTTTTCTGTTGGGCACAGTGTAAAGGACACTAAAGAACAACAAAATGGCTGCATGTCCATATGCTGTCTAGTTAGTGTAGGAGTTTGTGTTTACAGGCATCTTTGATTTGACGCATGTTTGCTGCCGCAAGCCAAGAAATCACTGCACATTATGATTTGTGACTCAGACAATTTTTGCTGTTGGGGTAAAATACATAAATCAAATTTTGTTCAGATGAACGACTATTGGCCTTTATTAAGCTAACACAGCAAATTTGCACGCAGGTGAGTGCCAGCAGGTAGACGCAATTTCATCAAACGCTGCTGAATCACAGCTTCACTAATGCATTAGGATTCATCCTGAAGGGACGTGAACCTCTTTATTTAGGTTAAAGAGTCCCTTCAGGCCAAAGTGCCTTATTAAAATCTCATCAGCCGTAGTCGTCCAGTCACTGGCTCAGGAGGAGGTCGTCTTCCTCATTGCTACTGTGGCTTCAGGGGAAGTTTTGTCACTCACAAATGTAACAGCAAGTTAAACAGTGTTTATAAGCCAATCAGACTCCAGGCTTCTCCGTCACTCACTAATCATTAAAGTGCTATCTATAAAATGCTTGAATGGCATGCCATTAGCTTGAAGCAATTCAGGCAAATGCATGTGTGTCAATGTGCTTGGATTGTTTTTAAGCTTCGGTGCATTTTTGGTTTTAATGTGCATTGCATTTGCCCCCAACCCTGACACAGATCTGACGGCAAATTATACTCAAGTAAGGAGAAAATGAAAAACAATGGCCTAGTTTGTTTTTTTCTATTAGAGAAAAAGATTACTCAAAGATGATAATCAATGGCATTATTTACCCACCCTAATGTTACTCCAAACCCATATAACTGTCTATGTTTTGCAGAAAATTATAAGATAAGCTTGCAGACTTTTAACCAGCTTTGTATTGTTGTATCGCTAGTGTATGCAAACAAACAATGTGCACTCTTTCTTGATATTACCTGCACTCAGATATCACCGTTTGTCAGCAAGTTTTTGTTAAAACTAGTTTGAACTTCTACATTTTTGTATTCCTGCCCACAGACAGTTTGATCAGCATAGGGGTGTGCCAAAATCAAAGTGCGTTGTAGGTGTTGAAGTTTTGGGATATTTATTTTTTTTGTATTTTTTGCCACAGCCCTTTTTATCGGTTTTCTGTAGTCATGTAGCAGTGATTTCACTATATCTTCATATTTCTGCTACATAGACAGCCAAGTATTATTTAAAGGACAATAAAGTAAAACCAATGGCTATTAACGTACCATAAAAGACCCAAAACTGACCCAAAATAATATAGTGCACAAGTCATATGAGCTATTGTTATGGTGCCTTGTTGTGCCCTTTTTGGAGCTTGACAGCTCCTGGTCACTGTATTCTTTCATTGTATTATAAAGAGGTTTTTGTTTCTTTCTCTATCCCACACTGTCTCTAACTCACTCTCTATCTCTTGTGTTCCAGGAGAATGATGCTTCTGCTAATCTCTGTGAGCTCTCTTCCTAAACTGAGTCATCCTGTCACTGTAGATTATACATATCGGTTTTATGTTCGAGATTAAGAGGAAGACTTTTATAGAACCTCTCATTCACTCTCTTTTTCTATCGCTCTCATTCTCTCTATTAACTCTGTCTTTCTTATCTCACAGTGCATTCTTCTCACTCTTTTAATAATTGTGCAAATTCCTATACTAGGAACAATTTCCCCCCAATATTCCATTAAGTCATTTACTTTCTACCTGGTACTTGCTGACTGTTTGATTCCCATTTGCTGTGTGTCTTTACTATGGTCTAATAAGTATGACTTTTTGATGTTGGGATCAAGCAATAAGGATCCAGGTACAATATTTAGGGCTCATCATGATTTTTATGATGATGGCTTCTATTTTGTATTGGCAACTAAATAACATAGATTATATAATATTAAATATATTTGCCATTCTTAACTGTTATATCTGAAAATGTGGTTAAAAAACTGATCAGCTTCTTTATGAACTGTACACAGGCCTAATAATCAAGTTGGCTCATAGACTAATGTACTAATCCAGGTTGTGTGCTTAAGTAGGTGTTTTTGTAAAGTGAAACTAGGTCGAGGAGCTACAACACACTACTGCATTAATTCATGTGTGGTTTTCTCTGTCAGGTTTATCTGTTTATAGACTTGCCCTCTTTGTTCCAGAACCTTCACTGCTGGATCTCTCTCTCTCTTGCTCACTCACTCGCTCTCTCACCTGATACTCCATATGTAGGACAACACAATTTTGTAGCATCTCACTCCCGCAAGTACTTTGCCTACATGAAATGTGGAATGTATAGAGCATGTTTTTTTAGCAAGATCTATACTGATTTCCCCAATGGGATTTGCATGGTTATTTTTACTCATCACAATGAAAAATTTACATGGTTCTCTCTGTGTCTTGTGCGCTGATACGCACCCTGCCTCGTGCTCTCCAGCTCTTTATTTAGAACAGGAGAGACACATGCAGTGGAGCGTAGACAGAGGAAATCAGAAGCTCCTGCCAGACTCACAGGATGTAGGTTAGTTTACTCAGACTTGACCTGGACAAGTACTGAGTCACTGGCGTGTGCCGAGCTTAGCTCATACTAGACCAGAGTGGACAGATACTAGGCCCCTTTCTCAGGGCAAAACGTGTATTACCACTGAGTCAGTCACCCCAGGATAGAAGAGAGGCATTATGGGTAGAGAACAGGGGGAGGGGCTTTCTTGAAGAGAATGTTTTTGCCAGTATTAACATCGCTCCAGGTTGTGTTCCTGAGCTACCTGTGTCCAATGAGTCACTGCTATAGATGGGATTTATGGCCCTTCACCCACAGCTGAAATGTCATAAAGATGCAATTTTAGTCATACACACTAGCATCAGGACTTCTCTGTGTGATCTTTCAATCTGCTTTTTAACTGCAAGTGGTCTTTGTCCTAGCTGGACATGAAAGCTCAACGGAAGTCTCCTACCACAGAGTTTTATCTAAGAGCAGACTTAAAGGGAGAGTTCACCCAAAAATGAAAATTCTATCATTACTTTGTCACCCTCAGGTTGTTCCAAACCTGTATGAGTTTCTTTCTTCTGTTGAACACAAAAGAAGATATTTTAAAATAGGAGAAAGAAACTCATACAGGTTTGGAACAAAATGAGGGTGAGTAATTGGTGACAGAATTTTCATTTTTGGGTGAACTATCCTATCCCTTTAAAAAAATGCCTTAATTACTTATCACTTATTAAGATTTGACACAGTCTTCCTCTGTAACGATTTCTTATTTTCTTCTGTCTGCTATCTGCAGGTCTGCTGGCTCTGCTCCTGCTGCTCGTTCTTCCCCTGCTGCCCCTAAGCCTGCGACCCCAACAACTGCAGGCAAGACATCTACATCTGCATCCAGACCAACTACTGCTACACCCAAGACACCATCTACTACGGCTAAACCTTCTCCTGCTAAAACCACAGCACCCCCTGCTGGCCGCACTCCTACTCAGACTCCCAAGACAACAACACCTGTCAAGAAAGGTGGGCACCTCATGGAATACAATAAACACATTCATGAATTTCAGATGTAACCCTTGAGGTATTCATACTGTGTTTTAATAATTGAATATCGATATTTATGGTAAATATTTTATAAAATACATACTTTAAATTTACAGTATTTAGTGTCCTATTAATTTCTATTTACAGCTGTGATACTGAGTTTGAAATGATATATTCTGTTTTCATTAGATGTCAGTAAGCAGCCATCAACTACAGCGACCAAGAAGCCCACATCTTCTCCACTTACCCGGCCAGCACCAGCCAAGACCACCAAACCTGACACACCTAAGTCAGCCTCCAATGCCAAGGCAGAATCAGCCTCCAAAAAGCCCGCTACCTCCAGCAAGGCGGCAGATGTTAAGACTAGTAAACCCAAGGAGAGCAAAGCAACACCTTCCAAGGACGTCAGCACAAGCTCCAAGACCACAGGCAGTAAGCCCAGTGCTAAAACAAGCAGCCCAAAGAAGTCAGTTGGCAGTAGCACTCCAATGGCAGTGAAGCGTGGCCCTAAAGCCTCCCAGCCTGCAGACACAGCAGCCACAGAGGCTGAGAAGAAGGATGTAGTACCTGCTGTGGTTGCAGCCACTGCAGCAGCCACTGCAGCAGTTGCTTCTGTTGTTTCTGTGGTGACCTCTGAGGAAGCCTCTGAAGACTCAGCTACAGCTTTTGCTCCTGCTGCCACTGAAGAGGCACCTGAGGACATGTTTACCCAGGTCAATCCTGCTGCCTCTGAGGTGAAATTAGAAGACTCATTTACAACTCTTATTCCTGCTTCCTTTGAGGACTCTAAAGATGATTTTAAAGAAATGCCCACATCTGTTATTGCCCCTACCACTACTGAAGCACCTGAAGACAAATTTACACCTGTCGTCTGTCCTGTCTCTGAGGAAACATCTGAAATCTCTGTTACACTCTGCAGTCCTCCTGCCTTTGAAGAAACACCTGAAGACAGAACTATGTCTGCCATTCCCCCCACCTCTGATCAGGCACGAGAAGAAACTGTTTCACCTGTCATTTCTCCTGCTGAAGAAGAAACACCTGAAGATAGAACTACATCTGTCATTCCCCCTACCTTTGATGAGGCACGAGAAGAAACTGTATCACCTGTCATTTCCCCTACCTCTTATGAGGCACGAGAAGAAACTGTATCACCTGTCATTTCCCCTACCTCTTATGAGGCACCTGAAGAAACGGTTTTACCTGTCATTCCCTCTACATCTTCTGAGGCACCTGAAGAAACTATTTTACCTGTCATTCCTTCTTCCTCTGAAGAAAAACCTGAAGACACAACTACATCTGTCATTCCCCCGACCTCTTATGAGAAACCTGTTGAAATTGTTTCACCTGTCATCCCTCCTGCCTTTGATGAGGAACCTGAAGACACAGTTACACCTGTTATTTCTCCTACCTCTGATGAGGTGGAGCTTGTCTATCCCCAGGATGCCCCCCTGAGCATGGACAATTATAAAGATGACAATGTCATGTCTCAACTGGCAGCTGAAGTGGATCCGGTAAGCCTGGAGGAATCAGTGCCTGCTGTGTCTCCCCTAGGCACCACAGTACTGTCCCCACCATCCTCTCCCACCGCCCCAACATTCATGCCAGTCGAGCTCCCAAGCTCAGCTCCCTTCCTGGGCTTACAGGGTCCAGCTGAACCGTGGGCACAGAGCTCTTCACTGTACACCAGCACTACGACCATAGAGAACCAGGAGCAGGAAAGACAGCAGGATGAAGAAAGTGAGAATGATGATGAAAAAGAGCAGGATGATACACAGATGCCCTCTGCAGCAGAGAATATGATGGGAGACTTTGATCTGCTGGGCTCCACTGGTGGGGATCACATCAGAAGTGCAGCTCCTGTCTCCTCCTGGCAAGAAAGAGAAGAGGCAGTGGAGAAAGCTGAAGAAGAGATTAATGAAGACAATGAAGACAATGAGGAGGAGGAGGAGGAAGAGAAAGAAGAAGAGGAAGAGAAAGAGGAAGAGAAAAAGGAAGAGGAAGAGGAGGAGGAAGAAGAGGAGGAAGAAGAGGAGGAAGAGGAGGAGGAAGAGGTGAGAGAGATTGGCATAAAGGAATCAGTACCCCAGACAGAGAAAGAAGATGACTTTAAAAAGGGGGTGGCAGATTTTGCCAGCTGTGATTGGGGTATGATCCAATCAGATGACATGTACAGCAGTAACAAACATGACTCAGAAGTGACATCTCCCGTCAATGCTGAAGACAGCTGCAGTGCTAAAGAGACAGGTGACTTCATCATGACCGAGACAGACAGGGAACAACCATTCACAGGGCCTCCTGGAATCCAGTCTTTCGGTAGTGAAGATGAAGAAGATGATGAGGATGAAGAGCATTTGAAGGAAGATATGGATCTGGGCTCAGAGCATAATGATGAGTATCACAAACAACAGAAAGACTTAGAGAAGGAAGACGAAGATGTGGAGATGGTCCACAGGCACATGGCTGAAAGTGGACTTGGGGTTTGTGGAAATGATGGCAATGAAGATGATGGTGATGATGATGATGATTACACAGAGAAGCATCATCTAGATCTCAACAGCATGGGTCACACTGCTGCAGCAACATCTATGCCTTTGACAGCAGCATGGAGTCATTCAAATCCATTCTCTGATCCCTTGGCCCAGCCTGCTTCCGTCCTGTCTGAATCAAGCCTGTCAGATTCAAGATTTCAAGATCCAGAAACACTTAGCAAATTCCAAGTTGATCCAGACACAACCACCAAATTCTCAGCTGATCCAGATACACCACCCAAATCCCCAGCTGAGGCATTTCTTGACATGAGTCCACCCCTGATTCAGGCCTTAGAACCTCAATCTGATATCCAAGAGGATACTGGGAGCTCTGTCCCAGCAGAGTCAGGTATCTTGGCTGCTCCTGCCATTGGAATGTCCCAGTCCAGCACTCTCAGTGGGACAGCCCTGGCTGCTCACAGCAGCAGTGAGACCAGCACACCTGAAGAGCTTCGGGATTATGACAGCAGCTCAGGTGTAGAGTCCCGATCAGACAAGCAGCAAACACCAGTCCCTGCCATGCAGACGGACATGGAGCAAGACCTTGGTATTCACCTTGAGCGTTGTGATGGGGAAGAGGAAGAGGCTGAAACTCTGCCAGCCGATGAGGTACTGGGTGATGCAGCGACAGCACCAGCCTCCGTTCCATCATCACCATCAACCTCCGGTGATGAGGCCAGTGATACAGAGGGTGAGATGCAGATCAATGACCCTGATGTCACGGTTGATGACATCACTACAGTCCCCCACAACCTTGCAGCCCTGGAGGAGGATGAGGAGGCCCCTGAACAGATTGTAGAGGAAGATGGTGATACACCTCAGTCAGCCAACTCTGTGGCCTCCTATGGTTTTGACTGCTCTGCGTCCATCTCCAATGCCCACTCCATGGCTGAGAGCTGTGGAAAGAGCCCAGGCATCTTTAGCTTGGAAAATGAAGAGCAGCTTCCGGAAGAGGCCAAGGATCCCTCTTTCATCAAGGAGCTCACCCTGCCAGCAGCTACTGCCTACAGTGATGACTTGTTGGGCTGCCCAGTGGATTTGCTGCCTATAAGTGAGCCCACAGAGAGAGATGCTGGGTTTGATGAGCACTACATGCTGTGCAGTAAGACAGACCCAGGCTCTATGGAAGAAATGGATCCAGAGTCCCCCATGCACCTATCACCCCAACATGGGGACGATTCAGATGGCCAGCCACCTTACTACTCTGCTATATGTGATAAGACTGATAACTTTTTGGCAGGTAACGTATAAAGTCCCTCCTTTGGAATGCACCTTGTCTACCCCAGACCCCACGCTCCCACCCTGTGTCCTTCATTTCTTCCAAATGTGGGATTAGCAAGCAGAGAAATGAATAGAATAAGTAATAGAAAGGGGAAAAAGAAAGGGGAGCCGCCAGGTGAGGGATTATAGCTTTGTCTGAGCTGCTCTCTGTTCTTCTATTACCACGGTGATGGTTATGATTGTATGGCTTAAATTTGTGTATGTACAGTAGCTATTCTCATTTTCTATTAGAATGTACTTTTTAAATAACACTGCGCTTCATGGCACCCCTGAACCTGCAATGTTAGACTAAGTTAAGATAACGTCCTTTGATGAAAGGACAAAAATGCAAAAAAAATAAAAAAAATAAACACTTGGTGGACTACAACTACCTTTGTATTTATCCTACTGTTTTTACCAATCAAATGTCAATTTTTTATACTTTGTTTTTTTTTTCTTGTTTTTATTTGATTTGTTGTTAAGATCCCTGTCTTACCTTAATGTTTGTACACACATCAGTTTTCCTGCACTGTAAAAGTAGCTTTACTGTCTTTTAAAACTTATTCCAATGTCCAGCACTAACTGTTTTAGCATATACAGGTTAGATGATCTTCAGAAGCTTTTCACTCTCAACGTGTTTGACATAGGGAGGTGAATGAGTGTTAGATGGCAAGTGATACTCCAATTTTTGGTTGTGTTTTGTTAGTTTTGGGCTACTGCTGCACATTTTAGAAAAAAGGATAACATAGATTCTCATTGGCACGTAACTTAAGTGTTTTAAAGTACTGGGCTCAGATTGATCTGGATTCTTTCATTTACAGTAGTTGGACATTTGTTCTTCGGAACAGACTACTATTTCTGTTTATGGATATTCAAGTGTTTTTCTGCATTTGTAAAACTTAGAATGATGCTTGCAGGTCAGTGTACTCTGAGTATTGGACATTTCTACAAGAATTTGAACTGCATGTGCAACTAATTAAGAAATTTGTTATCTTGATATGATTCCAGACATGATCCAGGGATATTTGGACATTAATGATTCACAATAACTAAAGTTTTTTTCTTCCAAAAAATTCCATTAAACATCATTGCAAGGCTGTCTGTTCCTGTTTGTTTTTTTATTTTTTATTTTATTTTTTATATTTAGTGGCATGATGGTCTGTTCTCATCCAAGTGCTCCTGTGGAATTTTATTTTGAACAGGAAATGGATATCTGCTGAAATGGTGTTTATTCCAGATGTATTTTGATGAAATGACAGTCAGTGCTCATAGTCTATAATCCCCTTCTTCTATAGCATGTCATGACCCCTAAACTCAACACCAGAACAGGACCCCTCCCTGAAAGCCAAACACAATACTGTTGCATGGTATCTCAAGGAATTGGTTGACAAATTTCCAGAATTGCCTGTTTTCATGTAGTATCATTAGACATTAATGCATAAACCCAAACTTGACACAAATATTTCAAAACCTGCCTGAATGATAATTTGGTCCTGTGAGGGTGTGTGTGAGGAAACCTTCTTTCTGCTTTTTCTTTTCCATCTCTCAGTATCTCTGTCTCTTTCTCTCATCTCCTCTACACTTCCTTTCTCTTTTTAACCACCTGCCACCAAAAACAGTCATTTTACATCAAAAATATCTGGAGGTGAATTTAACGAAGTACAGTTTATCCTCAATTTATCTTTGAAAGAGAGATTTGCTCCCTGTTTGTTCTGTTATGTAAAATTATGTGTGCCCGATGACATACACTGAGAGTAGGCATTTGTTGTTCTCTCCAAATTCCCACAAATCCATTATTTTAATTAAAGGTTTTAGAATTACCAAGTTTAAGTCATTACCATGTGGATGTGGATGTACGTATGCATCATTTACCCTTAAAAACTGCCTTCATTAATGGAATTTGATCTTTATTTTATTTATATTATGTTTGGATTATTTTATTTATATATTTATATGTATTATTTATTTATAATATACATTTATTACATCATATTATTATAATTTATTTATAATTTATTATTATTTATTTATTATTATAATTTAATTTATTATGCAATATTATTTATTTATTATATTTATATATGATTAATGTACATTTTTAAGTACTATTCGGGTAGTCCATAAATGTATTTCAGGTAAATGTGCAGTGAAAAATTCAGTTTGCTAATTTGTCAATTACATGCTTTTTTTTTTTTAGCCCAGTTACTATTCCAAACAATCAGACCCTCTGCAACCCACTCCCATTCTTGGATTGAATCACATATGACACCTGAATTGCCAGATTTTTGCCCAAATTTGTGTCACACACACTGTACTCTGACCCTTGCGTACACATAAAAACCTAAGTATACCTTGGGCTTAACACACAAACTCTGAAAGATTTCTTTACACAGTTAAAACATTTTCAGTCCGAAGTAATGAACTACTCTCTTGAATCTTGCTGGTGACTATTTTTTTTTTTTCCAGCTGCGCAATCTAATATTATAGACTGAAAATTACAGTTCTTGAAATTAATATTCAAAGTTAAAAGCTTCTCTGGCAACAGAGCACTTGTTGCATTGACACTTTTTTGATTTTACAAACTGAGAACCCAGTATAAATTATTTTCTTTGGTAACCAACATCATGCCACAGATGTGGTTCATGGAGCTGAACATGTATTGAACACAGAATAATCCTTATGTGATGGTTTGCTAGGTTTGAAAAATATCCCAAGGTGTTTACAGAAAGGATGTGCGGGAAAACTCGATTCCTGACTTTATTAACAGTTTTGTCTAACTTGTTGTTTGGTTTGTGTGTTTTCTTTCTGTCTGTGTTTTTCCTCTGTTCCTGTTCGGTCACACCCTTCTTCATAACGAATGCTTCTGTCAGTAAATGCATATTGCAAGTGCTCTTGACTGTCCACAGGGAAACCCGGGAACAGCATACGTGAAGTTTCACTTAGCCAACAGGAGAATGGTAACCATCCAAGACTAATCCAAGAGATGAATGACAATAACTACCTTGCCCCTCTGCCGAACAAACAGAGGCAGCTACAGCAGCCACAGCCTCGTATCGATGTTCAGCCTGTTGATGCTCCTCAGAGGTTCCCACTGACTGCATCTGTGCCTAACATGCAGCTGCGACGGTTAGAGCAGCACCAGCTGCAGCTGAGACACATTCGACAGCGCCAGGAGCAGGAACGGCTGCAACGGCTGTGTCTGGAGGAGGAAAGGCAGCGGCAGGAACAGCAAAGGGCACTGGAGAGGCAACGTCGAGAGCTGCTTCAGTTGCAGCTGCAACAGCAGCAGCAGGAACACCGGCTCCGCCGTCAGCTCCTGCAGCGTCAGCTTGAGATGGAGCAGCAACAGAGAGTCAAACAGCAGCCGCAGGTAAAAGGGCAACCGCTGTGTCTCCTGTCGCCCTCATCTGGACTCTGCACCATCTACGAGGCCATGGAGACCAGCGAGGAGGAAGAGGATGCGGAGAACAGATCTGGGGGGCACCAAGGTTCTGCCAACCAGACTGGCAATTCGATCACAACAGACCTACCACTGAGAGTGGCCAACGGAAACCTTCGCCGACCGCCCCCACAGGAGCTGGACTGGAACACAAAACTGGATATGGTCCAGCAGCTTATTAACCAGACTCTGCTTCTGACCGGGGAGGACGGATGTCCTCCGCTCCTGTACCTGCCTGGGCAGGGCGGGGGCATCCTCAGCCCTCTGGAGAGCAGCCTGTGGCCACACATCATGTCTCACTTCGACTGCTCCACTGCAACAGTGGCTTCTGTCAGTAGTTTCTCCCCCAGCAGCCAGGCCAGTTCCCAGCAAGGCGACTGGACTGTGGTGGAACTGGAGACACATCATTAGGAGCCTGATTCCTTATTCAGCCTATCATGTGCACTAATAAAACAATATCAATCCCTTATCCCGAACTACTATAGAAACACTATACTGTCCAATATGCGCACTTGCATTATGCCTCGTTTCCACCAAGCGGTACGGTTCAGTACAGTTCAGTACGGTACGCAATTTATGCCGCTTGAATGGTTACCTAATTCCGAACCGTACCATACCACTTTTTTGGGACCCTTCCATTGGGGTACCTAGCACAGCAGTCCGGTACTAAAGGGTGGAGCTAGACTCTCTGCAGAACATTGATTCGTTGACAGAGAATCGTCACTTGTGCGTGCTACAAGGGACAACACAAGAGGCGGCATTTATTAATAAAGTTGAAACACAATACCGTTTCTTCTTGTGACAAACAGCCACATGACGAAAGCAAGAACAAGATCTGCTGTACGCCCTCCATTGTTGTTTACTGTGTCACTTTCTTCTTTGCGCATCGTTCGCTACTTTCCAGCATATGCCACACTTATCAAGTAAGGATACTGTTGGAGGTGGAAACGCAAGCCGGATTAGAGTTTACCATCCCGAATCGTACTGAACTGTACTGTACTGTCCTGTACTGCTCGGTGGAAATGAGGCATTATATCAGGGTGCCCAATACTGTCTATGAAGAGCTTCCTCCCAGTTCAGTTTCAATCCAGCTCCAACACACCTGTCTGTAATTATCAAGTTTTCCTGAAGATTTTAATTGGCTGGTTCAGTTGTTTTTTATTAAGATTGGAGCTGAATTTTGCAGGGAGGTAGATCTCCAAGTACAGGATTGGGCTCTGCATTATACAGATCTATACTATTTGACCCTTATCCTCAAACTATCAGTTTTTGTTTGTAATAGTGTGGTCTCATCCATTCTAAATGCTGTCATTTTGAGTCTTCAGTTCTCAAGCACCTTCCTGAAGAGTTTTCTGTGGCATATACTTTCTCCTCTTAAAATCTACACACACTTATGGATTAATGCTATTTTATCAATTTTCTGTAGTAGTTCAACAACATGAAAAAAACACCATATTTACTTTTTACAATTAGTCATAATGTTAAAGATTATTAAAGATAAAAACATTGTCTTAATCTTTCATCAAAATTCAAGAACTTGCTCTGCCTCTGAAATGACTTTCCTTTTTAGCCAACGTCACTTAGGCCATGTGGGTTATTAGTTAATGTTAAACAGCAGCAAAATAGCTAATTAGGCATTGTTTTGGGCCAGTTTCTCAACCCTGTGCCTGGAGGCACACCTACAGTACACATTTTGGATGTCTCCCTATATCTGACCCATCCGTTTCAGGTCTTGATAAGCTGATGAGTTGAATTAGGTATGTCTGAATAGGAACGAAAATGTGTAGTGTTGGTGTGCCTCCAAGAACAGGATTAGGAAACACTTTTAGGCAACTGTTGTGTAATCCAACCTTTCTTAAATCTTGCCAATAGTTAATGCAGTAATTTAAAGTGGTTAATGTAAGGTACAACAATCATTTGAAAATAGACATTAAAAAAAAAAGTTTTAGTTTCAAGAAGGGGAAATTGACTGCAAACCATATCTCCTGTTATTGTAAGTTGCTATATAGAACAACAGTATAATACTTTTGTTTGGCTCCAATTTGTAATGAAAGACAATCAGCTGTTGTAATTTATGGCCATATTTAGATTTAACTTTGTAACTGTTTGTCTCTGTTCTAATGATACATATACTGATAAATACAGTTTATCAGTGTAATAGAGATTTTTACATTGATATTAGTTGTAATTAGATTATGCGTTCTGTTACATTATATGTAATGTTATGTTGTTGTCTAAGGACTGTTGACCTCATGTTGCTGTACCGGCTCTGGACAGAGCTGCTTTGTTTGCTCTTCTCCTCTGGAGAGGGAGATTTCAGTTGTGGGGAAACTCTTTTCTCCCAACATTCCTGAACCATTACCTCATTTCCTGGGTCCCTCTTGTTTCAATGGGTTTCCTGGGTTACTGATGATCTCATGGCAACTAGGAAAAAGGAGGTGTCTAAAAGACACATGAAGGAGACACAAAGGTTTAGTAAATGAACTGTTTGCTGTCAGTGCTTTCAATCTGATTTTCTTGGGATGCTGTGGATTATGTATTTTTACAGAGTTATATGTACAGATTATGAAGGGGGGAGGGGTAATGTTGGCAAGAGTTGTGAATTAGTAGTTCTCTTATATTTTCTACAGCACTTTAGTTCTTTAATTTCTTTGTGTCTTTGTTCATTTTGTACATTGTCTTCACTGGTTGAATCTTTCGGGTATAGACTAGACCTGTTTAAGACACACTACTGAATTGCAATAGTGCCATCTATTGGTGATGCATCATAACAGCAACTGATGTAGTGTTGGATTCTCAAGACAAACCAATTTGTTCATCAAGTTATATATTATACATTTAGAAATACATTAATGATTCATCTGTCATCCATTGATATAGCGCATGTAGCAGGCAGTTAAATGTACTTTCTGAGGTAAGTTAATATTCACTGTTTGTTTTCGTTGTTGTTGTTTTGAACGATATATTGCAATTAATCACTGGAGATATTTTTAACATGTTGTATTGGCGTGTTTAAACAGTTAGTTGTAGTTTATTTTTTTATTCAAATCATAATTGTAATGATAAAGATGTATTAGATACCAGCACAGATTAATTTCTATTCGCTATTTCCTTTTTATCCTGTTTTTGTAAGATGCTATTTAGAACAACAGTAAGATAATTTTGTTTTAATTCCTGTAATATTATGCATATTCAATTAATGATAAATATTGGAGGTCAAAGAAGGAGGAGTCAAGGGTGTAAAATCTGATGAATAGTATAATTTATTGTCTTTATAACTAAGTTATGTTTTATTAAAGGAGAGTACAACCTAATTATAATCAACTGCAGAGTTGATTACTTTGGAAGAAAGAAACAATAAAACTGCACTATTTCAAGACAGATATATTTCAAAATATATTTTATTTATTTATTGTTTAATATTTATTTAATTTGTAATAATGAGAATTGAATAACGTTTCAAATATCTGGCATTACTGGTGAAGGTTGCATGTTTGCATGAGTATCCTTTTAATATTTGTTCCATTATTTCACTCGTTCACCTTTATGTAATCTGTACTGTTATCTCTTTCCATCCTATACAACTCAATCTGTGTCCTTATTGCAAGTGAATACAGTGTAGTCATTCATCAAATCACACTACACTTCTCAAAAGAATCTACAGTGAAACCACTCGTGATCATTTTGTAACTATCAGTTTGTTATAGACTCGGTGTTTTTTCTCCTACCTTGGACTCTTTATTATCAAGTCGGCAATGTGTGAGTCATAGCCGACGTTCCTGTGGAAGAAAAGTTTACAGGCTAAATACTTGCTAGTAACAATTAAAACTACATACACATTTCTAACAACCATTTTAGCCTGTAGTCTGCTTGTAATATTTTGCTAAATCAGCCACAGCTGTGCTAAAATTACCTTTCTCGAGCGTCTTGACTTTGCTGGCCGGTGTAATAGTCACACTAGATATGAATACCCCAAACTACTTTGAACAAACATAGTTTTAAAGCATAACCGATTTTCACACAAGTGTTTCAGTGGGTCAGACGTCTCTGCAGCGTGTAGACCTACTTACAAAGCCCGCGCGCGCCAAACTGCACTTGACAAAGAACGGTTAAAGGTGCCCTAGAATTGAAAATTTAATTTACCTCGGCATAGTTAAATAATTAGAGTTCTGTACATGGAAATGACATACAGTGAGTCTCAAACTCCATTGTTTCCTCCTTCTTATGTAAATCTCATTTGTTTAAAAGACCTCTGAAGAACAGGCGAATCTCAAAATAACACCAACTGTGACGCAACAGTCGGAATCATTAATATGTCTGACCCCAATATTTGCATATGCCAGCTCATGTTCAAGGCATTAGACAAGCCAGTGTTAACGTCTGGAGCTGCACAGATGAATCAACAGACTTTATGCAGGTAAGCAAGCAAGGACAATAGTGAAAAATGGCAGATGGACCAATAATAACTGACATGATCCATGATATTTTTAGTGATATTTGTAAATTGTCTTTCTAAATGTTTTGTTAGCATGTTGCTAATGTACTGTTAAATGTGGTTAAAGTTACCATTGTTTCTTACTTTATTCACGGAGACTGGAGCCATCGTTATTTTCATTATTAAACACTTGCAGTCTGTATAATTCATAAACACATCTTCATTCTTTATAAATCTCTCCAACAGTGTGTAATGTTAGCTTTAGCCATGGAGCACTATCAAACTCATTCAGAATCAAATGTAAACATCCAAATAAATACTATACTTACATGATCCGATATGCTGCATGACAAACACTTTGTAAAGATCCATTTTGAGGGTTATATTAGCTGTGTGAACTTTGTTTATTCAATGTATTATAGAGTTGCGAGCTTAGGGGCAGGGAGCGCGAGCATTTAAAGGGGAAGCGTGCTGAAACGGCACGTTTTTAATTATGGCCCAAAATAGGCAGATAAAAAACTGAATAAAAAAAAAATCTATGGGGTATTTTAAGCTGAAACTTCACAGACACATTCAGGGGACACCTTAGACTTATATTAAATCTTGTGAAAAAGGGTTCTAGGGCACCTTTTACCAATCACTGCGCCTCTGTCTGATGTATTTTATTTAGCTTACTGATTATCCTATTTAATATATTTTAAACAGCTGCATTAACACTTATGCTTCTTTAATTTTTATTTTTCAAGAAATTGCATTATCTCTTACATTGATAAAATGCACGAATTTGGATATTTGACTTTCAGTTTTAGCTACAGTTTTAATAATAATAATAATAATAATAATAATAATAATCTGTTTAACCATTTTAAACGGTCAGTTTTATATCTGACTGACCAAAGGATGAATTTTGTTTGGATAGTGGTGTCAATAATTAACACATGCTAATAAAATACATTGAAACGTTCACCCATTATGTAGCCTACCTGGAAAAAAAAAAAAAAAATTAATAACGGCATCTTCTTATGTGGGAATTTTAAAGCGCTTAAAAAAAAAAAAAAAAAATTGTTACAGCAAAAGTGTCGTCATTGTGATCCACAGGGGGGCGCATTTCCAACTTTAACTCAAAAGTAAACGCTCATCAGTGTGTATTAAAACGTTAGCGAGTAGCATATCTGTTCTAATCCTGGATGAATTTGTACTTCAGCACTACATCTGACTGGGAGTTGCATAAAAAAATAAAAAAAAACCTTGCAAAGAGACAAAAGTGCGTCATGACCTTATAACCTGATCTAGTGTTTATTCAACCACGATAGTACAGGTGTATTTCAACCAGATTTTATTGGACAATATGTAATGTTGTGACATTTTGAGTTTGAACGAATAAAGACAATGACAAGGCTATAAAGGCCTATAGGTAATACAATATTTTGTAGGCTACTGCAGTAATGTTATGGCATGAGACATGTCGAGTCATTGTTTACAAAAAAAAAAAAAATGTAATTAATTGTAGGGTTTTTATATTTCTAGAGCATGTGAATTTCACTTCGCCCAAAGCTCAACACGTGTTGTGAGTGAAAACGAAAGCGCTGTCTTCTATGGCGGACACAAACGTCCGTCACATGACCGCGCTCCAGTGCGCGCAGGCACCAGAACGCGCTCCATCAGAGCGCGAGATCACCGGGTGACGGTTACTGCGCGTGCTCTAGTCTCATCACAGAATGACAGCAGCAGGACGGATAATTGTGCGCTCCTGGTGACTCTCTATTGAACCGGACTGGGAGTCTGCAGAGTCCGAAGATGCACTTTAGGGTCTAATTTTGGACTTCATTTAGCAGTGTACCAGTGATGAATATCTGTCCCAGACGCATGGAAAACAACTTCCCTTTATGTATTTGTATGCTGCACGTTTATGAATACGATCCAATCTAAACTGAGCGACTGACAAACTTGTATCTTTGCCTCATCAAGGGAGTTCACGCAGAAATGGCTCCGTGGATCTGATCTTTATGACAGAACAGGGCAGCGCAACAGGACGCAGTTCATCGCATCTGCTTCATCACAATAGCGAGTATTTAACGCTTCGTTGCCGTTATGATGTGACTCGTTAGTGAAACTGAAGCTGCTCAGGTGAGAAGCATCGGCATCTCCGCTCCCTGTCACCTGAGATGGCCATCAACATCACCGGCTCCATGCGTGTAAGTTTAGACCATCTGTCGCTCCTGTGAATGAGCTGTGGAGCTCTAATGCACTTCACATAATCCATATTTTATTTGTGTGCGTGTGTGTGCTGTCTTGAAAGCTACTCGAACACGCTTGTGAAATGACACTCAACAAATAGAATGAACATATAACCTTAAGACAGGCAGTCGAGAGCAGGTTCAGTAAGTTTTAGTAATTTTATGTGCTTTTTATTTTATATTCTATTTCGCTTTTGTTTATTTATTTTTAGTTCTTCAGCTCGAACTTATGTCAGTTAGTTGCCAATGCATCATTTCTCTTTTTTGTTTGTTTTTCATCGAATATTCTGTTTCATTTCAGTGGACGAAAAGTTTTGCCCTAGTCTATAAGTATACAATTTAAATGATGATTACATTTAGTGTTTAAAGTGACTTTTTAGTGCATAGCATATATATTAATTAATTCATATTAATTAACCCTTATTATTGACGGATTATAGACTGTAAATAAGCACAGACATGAGTAGGTGAACCTCATGCTATCTGTGTTTGCTTTGGTTTTGTTCATGTTTAGTTTCCTTGGTTTTCATCAGTTTCTATGGTTTTTCATTGTTTAATTTGGCACACCTAGCATTCATTGTGTTGATTGGTTTGGTCTGTGTATTTAAGTTCTGTGTTTTTTTCAGTTCATTGCCTGTCTTTGTTAGATATTATTGTGTTGTTCTGTTCTAGTTTTAATAGTTCCTGTATTCAGAGTCTCTTGTTATTTTGAGTTTTTGCTGTATTAAAGAATGGCTGCACCTTTTTTCATCATTACAACAAGAGCTCCCAGGTACATTTCTATAATGTACTTAAAGTGCTCTATTTTTATGCACTAATTTTGTACTTAATATACTAAAAATTCTTCTTTAGTACTTCTTAAGATCATCTTAAGAACATCTAAGTGTACTCAACTGTGCTATTTTTGAGATACCATGAAATATGAACTAAAATATGCTTTTAATATATCTCTGTATTTAAAAAATATATTTAGCTACCACTTGTAGTACACTATGGGTTCAAATACACTATAAGTGGTATCTAAATATGTTTTGTAAATACAGATACTCTGAACTCTTTTCTGCCCTCATTTAACCTCTTGAGGATTTACTACAGTGTTGCAATTATATAATGAGCTCTGCGTGGAAAAAAATGATTTCTTTATTTAGTATTTGGATTTAAGTATAATCCTGTTGCTGGCGTAATTTAGGATAAATTACCTGGATTTACTCTTTTTGTAATCTTTGTTCCATATTAGGATGTTTCAGCAGGTTTGTCATTTGAAGTGAAGGTGGTCAGCAGCTGTTTCAGTCCTCTGTCACTTTTGTGTACATGAAACCTGTAAATATGGCTCATAATGATGGTCTTGTCAACAAATCTAGAGTTTCAAGAGAATCTCTCAGGAATAATTCAGCTGGTTTTCCTCAGGTGGTCATCAGTTTTGCAGAAAAGGCTTTGGATTTAGCATGTTTAGGGTGATGTAGAGTTTGGACTGTCTGTTGTGTTCTCTGTGATGTTCACTGTAGGAAAAATACAGGCTGAATTATACAAACCCCAATTATGAAGCGTTAGATTGGGGGGGTCTCATCTGCCAACTAATTATTTCTTTAAATTCACAGACCTCATGTTTTGTGGCTTTTTTGCCTTCTTTGTTGTATTTGAGGTCAACTATATGTAATAAATTTAAAAGAATAGCAGAGTCCACACCACACCTATAACAATAATGGCACAGAAAAACAATATCTTTTAAATCGCTTTCGAAATGATGTTTTCCATCTGATAAATGATTAAAACATTGGCGGCTAATCAGAATCCACCAGACTTTAAAGAGTTTGAGTATTTATAATGCAGCGTGCACTTATAATAAACAGGACGTTATTGTCCGTTGGTGTGGGCACTAAAAGTGTTAGTTTTGTTCATGGTGTGAACCTTTACTGCTTTATGCAGCAAAAAATCAGAGAGGCTCTCTGTCGCATCGATGTTTCAGCTTCGTCCCGGGAAGAATTAAAAATTAAACAGCTTTTCTTACAGAACTGAGCCTGTCTTGCTGTACTGTGGACGAGAAACTGCCTCAGCTGTTTTTTTGTCAGTACGGTATGTCTGAGATCTCAGACTTGTTTGTAATGTTTCAACACAAACTTTAAACTGAACTAATGGTCACAGGCAAAATTAGGCCCAGAACATACAAACTTGGAGTAGGATGTACTTGAAAAAGCTATTTTCACCCTGTAAGTGGTTAAATTCCTTAAAATTGAAAATTTAAAGTAGAAAGACTCAAAAATGTTTAAATGTAAAGCAGAACAGACTCAAAAAGTTAACTTATGCTATTAGGCATTATTTAATGATGTGGTTGATTATGATTTCACTTTTTAAACTTTAGTTAGTGTGTAATGTTGCTGTTTGAGCATAAACAACATCTGCAAAGTTACAACACTCAAAGTTCAATGCAAAGAGATATTTTCTTTTACAGAAATCGCTTTTTAAGGACTACAACAAACAGCTGGTAGGGACTACAACAAGCTTCTTCCTGGGTTGGTGACATCACAAACCCTAAAATTTATATAAACCCCGCCCCCAGGAACATGCAACAAAGAGATTTAGAGAAGAGGAAGAGTTGTTGTAGTCGAGTGTTGTTATCATGCCGTCATTTTACGCCATACTGCTTCACAAACGAGGGTCAATTCAACGCTGGATTTGCACAAAAGATGAACATGACGGCACATGCTAGTCGATGAGTTGAATCAACTCCACATCAACTACATTCATTTATCCACTATCCATTCAGAAATGTCCAGTTTCATTCTAAAAGTTGTAACTTCTTCCTGAGTCTCTCCATCAGTGTCGACTCCGGTTTGAACAATGTAAGGCTGAACACCGTTACTGACAATCCTCATTTTGGCTGCTTGAGATTCTCCAGCTTTGTTGTTGTTGAGCAACCGAAGCGTGAGCTGTTAAAGCTCCGCCCTCTTCTGGAAAGCCACCAGGAGCAGCAGCTCATTTGCATTTAAAGGGACACACACAAAAGCGGCGTGTTTTTGCTCACACCCAAATAGTGGCAAATTTGACAAGCTATAATAAATGATCTGTGGGGTATTTTGAGCTGAAACGTCACAGACACATTCTGGGGACACCAGAGACTTATATTACATCTTGTAAAAGGGGCATTATAGGTCCCCTTTAAGTTTAACTTTTTGAGTGCATCTGATGCAATACAGTAAATACCTCACTATAAATAGATTCAGGTGTGATATTGTCTATTGTGACACTAATGACGATGTGAATCAAAAACATTTTGTGTTTGCACTGAGCACATTGCACTTTTTTGGCCTCTGAATAAAAGCATTTTGTTAGAAATTTTCTATGATTATGTGTGCAAGTTTATGCCCTTGTTGGACTTGGTTGTTATTTTTTGAGCTACGCAACAAAGTATTTCCCATTTACAAACTTCTTCAGTGCTAAGATTGTTGCATTCTGAAATTTCAGAGTGCAATCTGAAATGCAGGTACATGCGGCTTTTTTTCCGCATTGTGTTTCATGCATCCAGCTATGCGCGGTATGTTTCTTCCAAGTAGATTTGTCTGCAAGGTGTTTGTGTAACTGTCCCGTTCGCTGGAGAACGATCCATCCCATGATACTTTTAGCCTGGCCCGTGTCCCCCTTCACCCCCTGCTTTTGCAGCCCATTAGATGCATTAAAGCTCGTTGCACAAAATCAATAACCTGCTGCGGGTCGTTTTCTAAAACAATTGTCCAAATGTTTTTCTTCTGTGAGGAGAGCAGAAAACAGCCCTAATGCCCTCAAGTGTCACAGCTGGTAATGCAAGCATTCCAGTTATGAGCTTTCTGTCCATTGTGACTAGAGCAAAACGCCTTCAGATGGCTTGAAGGGCCCTTATGGTGAAATTCACCAGCATCTGTTTACATAAAAGAGAACATGAGCGCCATCAAAACACAATGTGAGAAGGGGATGTTTTGACAACACTAGAAGACATTTTGACCACCTCATTTGGTAGATTTGTGCATGAAATCTTGACGCAAATGTCCTCGTCTGTAACCTCACACTAGTCTAGTGTTTATGACATGATGATGTTGTGACAAAATAGACGCCTGCTTTTTAATGTAAGGCAATTGTTTTCTGAAATGCTGTTTAAATATGCAGATAATGCATTATCTAATTAAATATGCAGTAATTTGCATATATTTCCTGAACAAAAATCTGAACATTGGATAAAGCCAGATTCAAAATTCTTGTTTGATTTTGTTGACATTTTAGAGTTTAAAGCTTTTAAAGAAGGGATTTTGTATATCTCTTTTTATCACTCCATAAATCTGGCAACAGACAGAAAACACCAGGTTTTTAGGAAAAAATAATATATAAATGAATGATAGGCCTATATGGACAAACCCCTCAGTAAAAACCTTTAGAATATAGATAGAAATAAAACTGTAAAATTTGGTGTATCTAAGTGTTTCTGAAGTGGAGAAAAAACTCAAGGAGTCTTGCCTTAAAGGGACAGTTCACCCAAAAATGAAAATTGTGTCATCATTTACTCACCCTCAAGTAGTTCCAAACCTGTATGAATGTCTTTGTTGACAAAGGATGATATTTGGAAAATTTGTCAGTAACCAAACAGATCTCTCCCTCATTTACTACCATGGTATTTATTTTTCCTACTATGGTAGTAAATAGGGGGCGAGATCTGTTAGGTGCGACATAAAGGGGAGTAAATGACAGAATTGTAATTTTGGGGTGAATTACAACTTTAAAAAAATCTCAGTAGTGACTATAAATCAACCAAAAAGTTAAAGCATCATTTAAAACAAATATTCATCATGAACTGGGTCAGAGATGATGTAAATCTAATCAGCTTTTCTTTTAATAGAATTTAGTGAATTATTATCCCTTCCTGTTCTGCAGTAAATCCTGACAAAGTCCAGAAATATACAGACAGTTTTTCAGTGAGTGATCCATCATTAGGACTAAATGTGAAAAACCATTAAAATATTTAGGATAGGCACTATACACACAGGAAGTGATGTCAGTATAGATGCTGTACACACAGGAAGTGATGTCAGGTCACCGCACCCCCTCATTGTTTCACCCCGATGTTGTATTCACTAGCTATGTTTCCATCCGCATTTTTTTTGTGCACATTTTACGTAACATATTAAAACATGCATAAAAAGATTTTAAAATGCAATCAATTGAAGTGGATATTGTTTTTATTCGGTAAGCTAACATTTGCATAAAATATTATGGGAACCACAACTTTTTTATTATTATATTACAGATAATTTGCAAGTTTCACAGGATGTGTTCCCTTGTACACATGGGGTGGAAACAGTTTAGTTGCAAATATAATAGAGATATTCCAATTTTTCTCACAGGTTTTGCAATATAGGTACTGTCTGCAATCCTGTTTATCCACAGATTCCAGAACTTTCTAAAAAGAGCTCAACATAAAATAAATTAGGGAAAAGCTTACTCTATGGCTATTTTTGAGTCTTTGCTGTGCTCACAGTTTAATGTTTAAAGCACATGACATCCTCAAGAGTTATATCAGGAAGGAATTCGGGAAAACAGACACAGAGAGCCAATTATGAGCAATTAATCTGCAGATGTTTTCTACACTAAAAAAGAACTGTTGGTTTAACTTAAAAAAGTAAGTTACCTGGTTGCCTAAAAAATTTGAGTTCATTCACATTCAAAATTTGAATTAATACAATGAAGACGATTGGTTTAATCAACAGAAACTCAAAATATTATATTATCTGAACCACATTAATTATTGATGTTGATTTGACAAAAGAAAAAAATGTTGTGATAACAAATCATGAAAATTATTTTTTACATTGTATTTGTAATATATGTTTGAGGAGCTGTGTTTTTGTGTATAGCCCCAGTTTAAATTATTTTACACATTAACTTATAGTTTTCTCATATTGATGTCCTTGGTTTTTCTTTTAAAGGATTAGTTCACTTTCAAATTAAAATTTCCTGATAATTTACTCAATTTACACCCCCCCCCCCATGTCATCCAAGATGTTCATGTCTTTCTTTCTTCAGTTGAAAAGAAATTAAGGTTTTTGATGAAACATTCCAGGATTTTTCTCCTTATAGTGGACTTCAATGGAGCCCAAACGGCTGAAGGTCAAATTTACAGTTTCAGTGCAGCTTCAAAGGGCTTTAAACGATACCAGACGAGGAATACGGGTCTTATCTAGAGAAACCATCCCTCATTTTCTAAATAATAATAATAATAATAATAATTGTACTTTTTATCCATAAATGCCCATCTTGAACTAGCTCTCTTCTTCTTCTCTATTTGAATTCCAGCAGTGTAGACACTACTAAGTGTATTACTGCCCTCCACAGGTCAAAGTTTGAACTAATTGTTATATACGTGCACTAGCATATTGTACATGACAATTTAGTTCAAACTTTGACCTGTGGAGGGCAGTAATACACTTAGCAGTGTTTACACTGCTGGAAATAGAGAAGAAGAAGAAGAGAGCTAGTTCAAGATGAGCATTTATGGTTAAAAAGTATAAAATTAAACAATTTTTTATTTTTATTTTTTTTAGAAAATGACTGATGGTTTCTCTAGATAAGACCCTTATTCCTCGTCTGGGATCGCTGTAAACTGTAATTTTGACCTTCAACCATTTGGGCTCAATTGAAGTCCACTATAAGGAGAAAAATCCTGGAATGTTTTCATCAAAAACCTTCATTTCTTTTTGACTGAAGAAAAAGAAAAACATGAACATCTTGGATGACATGGGGGTGAGTAAATTATCAGGAAAATTTAATTTGAAAGTGAACTAATCCTTTAACTCATTTACTTTTGCACATAGTGATGCTGTAATTTTTGCTTGTTTACATTGATTTTGACCTTTACACACAGTTACGTGGGTGGACATCTAAAATTATTTTAAACTGCTGTTGTAGCAAATGATTTGGGTACAGCAAGATTTTTTAAGGTATTTTTTCTAGTTATTATTTTTCTAAATTTAATTGAATTTAACAGTGTAATGTGCTATACTTCATTTAAAATGTAAAAAAACTGCATTTTTGTAACTCTTGTATAATTCTTACACAAGCCGGTTCTATAACCTCATTAGCTGAGTCACTAATCTGCAGGACTATTTAAGTCCACAGTATGTATATTTGCAAAAATGGAAGATGTCTGTTAGATGGGTAACGGTGGCCGCACAAAGATTATTCATTCTGAAGTGACTCTTAAAGTGACTCTCACACAGCTGAATAATACATCCGTGTGTGGCAGAGATTCATCTGAAATGTCAGTGTGATTTCACAGACAGTCGTGATTGTGTCTGATTGCTTCCTGAACGCTGATAGTCCGTGTCAGAGATGAGATGAGAGCTAAAATCCAGTAGAGTTCAGGACTGAGATCTTAAAACTCTAGAGATGATTGGAGATGTGTGCTCAAACGTAACATCAAAATTGTCAAAATTAAAATAATTAAAAGGTTTGAAGCTTCATGAGCTTAGACAGACACACATCTGTATTGATCTGCGTTTCCAAGCTCATGAATTGAATGATAGTGTTTCCTCACAAACTTGATCTCTGTCTCCTGGAGTCTGTGTAAACAGAGCTGCATGACTGTTAAAGAAAACACACAGCGACTGCTGTAAGAAGTGCTTCAGAAGTGCATTAATCAGCATTGAGGGTGATTTGGTTTGTTTTCTGAGATCCATTCACAAGATTTTTGTCTGTCTCAGGAGTCTTGCAGCAGCATGAATCCCTCTGCTAATTCAATTTTTATTAGTGCTCATTTTTTTCTGCCAAAGCACTAAGAGATCAGTCCACTCAAAGCTCACTAATGACTTCCTGTCTCTCTCTCTCTCTCTCTCTCTCTGTCTCATGCACATAAGCGTCTGCGCGCGGGTCTGTCATTGATCAGATGTGGAGATGTTTAGAGCGCTCTGGTGTAGTTTTCACTCAGTGTCAGTGAGACAGAGACTTGTGGACTGGTAATCGCTCAGATCTCTTGAAATATGATCTCACGCAAAAAACCCAAGATACGTGATATAATAAACAGTAAAATAAACACTGATATTTGATATAGGTATGTAAGTCACTTCTGCTCATCAAGGCTGTATTTATTTGATCAAAATACAGCAAAACAGTAATACTGTGAAAAATTTTACATTTTAAAAATAATAGCAGCAAACACAGTTACTACTTATTAAACCTTCATAGACATGCTCTACATGCTGCGTCTCTTAATAATTTAATAGTGATGTTAGAGATGTCTTCAGGAATCTGTTCAATAATGTGACAGTTTCATACATATAAAACTCTGATGTGTGTCTGTGTGGTCCTGGTTATTCCCTAAGTTATGAGGACCAAATGTCCCCAAATGACCACTTTTTTTGGTCCGAATGCGGAAACAAGCTTATAAATCATACAGAATGATCTTTTTTTGAAAATCTAAAATAGCAGAAAGTTTTTTGTGGTAGGTAGGTTTAGGGGTACACTGTTAGACTTTGTATTGTATTTTTGCGGTAACTTACTGTAAAATTACAGCAAAGTCTAACAGTGTAGGGTTAATATAAAAGTTTGTACAGTATAAAAACCATTACATCTATGGAATTTCCCCATTAAACATGGAAATCCAACATTGTGTGTTTGTGTGCTTGTTTATATGATTCATGAGGACACAAATTTGTATAATGACATGGGTATTACACTGGTATTACAACATAAACATGGTTTATGATGGCACTATAAGTCCTTGTAATTAAAATGGCTTAAAAACATACTAAACAATGTTTTATTAAAAAAGTGTAAAAATGCAGAAAGTTTTCTGTGATGGGTAGGGGTAGTGTAGATGGATAATATATACAGCTTGTACAGTACAAAAACCATTACGCCTATGGAATGTGTGTGTTTGTGTGTGTTCTCAAACTCAATCTGCTAAACTAAAGACCCACTTTAGTTCTTCTGTAAGTTTGTTATGCAACTAAAAAATGTCTCACAGGCATGATTGAACTCTTGCTAACATACAGTAAGGCCATTAGAGCAGAGATAAGCCAAAACACACGCTCAGTGTTTCCAGTGCTCTAGTTTATGTTCACACACACACACGCACACATGCTAGCTGATGTAACTGGGGATAATGATCATGTTTATCAGGCCGCCACTCAGAATCATTTATAATCTGCTTTCAATCTCCATTAATATCTGTTGGACATTTATTTATATATTTCTGTGAGTTCCCTGTTGTGTGTGAAGATGACCATCATATAGAAGCATTTAAAGCCTGGACCACACCAGCCCGACTTTTAAAGAACTAATGGCGATGAAAACCAATGGTGTTTCTTCATTTTAAGCAGCTCATGTTGGTATGAAAATATTCACATTTTGTAACATAACATTAGACCAGCCTTCTGTCTGTGCCGTCTTGACTTACTTGCTCTCTTTTATCACTTTCACTTTAATTTTCATTTCATTCTATAAACTGAACATCCAATTAGAGTTCCCACTCTCACAAACAGACCAACGCTGATTCAACATGCTGAATAGGCCAAACTGCTGCCATCGTGAACCCGACGAAAGCCAACATGTGGAAAAAACTGCAAAGACTAGCCAAAAAGATGCTCGCCGAAGGCCCAACATTGTCTTGGTGTGTCCCAGCCTTAAGAGCTGCAGCAGTATAACAGAATGCATGCATATATATATATATATATATATATATATATATATATATATATATATATACACACACTATATTGCCAGAAGTATTGGGACACCCCTCTAAATCATTGAATTCAGGTGTTCCAATCACTTCCATGGCCACAGGTGTATAAAATCAAGCACCTAGGCATGCTGACTGCTTCTACAAACATTTGTGAAAGAATGGGTCGCTCTCAGGAGCTCAGTGAATTCAAGCATGGTACCGTGAGAGGTTGACACCTGTGCAATAAGTCCATTCATGAAATTTCCTCACTACTAATTATTCCACGGTCAACTGTTAGTGGTATCATAACAAAGTGGAAGCAATTGGGAACAACAGCAACTCTGCCACGAAGTGGTAGGCCACGTAAAATCACAGAGCGGGGTCAGCGCATGCTGAGGCGCACAGTGCTCAGAAGTCGCCAATGACTCAATATCTACAGACCTCTAAACTTTGTGTGGCCTTCAGATTAGCTCAGGAACAGCGCATAGAGAGCTTCATGGAAAGGGTTTCCATGGCCGAGCAGCTGCATTCAAGCCTTACATCACCAAGTGCAATGCAAAGCGTCGGATGCAGTGATGTAAAGCACGCCGCCACTGGACTCTAGAGCAGTGGAGATGTGTTCTCTGGAGTGACCAATCACGCTTCTCTGTCTGCCAATCCGATGGATGAGTCTGAGTTTGGCAGTTGCCAGGAGAACGGTACTTGCTTGACTGCATTGTGCTAAGTGTAAAGTTTGGTGGAGGGGGGGATTATGGTGTGGGGTTGTTTTTCAGGGGTTGGGCTTGACCCCTTAGTTCCAGTGAAAGGAACTCTTAATGCTTCAGCATACCAAGACATTTTGGACAATTTCATGCTCCCAACTTTGTGGGAACAGTTTGGGGATGGCACCTACCTGTTCCAACATGACTGTGCACCAGTGCACAAAGCAATGTCCGTAAAGACATGGATGAGTGAGTTTGGTGTGGAGGAACTTGAGTCCTGACCTCAACCCAACAGAAAATCTTTGGGATGAATTAGAGTGGAGACTGTGAGCCAGGCCTTCTCGTCCAACATCAGTGTCTGACCTCACAAATGTGCTTCTTGAAGAACGGTCAAAAATTCCCATAAAGACACTCCTAAACCTTGTGGAAAGCCTTCCCAGAAGAGTTGAAGCTGTTAGAGCTGCAAAGGGTGGGCCAACTCCATATTAAACCCTACGGATTAAGAATGGGATGTCATTAAAGTTCATGTGCACGTAAAGGCAGGCGTCCCAAAACTTTTGGCAATATAGTGTGTATAGTTTTTGGTACAGTTTCACAAATAAAGAGTAGTATAACTAAAAGCCCTAGACCCCATACTGTTCAGGCGGATCTGTGGTAAGACTAAAAAGATTGATTAAGAGGATCTGAGGGTACAAGCAAGAACATAAATTTGAAGAAGATCAGAGAAATATGAAGGAGCAAGATTATTAAGAGCCTTGTAGGTAAGGAGCAAGATTTTGCAATCAATTCGAAATTTCACCGGAAACCAGTGCAAGTGTTGAAGAACAGGAGAAATGTGCTCTATGGGAGAGGTTCTAGAAAGAATTTGTGCAGCTGAATTCTGGACAGTTTACAGGTATGTAGAGTAGAAAACGTGGCTTCAAAAAGATAGAGCGCTATCAAGGACGACACCCAGACTTTTAACCTGCATGGATGAAAAAACTATGGACTGGTCAACAGTCACAGAGAAGCTATCAGATTTTGCTAGAGTAGATTTTGTACCTACCAGGAGAATCTCAGTTTTACCACTATTGAATTTAAGGAAATTAAATGAAAACCAGTTTTTAATTTCAGCTAAACAGCTGAACAGATCAAGCGGAGGAAAGAGGTATGGAAGACAGGTAAAGCTTGGCATAGCAGTGGAAATGAATATTGTACATCCTAAAAATATGTCCAAGGGACAGTAAATAAATAATAAATAAGACTGAGCCTTGGGAAACACCAGCGGTAACTTGCGATGGCTTAGATAGATAGTTTTTGAGTTGTACGAATTGAGTGAGATAAGATACGATTTAAACAAAGACAGACCGGTGCCCATAACTCCAGGCCAGCCTGTCTAGGAGGATGATATTAATATTAATAGAATAGAACTTTAAAGAAATATTTAGAATTATAATGGAAGTTTAAAAGAATATTTTCCAAAAAAAAAAAAAAAAAAAGCAGTTTCTAAGGTGTTCTAAGTGGTTGCTAAGGCATTGTTAGGGTGTGGTTGCTTGGGTGTTTTTGGTGGTAGCTAGGCAGTTGGTAGGTGTTACAGGTGGTTGCTAGGGCATTGCTAGGGTGGTCGGGTGGTTTCTAAGGCATTGCTGTATGGCTGCTAGGCAGTTCCAGGGTGTTCTTGTGGCTGCTAGACAGTTGATAGGTGTTATAGATGGTTGACAGGGCATTGCTAGGTGGTATCTAAAGAATTGTTATATAGTTGCTACGCATTTGATAAGGTATTCTTATGGTTGCTATGTGTTACAGATTATTGCTATGGCATTGCTTGGGTGCCCCATGTCTTTCACTCAGATATTAAAGCTCAATTTTGTGAGGTAGCTGTAGTTCTGGGTAACACTTTAGTTTACAGTGTCCTTGTTATTCAGATTACTCTAATAATAACTATAAATTATGCATAATTACATGCAACTAACCCTGAACCAAACTTCAAATCTTAATACTAACCCTGTAGTAAGTACAAGTAGTTAATTAATATTACTCAGTACTTAAATGTATAATTACACTGTAACAAGAACACCTCAAAATAAAGTGTAACCTAGTTCTGTAATAATTTTCTTTTGTTAAACTTTTTTAGTTTTACAGAAACAAATAATAATATAGTTAAAAATATAGTGAGGTGTTAAATTGTTTGAATAGATGTTTTTTAACACCATGTACCTTAGTGGCTTTGCTTCACTCGACGTGTGACTCAGAGATGTGAACTTGTCATTCAGGTTTTGTGTGAAATGTTGTCTGTAAACAGAGTTTTACCCTGTCAGTCTGAGTTGTGGGCGGGGCGTAACGCGTGGGATGGAGTTGTGGGCGGGGCTTCGGGAGTGGGGTTGAGTTGTGGGCGGGGTGTCATTGGTGGGGTGGGGCATCAAGGGCAAGTCTTATAGACCCTGTGAAACAACACAGGAAGGTTTCCACTGTCATTTAGGAATGTAGTCGCTCTGTTTAACCTGGTCAAATTTGGACCTGAGATGAAAGATGAATGACGTTACAGTACTGATCATAAATCAGATCATGTTTAGATTCAGAACATACACCATTCTTTCTTTAGACTAGCTTGATACAGTAATAACTCACTTCTCTGCTTTGCATCACTAGATCTTGTGGCCCGAACCATCTGAGGACAGCAGAGATCACGAGTCCTGTGCCTTTATATGGACAAACACACAATTTAAGAACATTATTCTTTCTTGTTTATTCTAGAAACCCAATTTTAGTTGCTGTTAAGCCTTACAGAGCATTTAAGTCAATGTTGCACTTGTGTAAATGTGTGTGTTTTTTTTTTTTTTTTTTTGGACAGTTTCATTTCCTCTTTGGCAATCACAATAGTTCACGAATGCCACACACATGTAATGGTGCCTCACTGAAATGCTCGTCTCTGAACCGGAAGTTGGTTGAGAGATTTCAAAAGCGATCCATCCACGTGCCATTGTATAAGTGTGTGTGTGTGTGTGTGTGTGTGTGTTTCTGTTCAAATGGCAAACGTCTCTCTGGTGTGTTGCGTTGAGATGAACAGGAAGCTGTTGCTGTCGTTCTCTCTCTGAGCGGAAGCTGATGCTGTTTATGGTGTCAAAGGTTTTGATAGCAGACCGAACAGCGTTTCATCAGAGAGCGGGAGAGGAGCGGAGGCGATGGATAGTGAAGGAGATGTGGGAGATTGTTCTCTGGAGGACTTTCCTTCCAGCCCCGTGGAGAACGAACATGTGGTAGGATCTCAATGTCACCGTTCTTCAGTCAGGCCCAAAACTCACCTTTATGTCGTTCCAAACCTGTATGACTTTCTTTTTCTGTGAAACAGAAGAGAAGGTATTTTGAAGAACGTTGGGGTTATTTTAGTATCATTAATATACTATTGTAGTATTTATTAGAATTTTAAATGTTTTAGTTTTAGTAACTTTCCATTATATGCTAATTTTAGTTTGATTTAGCAATTTTGTTGTGTGTTTTTGTTACTTTTAGTAGTTTTTATTAAGAACAAATTAAGCTTTTATGGCAACACTTTACTTTAAGGTTCCAACTATACTAGTTAACATGAACTAACAATAATAAAATACCTCTAAAGCTTTTATTAATCTTAGTTTGCTGATTTGGTAACACTTTCCAATAAGGTTCATTAGTTAATATATTAACTAAAATGAACTAACCATCAGCAACACATTTGTTACTGTATTTGTTCATCTTTGTTAACATTAGTTAATGAAAATAAGTTGTTCATTGTTCATGTTTGTTCACGGTGCATTAACTAATGTAACAAAATTTTAATAATGTATTAGTAGTTGTTGAAATTAACATTAACAAAGATTAATAAATGCTGTAGAAGTGCAGTTCATTATTAGTTCATGTTAACTAATGAAACTTGTTGTAAATTTCAACATTTACTAATACATTATTAAAATCAAACTTTACATTTGTTAATATTATTAAACGAAAACAGTTGTATTTTTATTAACTAAAGTTCACAGAGATTAATAAATACTGTAACAAATGCATTAACTGATGCTAACATATGGATCCTTGTTGTAAATTGTTACCATTTTTATTCATTATTTTACTATTTTATTTAAATTACACTGCCATCAAAAAGTTTGGAAACGCCCTAGAAAAGTGGGGTTTGGACAAAATTGGCTTTTAAATTTGTGATAATTTTGCACTGACATTGGACAACACAAACTACAAAAACATATTTTATTACTTAAACAGTTTATACATAGAAAAAACGTAATTTTTCGATTCATCAAATATCCACCATTAGCAGCTTTCTGACCAAAACTGGGTTCTGATTGATTCACTGTAATCTAAACTTAATTGGCAATCAGTTGTTGAAGCTACAAACCTTGGCCAAGTTTAAACCAGTAACCAGGCATCACAGCTGGCACAGCTTTGACATGTGTATATTGCTATTATTATGTAATCAAAATCAAAATTATTATTGCTGGTCTTCAATGATAATTTCAAGTTACTGTAATGTATTTGCACCAAAAAATGATAAGGATTTATGCTGATATCGTCCAAAACCACACTTTTCCAGGGGTGTTTCCAAACTTTTAGAGGGCAGTGTAAATAGAAATTTAAATTGTTGCCTTGGTAGCTGAAATAAAATCTTTAAGTTTCCTTTTATATTTTATTTCAATTAACTTGTTTAAATAACTAGTTTCTTAGTTTTAGTTAACAGTTACCACACTGGTCCAAACATCGTTGTACCCCATTGACTTGACATTGAAAAACAAATTTATCCAAATATCTTAAGTCATACACGTTTGAAACGTAAATGATTTTATATTTTCAGCTGAACTACCCCTTCAAGGCCTGAACTAAACCCTCGTGAGCTAATGATGACGATGTTTAATAGGTGTCATGTTTTGTTTCTGATGTTTCTGTGATTGTAGTGAAACTAACGCAGCTCCGAGCTTTTAGTTTCAACCCATCCTGCTTCCGTGATGTGACGTGTTTCTGAGTAAACTGGATATGCAGTGAGATAAAATGAGGACGGGGCCTGAATTGATTGGATAGTGAAAGCGTCTCTGTGTGAAGCTGTTTGATGAATAAGAGGGATTGGTGAAGTCAGTCAAAAAGGAAAGTCATTTTTAGACCGTTTCCTTTCGAGAGAAAAAAAAATGTGCACTGCATGAATCATTCGCAAGCGAGCATGAGATGTGTATTTAAAAACATGATTCATTTATAATTCCTTTTGAGAGAAATAAAGACCCAAATGTACAGTATACACTGTTGGATTTACTTTGAAATCTCAAGAAATTGCTTGTAAATTTCACAAATAATTACAAAGAATCGACAATTAACACACTGAAATGTGGATTTTCTCATTTGATGAAGATCTCTGACTTTGCAGACTTTGATTTCTTGGCAAGTTTGCGACACTGTTGAGATCTGATCTGAAACTCTAGAGGAGACAGATTTCTTGGGTCTTCTATGAAAGGAGAAACCATTTCAGAGAAACAATAGAGACTTTAAAGAGATTTCATTGAGATTCCTCTTTCCTACAGGTTGTTGTGATGTTTTATGTGTGCTGCTTTTCCTGTGTGTTTTTTTCTTGTGTGCTCACAGCAGAACTTCCTTATTGAGTCACAATGTTCATGTGCGCCTGTTTGCTCTAAAATATAATGTAGCTGAATGCTTCTGTGGCGTCTTGAGTTTGGTACCTGCTCTATTTACACTGTCAGGCGTGTGTTTAGTCTTTAAATGTCTGGGTGAAGTGTTATATTTCAGCTCGGGGATGTTTGACTGCAGTTCAGCTCAGTCTCTTGTGTCAGTATCTGACAACAAACACAAAAGGCAAAAGAGAAGTTCTGCAAGTTGACGATCAGTTTACAGTTTATATCCATGATTATAAAGTTTCTCTTGATGTTTTTGACTTCCTCTGCATGAGCGCTGAACCGCAGAGCTGCCCTTTGCTTCTGCTGACTCATTTCAGATCATTGACAAACAAAAGTGATAGAATAGATTGAATTACAGACTACATTTTAGCTTGTTGTACTTAATTGACTATCCTCTGTAGAGCTGTTTTGTTCTACTTGTACTTGATGATATACTAGAAATCGGAAAGCTGCTTTGAAGCCATTTGTATTGTATAAAGTGCTATATAAATAATAAAAAAAGATAATATTAAAAGCTCAGACTTCATATGCATGCACTTAAAATCACAGATTTTAGACCCTTGATCAAATGAATGATCTTCACACCCAGAAACCAGTCTGGTCTGTCGGTTTGAGACATCCGTTTGCTTGGTCTAAGAACAGGTGGCGTGTTTCTGTCCTGCTGGGGTGGAGTTATTTATGGTCGTACTGAATCAATCTACAGCAGAGCACCATCACTGACCCCGGTCAATGAAGTCTCTTCATTTTGGTCTAATAAGCAATCAAAGTGCACTGTTTTATATCAGTCCACCAGGAAAAACAATGTTTTGTTTACTGCTACTGTGAGTTTGCGAGATTTAAGTCATTAATATGTGTTTTTTTGACAAGTAAACTAGATAATCACAAGCAGAACTGTTTATTCCACTTTGTTTTGAAAGTCATTTGAAATCATTGTTATAATTGGATGGAAATTCAGATTATGAAGACAGTCTGTCGTTCTGTCTGTTGTTCTATCATTTTGTCGTTCTATCTGACGGTCGTTCTGTCTGTTCTGTCATTCTGTCTCTCGTTCTGTCCATCATTCTATCTATCATTCTGTCTGTTGAAAAAAAAATCATAATTGATAATTATTCCCTTGAAATTGTAATTGCGATTATTAATTACAATTTACATTAAATGCTGTTTTGAATAGCTTTATTGTTTGAAGCAACTGCATGCCATATTTATATATAAAAATACAACCCGAATTCTGGAAATGTTGGGACATTTTGGGATAAATGTTTTTTTAAATTTGAATAAAATGAAAACTAAAAGACTTTCAAATCACATAAGCCAATATTTTATTCACAATAGAACATAGATAACATAACAAATGTTTAAATTGAGAAATTTTACAGTTTTATGCACAAAATTAGCTCATTTCAAATTTGATGCCTGCTACAGGTCTCAAAATAGTTGGGATGGGGGCATGTTTACCATGGTGTAGCATCTCCTCTTCTTTTCAAAACAGTTTGAAGACGTCTGGGCATCGAGGATATGAGTTTCTGGAGTTTTGGTGTTGGATTTGGTTCCATTCTTGCCTGATATAGGTTTTCAGCTGCTGAAGAGTTTGTGGTCGTCTTTCGTTTAATGATGCACCAAATGTTCTCTATGGCCGCATTTACACTGCAAGTCTTAATGCACAGATCCGATCTTTGACCATATCCGATTTTTTTGGACGACGTGCTTACATTTCTTTTAAAAGTGACCTGTATCGGATGTCTCCTTTTTACACTGCACTTGGCGAAACGTACCAAAAATAGCCTATATGACATCACAAATCAATTTTCATGGTACATTGAGTTTAATTTATTGACATGAATTCATATAGAAACCCTTTTAATGTAATAGTTACATCCCTACATAAAAATAATACAAATTCTTCACGACAGTATACGTACGCAGCTCCGCTGGAAGCGTGCGAGTTGAATAATACTCAGGTACGGGTAGATATTCACAGCTTCATGGGTTCGAATCCGCCATCCTATACTATTTTTTTTTTTTTTTTTTATCATTAAAACCAATGCATTCATCAGTGATTGTATATCAAGGGCAGTTGCAAGTTTGTGTGCTTTTTATTTTGTGGTTTCAATGGAACGAATAGTTAGAGTCTCCACAACGTGACTGAAGCGCGCGTCTGTGCACGAGCCGTCGTCACCGACAACAGCGGCAACGAGCACTCAGTGTGATTTCAAGAGCAACACATTTCAACGTCAGATCGCCTTTTATTTAACACAAACAAATGAAATTAATAATCTGCCATTCAACTAGAGATGCTCCGTTTGTTATAGGTATGTCTGTACCGCGAAATGTTAAAAAACACTCACTTTTTCAATGATGCAGGAGTCGCATTTACAGGGGAATATCCGATCTGTCCGCTTACACTGCAGGCGCAAACGCACGTATCCGATTCGTATCTGATTTATAACCACATATGAATGAGGCCTGAAACCGATCTGTGAAAATCGGAATCCATGCGCTTTTTTCCTGCTTACATGGTCGTGACTCATATCTGTGCCACATGGGAGGAAAAAATCGGAATTGGGTCACTTGAACCGTGCAGTGTGAATGGGGCCTATAGGTGAAAGATCTGTACTGCAGGCAGGCCAATTCAGCACCAAGACTCTTCTACGATGAAGCCATGCTGTTGTAGCTGCAGTATGTGGTTTTGCATTGTCCTGCTGAAATACACAAGGCCTTCCCTGAAATAGATGTCGTCTGGAGGGGAGCATATGTTTATATATAAAGGTATATATACCTTTCAGCATTCATAGTTCCTTCCAAAACATGCAAGCTGCCCATACCGTATGCACTTGTGCACTCCATACCATCAGAGATGCTGGATTTTGAACTGAACGCTGATGAGACGCTGGAAGGTCTCCCTCCTTTTTAGCCTGGAGGACATGGCGTCTGTGATTTCAAACAAGAATGTCAAATTTCGAAGTTTCTGGAAGTATTCCTGGGCACATTTAGTAATGTCATTGACACAATCATGCCAATGAGTGATTCAGTGTCATCTGAGGGCCCAAAGAAAACAGGCATCCAATAAAGGTCTTCGGCCTTGTCCCTTACAATGAGATTGTGTCAAAGCAGCTTTACAGTGATAACTGGTACATAATTTGGCTGCACAGCAGCTCTTAAAGAATAGTGTCAATGCAGGCAGATCAAAGCACTGTTGAATAAATGTCAAGAATACTGTTGAATATCAAATGTCAAGTCAAATGTAAAGTGTCC
Source organism: Megalobrama amblycephala (assembly GCF_018812025.1). NCBI lineage: Eukaryota > Metazoa > Chordata > Actinopteri > Cypriniformes > Xenocyprididae > Megalobrama > Megalobrama amblycephala. Next base: position 42,810,470 of record NC_063044.1, read on the forward strand.
CCAACTAAGCAAGCCAAAGGCGACAGCGGCAAGGAACCCAAACTCCAACAGGTGACATCAGGTGGCAAACAAGTGGCAAATAGGTGTTAAAATGGAGAAAAAACCTTGGGAGAAACCGGGCTTAGTCGGGGGGCCAGTTCTCCTCTGGCGAACAGTGCTTTGTTACGAATCAGGTTGCTATCATAAGTCTGATAGGATCACAACATTCAAAGTATTTATTTCAGTTCCATCCAGTTGAGGATCATATTCATCATGCCGGTATGGACGGTTTGTTGAAGAGCTGTGCTACTGGTTGTCGTGTTGATGAGGCCTTCACAATGGATGATCTAGTTGACTTTCACAGCTCTGCCCATCTTTACTCTGCCTCTCTAAGACATCCCTTTTATATCTAATCATGTTATAGGCCTGATATAAATTAACTTAATTAGTTGCTAGATGTTCTCCCAGCTGAATATTTTCAAAATGTCTTGCTTTTTCAGCCATTTCTTGCCCCCGTGCCAACTTTTTTGAGAGCTTCAAATTTGAAATGATCTCATTTAGTGGAAAAAAGTGGAAAAATTTCTCAGTTTAAACATTTGTTATGTTATCTGTGTTATATTGTGAATAAAATAATGGCTCAAGTGATTGGAAGTCTTTTAGTTTTCATTTTATTGAAGTTTAAAAAACATCCCAACATTTCTGGAATTCAGGTTGTAAAAACATGTTGAAAACACTGCTTTTATTGCTTTTCTATAGCATTAAGCCTCAATGTCAACTGTACATTGGTTTGGTTTCTTCTTTAAATTAAACAAGTAAACATGTGCATGTAATAATAGGGGCTTTCGCGCCATGTTTTTCTAGGAACTAGTTATAGGAACTAGCCACCAGGGTGGTTCCCCGAGAACTAATGTTCCACTAGGGTCATTTTCCTGGTTTCATTCGCACCACCAGTAGGAACTCTGAAAACTCCCAAAAGAAAATCCTGAACTTCCCACTCGTATTTACCACATTGTGGTGGCGTTCATGTGCATTAAGCTCATAAATATGATCTTTCCGACATGACTCGCGCCTTTGAATGATTACGAAATCATGGCATCCGTGATTGTAATGGTGATTATAAATTTGATTAATTGTGCAGCCCTAGTCTTTCTTTCTGTCTGTCGTTTTATCTATCATTCTGTCGTTCTCTGTCTGTATGTCGTTTTATCTATCTATCTGACTATCTATCTATCCATCCATCAATCTATCTGTCTGTCTATCTATCCTGCACTGACCCTTGACAACCTCTTTCTCGTAGGATTCAGATGGTTTGTCCGTCCTGGAGCAGCTGGGTCTGGACCAGAACTCAGATTTCTCAGACTCCAGCGTGCAGCAGCGGTTGGACGAGCAGCGCGAGAGGATCCGGAGGGAGATCCGGAAAGAGCTGAAGATAAAAGCGGGTGCAGAAAACCTGCGGCGGGCCACAACTGACAAACGTAATGCCCATCAGGTGGAGAGCCAATTACGCAGCTCCAGCCGCAAGCTGGACTCGCTCCACACTCAGCTGCAAGAGCTGGACGCCCACATCGTGATCAAGGGTCACGATGACAGCAAAGGTCAGGGGTCACCATTATTATCTAACCTTTAAATGCCCAGTGCTCCAGTTTTATCAAAGCACTATGTTATTTCACTGGGAATGTTTAAAAATTATGAGTTTAGTGTAAAATTAATCATTATAATTGAGTGAATATGAATCTTCATGGATGATGTGATTGGTTGTGAACATACTGCAAACTGTACATATTTAATCCTGTAAGACCATGACCCCAATTGAATGTTTGACCCTGTCTTTGACCCCCAGATGACCTTCAGACTGTCGGAATACCAAGTCGCTCCTCAGCCAATCAGGACAGGATTAAGGCTTTGGAGCGACAGCTCAACATCGAACTGAAGGTCAAACAGGGGGCAGAGAACATGATCCCCATCTATGCCAATGGGGTTACCAAGGTAAAGAACATCCATTCAGCCATCTTTCTGTCTATCTGTCTGTCTATCTATCTGACTCTCTATCTCATCTGTCCATCTCTCGGTCCTCCAGGATAAGAAGCTGCTTCAGTCGGCTCAGCAGATGCTGCAGGACAGTAAGACGAAAATCGACATCATCCGTATGCAGATCCGTAAAGCCATGCAGGCCACCGAACACATAGACGACACACAAGGTACTTTATCTGTTAGTGCTACAAACATATTCTGTCTCATTTCTCACTCAGAGAATTGAGCGTTTACACACTTAACATCATCACAGAGATCCTTTGACATTACTTTTCTCTGTTTGACTCTATGGAAGAAGTCTTACTTAGACTTCATCAGCATTAGCATTGTCCACACTGCAGCTCAGGTTCCCTTAAAGGAACACGCCACTATTTTTGGAAAATAGGCTCATTTTCCAACTCCCCTAGAGTTAAAGAGTTGAGTTTTACCATTTTCGAATCCATTCAGCCGATCTCCGGGTCTGGTGGTACCACTGTTAGCATAGCTTAGCATAGTTCATTGAATCTGATTAGACCGTTAGCATCTCGTTTAAAAATGACCAAAGAGTTTCAATATTTTTCCTATTTAAAACTTGACTCTTCTGTAGTTACATTGTGTACAAAGACTGACGGAAAAAGAAAAGTTGTGATTTTCTAGGCCGATATGGCTAGGAACTATACTCTCATTCTGGCGTAATAATCAAGGAACTTTGCTGTCGTACCATGGGTGCAGCAGGCGCAATCATATTATGCAGTGCCTGAAAATCAGTCAACATAACCAACGTGGTTATTTTAAATAGGAAAAGTTTTAAATAGGAAAAATATTGAAACTCTTTGGCCATTTTTGAGCGAGATGCTAACGGTCTAATCAGATTCAATGAACTATGCTAAGCTATGCTAACAGAACCAGAGATCGGCTGAATGGATTCGAAAACGGTAAAACTCAACTCTTTAACTGTAGGGGAGTTGGAAAATGAGCCTATTTTCAAAAATAGTGGCATGTACCTTTAATAGTGGTGTTGTGATCTAAGACAACTAATATGATTTCCATCCTCACAAATTGCAAGTATAATATTTCAAATAGGGTGAGGACATGAACTCATGGAATGTTTGGCATACCAGGAATGGTGCAGTTGTGGATGTTTGTGTGAAATGGTTGGTTCATAAACAGAACTGCCTGACTGCTGTCTTTTCATCAGACAGTCTAATTCTGGCGAGTGACACAAGCGTCTGTCTTTCCTGACTGCTGTTTGTCTGTATAAAAGTCAGAGCGTCTCCGAGACATCAACATTAATACATTAACATGCTCAACATTGTTAAAGGAATAGTTCACAAAATCAAAAATGTTTTATTTCAATCCTGTACAACTTTCTCGAATGGAGCACAAATAGATACATTGTGAGGAATGTTTAAACTCATCTATACATGACTGATAGTGATGACAACGTTGCCCTGAGGCAACAAAAAGAGAAACTGAATTTCTGAACATACAAAATAAATAAAAAATTCATAAAACCTGACAAAAGGCTTCTCTACACCTTCATACACACACATATATTTTTTATGTACAGTTCATGTCGTTTTAACTAAGATTACTAAAGCGAATAATTTTGCCTTCTTCTCACACCATGTGCTCCTGTGACCATGTGTCAGAACAGGACGTCCCACCTTTAAATGGTGCGATATTGACTCCAACACCTTACTGGACTGTTCTGTTCTGCTGATCAATTATGACAATATATTATTCATATTGTAATGTATTGTAACTCTTGTAACAACTTAGGTTTTTTTTTTTTTTTTTTTTTTATCTTTCTAATCTGAACTTGAATGAGCAGCAAAAGCAAAGCACATGCATTTCAAAATAAGAGTCCCGCTGTATTTTGGCCTGTTCATTAATCAAAGTCATATGTATATCAATTCCCTTGTTTGTTATTTGGTTACACCGGAGGTCGGCAACCCGCGGCTCTAGAGCCGCATGCGGCTCTTTAGCGCCCCCCTAGTGGCTCCCTGGAGCTTTTTCAAAAATGTATTAAAATGGAAAAAATATATATTTTTTGTTTTCATATGGTTTATGTAGGAGGACAAACATGACACAAACATTCTTAACGTTTTTCAATGCTGTAAAAATGTGTATAATAAATATTAAATTTCAACATTTCTGTCAACGAAGATTTGCGTCATAGCCATCGACGTCACTTTCCCGCCGAAAGCGCGCTCCCTCAGCTGGACTGATTGGCAAAAGAACCTGCTGCGTGACTGGATTTAATAGAGGAAACTGCGAAAACGCGAGTAAAAACAAACGAATTACACTAAAGGTTGGACTCGAAAGTGTTTCTTACAACTTGTCAAATAAACCTAATCCATGGATATTGACATGTAGCCAGGAGTCGTGTTTCCTGACATTTATATGTGCCTGATTTGACGCCGAGGAAATACATAAAGCAAATCTGCCTGTGAATATTTTATATAACTACAATATAGGTAACTTAGGTTTAAATCTGCGTAATTACTTAACGTTATATCAATGTTATATATCGTCATATTGTCCATCCCTAAAACATATAGTTTTATAGTATAGTTTTTGTCAGTGTTTATTTTAAAACGCACAATTATGCAGAATATAAGATGGAAAATATTTAATAGATGATTTGTCAACATAATATATAACAATACAATATATATGGAATGATTTTACCTCAAAATCCAACAATTTGACACAAAATGATAACTGCAAATCCATGTTTCTCTGCTGGAGTCCAGCTGTTTCTGTGGATTGCACCGATCCATTTGCTTCTTTTTTTCTGTAGCTTTCGGCAGTTTTTAAATATATACCTCGGGAATACCTCATTATGTATTTGTAGCCTACTTAGTCATTTTGATAGTAGGCTAATATAGCTAATATACACTTACAGCCTGTGTTGCCTTCATATAAGGCTTATATAAGGCTTTTAATTTTTTGCGGCTCCAGACAGATTTGTTTTTTGTTTTTTTGGTCCAATATGGCTCTTTGAACATTTTGGGTTGCCGACCCCTGGGTTACACAAACCAAATTTAATATATTTATATATTTATTTCCCTATGTTTATATTTATTTTCATTTGATTCAAAGTAAACTGTTGTAGGTTCAGGAAGGAAAGACTAACAACATTATTTGATGCATATTATTTAATATAAAGATTATAGTTAAAGGTGCTCTAAGTGATCCTGGGTGGAGTAACTTCCTGTTGACGTTCGAAGTGTTGTCAAATAAAACAGAGGCTAGCTAGACCCTCCCTCCTCCCCCTCCCCTCCGTGCTTCCTGAAACAGTCATGAACGCGCATTTAAAATCATTCTTGTCGGTTATTGGCTGGAGCATGTTTATTATGTTTTGTGGTCCAGGTTGCACCAGTTTGTTTTTATTGCCATTTTTGGAGCTTGCGGCGACTACAGAGACCGCGTTTTTTTACAGTGTGTTCAGGGGACAGGAAGCTAGCGGATAGTGAGGAGATGTTTGCTGTATGTGACAAAAAATGTTTTGGCCTAAAAACGTGTGACATCGCTTAGAGCACCTTTAACTAAAACCATTAAAAAAACATTTTTTCATTGCTTCAAATAAATGTTAACCCTCTGGAGTCTGAGGCTGATTTGGGGCTTGGAGAAGTTTTGACATGCCCTGACATTTGTGCTTTTTTCAGTTGTTCATAAACATATAAAGGACAAAAGTGTCATTACACTGTATTCAGCACAAACTAGGCTACAATAATATGTGAGGAACATGTATGTACATGTTTGTGTTTTTGAAGGAATAATGTTTATGCGTGGTTATTGAAAAAACAAAAAAACTTAAGTCACTGAAATAAGGCCAAAATAAGTATATTAAATCTGTGTTCACAAGACTTTTGGGTATTGGAGGTTGTAGACTAGAGTTTTTGCTTCAGAATTATGTAAAAATTATGCTGCCTACTCCTTCATATAAAACAATATATTGATTTAGTATTTGTAAGACACTTTTTGTCAAGAAACACAGTATGCGTGGAGACATGAATCTGCATGCATAATGGGCCATTTATACCTGAGAAGACAAAAGAATCACATAATAATGACCTGAAATGACTTGCATATTAATGAGGCCTTTCAGTCAGGTAGGCTGTGAAAAAACCCCTCTGTAATAATGTCTCAGCTCATCATAAACAGCAATACTGTGAAATATTATTACAATTTAAAATAATTGTATTCTATTATATTCTTTAAAATATAATTTATTTCTGTGATGCAAAGTGTCTGAACAATTATGTTACCTCTATGGCATTTCATGTAGGCTTTTAGCTTAAAAGCATGCACATTTGGAGAAATATTGATGGATTCTTATATATTTATGTCAGTTGTCTATACTGAGAAGTAATATTTATTGTCATCACTATGAGTGCTGGATACTGTGTTTTTAATTCATACTTGCAGCCAGAGGGCGCTCTCTGTGCACATTTAGTCCACAAATTATTCTAAAGAAGAAGCTGCAATGTGAAAAAAAATCCTGCAAAACGCGCCGGCGCGTTTTCAGACCTCAGAGAGTTAATACTGAAATAAAAATGTATAAAAACTAAATAGCTATGTTTAAAAACAACCAAAAATAAAACTAAAAACAAAACACCAAAAAATATTAAAACCTAAACTAATCAGATTCAAAATATTAACAAAAACTATAATAGTATTAAGTAAAAATAGTGACACTCATTTCCCAGAAAAATCACAAGATGAAAATGCTGAAACTGTAAAGGGGATATATATATATATATATATATATATATATATATATATATATATATATATATATATATATATATACACAACAGGATTAAAAGTAAGTTATTTAAAAATTTAAGTTCATTAATTGTGTGGCTCTTAAAAAAACATTTGGTGCCTATTTTTTCCCCCATAGGAGCCAATGGCTCCTTAATGATTTTTTTTTTTTTTTTTTGTCTGGAGCCCTGATGTCTGATGTGTTTATTCATTTTATGTGGCGTGAGAAAACGACAAAAGGAAAAATGCTGCCCAAAATCCAAACAGATTATATATGAATAGGATTTTAAACCACATAGCTTGAAACAGATTTCTAAAAATCAGATTTAATGCAATTTTTTTTTTTTTTTTTTTTTTTTGCAATGCACACATTCCAACTGAATATACACAAAATTTCCATACATCCATCCATCGTATTACAAAGCGACTTATATAATGCAATTAACAGCAAGCACATTTGGATTTGGATGAATGAGAGTTTATTTGTATAGCGCATTTCCCACACACCAGTAGTTTCAGTTTCACTTTAAATAAATTCATTTAGGCTTGCCATTTATAATAATTATTAACCTCAAACAAAGCATCAAAAGACTTACGGGTACTACTTTATGGTCCTTTTACAGTGTTTTTTTGGTTTTAGGAGCTTGATATTTGGAGCTCTTTTTGGCTGTTGTATAGAAAAGATCTGTGCGATAAAATCTCCTTTTGTGTTCCACATAAAATAGCAGCGAGTGTGTTTGGAACGATATGAGCAAAACAATATCTGAATGCTGTTATATTGACAGAAAGCAAAAAATTTAAAGACAGACATGAGGAAAAGGTAATCGAAAGATGAGCGCTGCAGAAGGTTTGTAGAGGGAGGAAATGGACGGCGAGCTGAAGCTGCGTCTCTAATGGACTCTAATGCCGTGTTTCGGCGCTGATGTCTCATGTGTCCTGAGGCTGGATGGCAGCGGCTGGTTAAGAATAGATTTATTAATGCTGCTCCACCCTCGGCCATCACTGAGCTTCACGGGACGCTCGGGGAATGACGTCTGACGTCCCGTGAGGGGATTTAAGGATGAGTTTCTCCATTAGCAGGAACTGCAATTACACTTTTTTTTACGTTTTAGTAATTTTAGTTCTTGTCTACTTTTGTTTTTATATCTTATTTCATTTCAGTGAACGTTTATTTTAATTTTAGTTTGTTTTAGTAATTTTAAGGGTTTTTTAGTATTTTTATTTCAGTTTTTTAGTTTTAGTCATTTTTTGTTCTTTGGTTCTGTATTTTTTTTATTTCAGTTAATGTTAATTTAAATTTTAGTTTTAGTATTTTTTTTTGTTTTTGTTGTTGTTTTTTTGTTTTGTTTTTTTAATTAATTTTAATTTATACTTAAACTAAATGAAAATTAGAAATGTTGCCTAGGCAACTAATTGAAAGAAAATAAGTTTAGGTTTTTTTTATATATATATATATATAATTTCAGTTAATATTTATTATATTCCGAATAATGTAAATGTTTATTTTTACCAGCATTAGTTCATGTTCACTGGTCTAGTGAGATGATTGTGTCTTCAGAACGTTCATGTTTAAAAGTCAAAGGTGTTAAATACTGTGTGTGTGTGTGTGTCTATGTATAGCATCGCCCAGAAGGATCTAACCTGTGTGTGTGTCTGTGTCTCAGCAGGTAAGCCGGATCTGTGCGGGATGGAGCTGCGTATCGAGGAGCTCTGGCATCATTACCGCGTGGAGCACGCCATGGCCGAGGGCGCCAAAAACATGATGAGACTTCTAGGAGCTGGAAAAGCACAGGACAAGAAAGCCATCGCTGAGGTGTGAGAAACATATGTGCACATCATAAAACTCTTTAGGAGAAATGAAAATGGACTTTTGTTTGCGTCCTGTCGTAGGTTCGTTAAGTGTTTGTTTGTGTTTCTAGGCTCAGAGTCGTCTGAGTGAAGCGTCCCAGCGGTTGGATCTTCTGCGAGTGTCGTTGGAGCAGCGGTTGGTGGATCTACCAGAAGAACATCCGAAAGTGTGTCTGATTAAAGAGGAGTTGGTGCTGGCGTCGTCCTCGGCCTTCAGCTCCCGTCACAGCGCCCCCTACGTCCACAATCAGTACAGCACCCTCAGCAAACCCTCGCCGCTCACCGGTACGTCAGTATCAATGACAATGTTGAATGCTGCTGGGCGAATTTGACAGAATATGTCAATAAAATAATTTATGTAATGTAAAATGTCATTTAAAATGACAAAAATAATCATTTTAACTATAATTTTAAATAATTAATCCTAATAATGATTGTAGTAATGGTAATAATTTTAAGTAATAATTATTATTATTATTATTATTAAAAACTATTAAAATTTGTACAATTGGAAATACGATGAATAATTAAGGAAAAAAATAATTGCTTGCATCTAATATAATATTATTAAAGGTGGGGTATCTACGCTGTTGGACATTGTATGCAGTATGCAGTGGTTTACCTGCACAATTCTCACTATCTGGCCTCTGTTACACATGCAATACAAGAGTGGATGTCTGTTTATCACAGCTGATGCACAACAAAATGCTTCATGAAAAATAAAGCGCAGATGATGAACAGAAGAGGAAGCACAAAAAATGAACATACAGTACACAAGAGTCTAAATACAAACAAGAGTTTGTTGTTAATCGCCAACAGCACAGCAGCTCCAGACAATCATGACACTCAAACCCAGTGTTACTCACATGATAAGGAATCAAAGCAGCCTCTGCATCTGTTTTCAGGCCTTCCCGCTTAGCTCTCTCCAGCGCTGGAAAGATTTTCTAATATAAACACGGGTCCAGAAGCGATTGCCCAGTCATAAACCTTCATTCCAGTGATATTCTTTTGAGCTCTTTTGTATTGTGTCTCATCATTTCTCTTTCTGCGTTGTTTTTTCTTCTTTTTTTTTCAAATCTCCCTCTTGCTCGTTCTGTCTCCACGACCGTCTAATGCTGATTGGTTAGACGTTTGTTGTTGGTATCGGCCTGACTAACTTCCAAACAGTGTAGTTGAAAAAACGGATACCCCACCTTTATTATAATTTAGTAATATTCTTAAATATTACAATTATTAGTAGAATTAATTATTACTCAGGACAAAATATATGTGTTAAAAATATTAAATTGTTAGCAGTAGTAGTAGTATTAAAATACTAGGTAACGCTTTACAATAAGGTTTCATTAGTTAACATTAGTAAACTAAATTAGTTAACATGAATAACTATGAAACATTTCTAATGCATTTAGTAATCTTAGTTAATGTTAATTTCAGAACATTATTTAAATCAAAAGCTGTATATTTTAATATTATTTAAAGGATTAGTTCACTTTCAAAAAAAATTTTCCTGATAATTTACTCACCCCCATGTCATCCAAGATGTTCATGTCTTTCTTTCTTCAGTCGAAAAGAAATGAAGGTTTTGACTTCAATGGCCTCCAGACAGTTGAAGGTCAAAATTACAGTTTCAGTGCAGCTTCAAAGGGCTTTAAAGGGCTTTCCCTATTCTACTTACGTAACAAACGCAGCAGCAGTTACATTTTTTCCGTAAGTAGAATAGGGAAGGCGTAGGACATACAGCGTAAGCTTTTTGAAGAATACAAATGTGTGGTTTTGGCGGAAGCACTTGGAAGGCGATCATTTGTTTATATAAAGCATATACATTTACATTTTTTTAGAAAATGACCGATCGTTTCTCTAGATAAGACCCTTATTCCTCGTCTGGTATCGTTTAAAGCTCTTTGAAGCTGCACTGAAACTGTAATTTTGACCTTCAACTGTTTGGTGCCCACTGAAGTCCACTATAAGGAGAATAATCCTGGAATGTTTTCATCAAAAACCTTCATTTCTTTTCGACTTTAGAAAGAAAGACATGAACATCTTGGATGACATGGGGGTGAGTAAATTATCAGGAAAATTGTATTTGAAAGTGAACTAATCCTTTAAGGACCTGAGCTGAACTAACACTAAACAGCTGTATTTTTAACAAAGATGAATAAATACTGTAACAATGAATTGCTTATTGTTAGTTAACATTAGCCAATTGGACCTTATCATAAAGTATTACCAATTATTATTCTTATTATTAGCTTTTTTTTGCATTGTAATATCATAGATAATTATGATATTTGTATCATAATAATGATAATTAAGTTTTACCTGTAATTATCATTACTGCATAATGTGAAAAAGTCAGTTGTAAAAATCAATGATATATTAATTTAAACTGTGAAGTATTTATACATCATGATACTATTTTAATTCTTATTAAAATCAAACAAAATAAATATTATTACGGAAATGAGTATTAGGAGTAAAATCTCATAAATGAACATGCTCCTAATGTTCCTAAAACAGGCTTCATTTTTTAATGCCGTGTAGTTTTTATTCTGGGTGAAATGTTACCGTAAATGTTTTTGAGATTTTTAGTTTTAGTGTGTTGTCCCCTAGACAAATAGAAATTTTGTTGTGTCCGTCCTGCACAGGGACGCTGCAGGTGCGTCTGCTGGGGTGTATGGGGCTGCTGGAGGTCGTCCCGGGTCGCAATCGTACGTCTCCTGTCGCCCTGCCTCACTTCAGTCCAGGAGACGGACGACCGTTCAAACTCACTCTGAGCAGCAGAAGCACCAGCTTCAGCCTGAAGAGTCCCAACAAGTGCGAAGATCTGTCCTGTGAGTTTATTCTTTAAATGAATTCAGGATGTTTTTTAGTTTACTAATTGAATCTACATGATGGTCTGATGTTGTGCTGGTGTTTGTAGCGGAGGTGAGCGCTGTGTTGAAGCTGGAGAACTGTGTGGTGGGTCAGACGTGTTGGAAAGGTGTTGGTGAACAGACGTGGAATCAGAGCTTCACTTTGGAGCTGGAGAGAGTGAGTAACACATGATATAAGCAAAAACAAAGAACGAACTGGTGTGACGTCATTTTGAACAAAATCAGGCTGTTAGTCGACGTGGCCTTTAAAGGAACACGCCACTTTTTTTGAAAATAGGCTCATTTTCCAACTCCCCTAGAGTTAAAGAGTTGAGTTTTACCGTTTTCGAATCCATTCAGCCGATCTCCGGGTCTGACAGTACCACTTTTAGCATAGCTTAGCATAGTTCATTGAATCTGATTAGACCGTTAGCATCTCGCTCAAAAATGACCAAAGAGTTTCGATATTTTTCCTATTTAAAACTTGACTCTTCTGTAGTTACATTGTGTACTAAGATCGACAGAAAAAGAAAAGTTGTGATTTTTTAGGCGATATGGCTAGGAACTATACTCTCGTTCCGGCGTAATAATCAAGGAACTTTGCTGCCGTACCATGGGTGCAGCAGGCGCAATGATATTACGCAGCTTTAGGTCTTAGTACACGATGTAACTACAGAAGAGTCAAGTTTTACATAGGAAAAATATCGAAACTCTTTGGTCATTTTTGAGCGAGATGCTAACGGTCTAATCAGATTCAATGAACTATGCTAAGCTATGCTAAAAGTGGTACCGCCAGACCCGGAGATCGGCTGAATGGATTCGAAAACGATGAAACTCAACTGTTTAACTCTAGGGGAGTTGGAAAATGAGCCTGGATAGTCAAATCTAACCTAAATCAAAATGTACTTACTGAAATTCTTCAGTAATGACGTAAAGGACTCCTTGTGCTTGTTCTTTTTTGAGGCTGGGTTATAAGTAAAGTCTCACAGGAGGCAAAGCAGTTAATGCAAAATAAAAGTCAGCTAGACTAAAAGCTCTAAACAACAATATTGGAGATGCTGTTAAGTGTCCCTCATTAGGGTATCATGTTTCCTTATTAAATGATGAGGCCTTTACTCAGACTTTTTATACTGCTTTTTGGGAAATTCCGACTCCATACTAATCATCAATTCCTCAATGTCTTGTATGTGCCAGTCTTCCTGTTGTAATCGTATCAGTCTCTGCGACTCTTGCTTAATAAGCCGGATGTCTTTACGCTGTTGTCTTCTTCTTCTTCTTCCTCTTCCTCACTGAAGTCTGACTCACCTCCGCTTGAGGTTGAAACATGCTCTCTTCACCCCTGTGTACCCTCTTGTTAACCTGTGTGGTTGGTTACAAAAGTGCCAAACTCAAAGAACCTAACTTTCCCAACTGTTGCTTATTCATCATATCTTATAATAAACAAAGGAAGTATTGCAGGTACTTTCCAATTTCATAATCATTCAAGCATTTAAGCATGGCATTAAGCAAGCAAATAACATAACATAACACTGAAACTGCAATATCGATATCCAAAACAAAGTGAAGTTCGTTTGGAAGCTTGATTCTTCCAGGGAATTAACGTTATTATGACTTTTAATCTCTTAATTCAGACTTTTTTTTATAAACAAATGCACATATTTTCTTTTAAAGGATTCTGTTTAAGAACTACAACAAACAGCTGGTAGGGACTACAGCGAGCTTCTTACCGGGTTGGTGACATCACAAACCCTAAAATTTACATAAACCCCGCCCCCGAGAACACACAACAAAGGGTGTGAGGCCATGTTGGGCTGCTTTAGAGAAGAGGAAGAGTTGTTGTAGTAGAGTGTTGTTGTCATGCCGTCATTTTACGCCGGACTGCTTCACAAATGAGGGTCAATTCAACGCTGGATTTGCACAAAAGATGAACATGACGGCACATGCTAGTCGATGAGTTGAATCAACTCCACAGCAACTACATAAATTTATCCACTAACCGTTCAGAAACGTCCAGTTTCATTCTAAAAGTTGTAACTTCTTCCTGAGTCTCTCCATCAGTGTCGACTCCGGTTTGAACAATGTAAGGCTGAACACCGTTACTGACAATCCTCATTTTGGCTGTGTGAGATTCTCCAGCTTTGTTGTTGTTGAACAACTGAAGTGCGAGCTGTTAAAGCTCCGCCCTCTTCTGGAAAAGGGGCCGGGAGCAGCAGCTCATTTGCATTTAAAGGGACACACACAAAAACGGCATGTTTTTGCTCACACCCAAATAGGGGCAAATTTGACAAGCTATAATAAATGATCTGTGGGCTATTTTGAGCTGAAACTTTTCTGGTGTCAAAAACACTGTCAAAAAACAGTGTCAGTGCCTCTTGTAATTAGAAATAAAACTTCAATTTCTAGTAATATGAAGCAGCTTTCCATTTTGTTTTTATGCTGTCTTCACACGCTTTCGGAAATATCGTAAATACAGATTTCCTAGTCGGAAATCGAGCATGAACGTCCTCTCAGGTCGTATTTACCACTGGGAAACTCCAAGACAATTTTGATACCGAGTTTCAGAGTTGGGCATGCTAAAATCTTTAAACATGGCTGAAGGGAGAACGATAGCTGCTGTGACTGCTATTCTTTATCATTTTTTTCCACAACAGCTACATCGCCTTGTCTTGTCATTAGAGTAGTGCATATTAACATACATGAATAATCATTTGAAGCATACTGTGGAAAAATAGCATGTATTTGACAAAAATTCCAGAATTGTCACCAAACTATTTAGATAAACTCATAATTACGACTTCAGAAGTGGGAAGGAGGGCATTTCTGATAGGCAGCATTAGTCACGGACACCTATCCTTTACAAAACAGAACAGATTAAAAAATAAACCGGACACACAGACTAATGTTAGTTTGAAGGTGTTTACAAGATTTTTCTGGAAACTTCACTTAAAAATGCTCTTTTGAAGTATCGAAACAAAGACCAAATGAACTTTGGTTTGGCTTAATTTTTTTATTTGAAATGACGTCACACCAGTTTGTTCTTTGATTTTGTTGAAGTATATATCGGGTCCTTAAGTACATACTCAGGTGTTCGTCTAATGTACTGCGTTCAGTCCAGAGAGATGGAGATCGCGGTGTACTGGAGGGACTATCGCTCGCTCTGCGCTCTGAAGTATCTGAAGCTGGAGGACTTTCTGGACAATCAGAGACACCGAATACAGCTGGAGATGGAACCGCAGGGACTGCTGCTGGCCGAGGTACACAAAAACACCCCAAAAGTGTTGTTTATTTGCACACCGTGTTGTTTTAGCATCCGTCTAACAAGTAATTTTGAATATTAGGCACAAATGTGACACGTAAATGTGTGCTGAATGCAGTTTGCATGTTAGCACCACAACAATGACAGCCAAAATTGATCCTATTTACTTTGTTAGCACACATTTACTAGCCTAAACAGTTTGTGTTGGCGTGATTGTAACAGGTGATGTTCATCAACCCTGTGATAGAGAGAGGCCCACGTCTACAGCGCCAGAGGAAGGTGTTTTCTAAACAGCAGGGTAAAAATTAAGCCAATCACATTCACTGGGAAAGAAATCTCATGCTATATGCACTCTTTCTAAATAGCATGAGTATATATAATATGATATAATATTGTTTTACAGTATTTAACTTCTGTTCCATTTGTTGTGACTCAGGGAAAGCATTCCTGCGCGCTAAACAGCTGAACGTTGACATGGCGACGTGGGTTCGTCTGCTGAAGAACGCCATTCCCATGAGCTCATCCACACACAGCTACACACAACACACCAGCACACACAACAGCAGGTAACACACATCACACACACACACCTGTTCAGCTGTGATTTATCCTGACCAACATGACGAACTTGAAACTTTCTCTGCAGCGAGATTTCCATTCAGAAGATTCAACTGGATGACGACTCTCCTCCGTCTGTGACGAGGAGAAACACACAGACGTCTGAAACGGTAAAAAAGAAAGACAGAATATGACAGTGTTATATATATAGATCTTTAACTGAAGTGATTCAGTAACATTTTCTGGACTCACAACATCATTTAAAGGAAAATCCATGAAGTAACTCATTCATACTTCATATCAGTGAATATTTGAGCGGCGCTTGTAACAAAAAGGATAATATGATCTTCAATATTTCAATCCCAAAAACTGTAATTGTAGCCATACACATATTCTTCTTAATTAATCCTGCTTAATTAATTCTGGGTGCTGCTAGTCATAGTAGCTTACAAATGGTTTGTTGAAGCTTCTGCTTGGTCTTAATGTTTTATGCATCAATTTATGCAGCTGACTTTTTTTTTGTACAACCAAATCTTAAAATATGCATTTTTTAAATTAGAATTTGATATTTTATCGTCTATATTTTAAGTGTAGCAGCACAATATGACTTAACATTTGTAAACATCGTAACAGCACTGTTTTTATTTTATTTATTCATTTATTTATTTTGAGTGAAAATCATTTACAATGAATATAAACCCTCTCTCAAATCTGATTGCAATGTGCTTTATTGGCAAAATTATTATGCAAATTATGCAATGTGCAAAATAAAGTAAAAAAAAGTTGAAAAATTACATGAAATAATGTAAACAAAGATAATAGTGACGAATAACTTTTATAAACGAATAATAATCTGTTATTAATAATAATTTGTCAGGGGGACATTGGCCCAGCGATGGAGCCAGCCTCTCTTCCTGATCCTGCTCCTCCTGAGAGGGCTGTCAGGATCAGTTCCCATAATTCCCAGCGCAGGTACATGTCCTACAAGCACACAATATGTTTTCCAGTCCATGCCAAGAGACAGCATGAAACACACACACACACACACACACACACACTCATGTACACAATGCCAGTGATGTACTTTCTGACCTCACACCAGCTTTTACCTTCAGTTTAATTACATCCGGCCTTTTTTTTTGTGTGTGTGTGTGTGTGTGTGTGTGTGTGTGTGTGTGTGTGCAGGTCGTCCAAAGGCTCTCTGTGTCTTCAGGATTTCCGAATGATCGCAGTGCTCGGCCGGGGACATTTTGGCAAGGTAACTGGAATATGTTCAGTGTCAAAAGCATTAACTGCAGCAACTAGTCAGCAGAATCGCCACACACAGAAAAATCCTACATGTTATACTGTATTTGTATTAAATATTCTGGCTAGTTTCATTTAAAGGATTAGTTCAGTTCAGAATAAAAATGTCCTCATAATTTACTCACCCCCATGTCATCCAAGATGTTCATGTCTCTCTTTTTTTCAGTCGAAAAGAAATTAAGGTTTCTGATGAAAACATTCCAGGATTTTTCTCCTTATAGTAGACTTCAATGGGCACCAAGTGGTTGAAGGTCCAAACTGCAGTTTCAGTGCAGCTTCAAAGAGCTCTACATGATCCCAGATGAGGAATAAGGGTCTTATCTAGTGAAACAATTGGTCATTTTCTAAAAAAAAAAATTAAAATGTATATAATTTTTAACCACAAATGCTCATCTTGCACTGCTCTGCGATGCGCCACACATAACGTAATCACGTTGGAAAGGTCATGCCTGACGTAGACAGTACCGATCCAGTGTCTACAAAGCAAACATCAAAGTCAAATGGCCTTTATAAAAAAAGGTAAAACAATGATGTCGGATGATTTTGAAGTTGGAGGAGATAATGAGATGGAGTTTTTCACCAACATGATAACGTAATGTGTGGAGCATCACAAAGCAGTGCAAGATGAAAAGTATATCATTTTTATTTTTTTAAGAAAATTACTGATCTTTTCACTACATAAGACCCTTATTCCTCATCTGGTATCATTTAAAGCTCTTTGAAGCTGCACTGAAACTGACATTTTGACCTTCAACCATTTGGAGGCCATTGAAGTCCACTATATGGAGAATAATCCTGGAATGTTTTCCTCAAAAACCTTCATTTCTTTTCGACTGAAGAAAGAAGGAAATGAACATCTTGGATGACATGGGGGTGAGTAAATTATCAGGAAATTTAAATTCTGAAGTGAACAAATCCTTTAACAATAATAACACTGCTTGCAAGTCCTACTAAAAACTCGTTTTAAAGCTGTGGTTTTGCTTCTGAATTCATATTTTACATTGAATTAACAACAAAAGCTATGAGAAGTGTCTCTTCCCTATTTGTGACATGCACCAGTTGAGAAACACTGTTTTTGCAAAGAGCCTGTTTGTGAATTAGGATTCATGTGTACACTGAGTCTGATATGTGTATGTGTTTCCAGGTACTTCTGTCTGAATACAGACACTCAGGAAAGATGTACGCCATCAAAGCTCTGAAGAAAGGGGATATTGTGGCTCGGGACGAGGTAGAGAGGTGAGCGTTCAATTTAGGATGTACACCAATAAACACTGCATGGAAAGACATTTTGTCAATGGGTTGGCTTGTATTTTTATTGAAATCCTTTTCCATAGAGCTGCATATTAAACATCACATTAATCATGCACCGAAAGTTTGGCAACTGAAATTATTAGTCTGAAAATTAATTTTCGGTTTTGGCCGAACAGTAAGATAAGCAGTGACGTTTAATTAGCACTTCTCCAATGGTGCATTTTAAATGTGTCAGAGATTTTTAGTGTTGATTGATTATTATATAAACTTTATTTTCAGTTTCACTTTTGGCTGAATGAAAACTTCGATTTCAGTTTCGGTATAAAATGAATTTCAGTGCATCACAAGATTACATGTTTTCTGACTGTCTTCACAGCACATAGAATCTTTGTTTTCATAAAGACAAAAAAAAATAGCTTGATCTGGTTAAGACACATATTACAGTCAGATTTATTTTCAACTTCTTTCTCTCCCAGTTTGATGTGTGAGAAGCGAATCTTCGAGACGGTGAACAGCGCGCAGCATCCGTTCCTGGTGAACCTGTTTGCATGTTTTCAGACGCCAGAACATGTGTGTTTTGTCATGGAGTACACGGCTGGCGGTGACCTGATGATGCACATACACGCCGACGTCTTCTCTGAAACTCGCTCCGTGTAAGTGTGTTTAATTAGTCTAGTTTATGTACTACACTAGTAGTTGTTAAGTGTGCGCTTTGGAATTGTGTTGTTCCTGGAATTGTGTTTACACTCTTAAAAATAAAGGTTCCAAAAGGGTGTTTTCACTGTGATGCAATAGAAGAACCCTTTTTGGTTCCACAAAGAAACTATAAAGAGCCTTTTGTGGAACGGAAAGGTTCTATGAATGTTAAAGGATTAGTTCACTTTCAAATTAAATTTCCTGATAATTTACTCACCCCCACGTCATCCAAGATGTTCATGTCCTTCTTTCTTCAGTCGAAAAGAAATTAAGGTTTTTGATGAAAACATTCCAGGATTTTTCTCCATATAGTGGACTTCAATGGGCACCAAACAGTTGAAGGTCAAAATTAGTTTCATTGCAGCTTCAAAATGTTCTACACGATCACAGACGAGAAATAAGGGTCTTATCTAGAGAAACCATTTTCTAAAAAAAACAAAACAAAAAAAACTTACATGCGTTTTAACCATAAACGCTCATCTTGAACTAGCTCTCTTCTTCTTCTCTATTTGAATTCCAGCAGTGTAGACACTGCTAAGTGTATTACTGCCCTCCACAGGTCAAAGTTTGAACTAATTGTTATATACTTGCACTAGCATATTGAATATGACAATTTAGTTCAAACTTTGACCTGTGGAGGGCAGTAATACACTTAGCAGTGTCTACACTGCTGGAAATCTAATAGAGAAGAAGAAGAAGAAGAGAGCTAGTTCAAGATGAGCATTTATGGTTAAAACTTATAACATTTTTAATTTTTTTTTTTTTTTTTAGAAAATGAGCGATGGTTTCACTAGATAAGACCCTTATTTCTCGTCTGGGATCGCTGTAAACTGTAATTTTGACCGTTTGGGCTCCATTGAAGTCCATTATATGGAGAAAAATCCTGGAATGTTTTCATCAAAAACCTTATTTTTTTTCGACTGAAGAAAGAAAGACATGAACATCTTGGATGACATGGGGGTGAGTAAATTATCAGGAAAATTTAATTTGAAAGTGAACTAATCCTTTAACTCCTTTGGGTCAGCGGTCGCGCCGGCGATACCACCTCGCTTTTTTTCTTATCGGTGTGAAAGAGACTCAAAATACTCACACACCAGTGTTATACATCATTCTAAAGTGTTAAGTGTGCACTTTTATTTGTGTACACTCACAAAAAAAAAAAAAAAAAAAAAAACATTGTGCTTTTCGCAAAATAAAGTAAACGATCATGATGTGCGATCTGACATCTCCCTCTTAGTGAAGTCAATGCTGAAATGCATTTTAAATATTCTTCATGGAAATATCAATCCCAATAAAGAGCCTTTATTTTTAAGAGTGTACAGTGTTTTTCATTAGGATTTTACTGTAGTCTTCATATATATGTGTGTGTTTGTGTGTGATGCAGGTTTTATTCTGCCTGTGTTGTTTCGGGGCTTCAGTTTCTTCATGATAATAAGATTGTTTATCGGTGAGTACACACACAAATACAGCATAAAATTATATACTGGCAGTGTTTTCAAAAACAATTCAAATTCATTTTTGTGTCCATGTGTGTGTTAGAGATCTGAAGCTAGATAACCTGCTGCTGGATACTGAAGGTTACGTGAAAATTGCAGACTTCGGTCTCTGTAAAGAGGGTGAGTCACAGACTGTACCTACTGTATACTGATATTAATGTAGTTAATGGAGTAAGAATATGATGTTTGTTCACTGCTGGATCAGAGCGATCTGGAAATAACAGCAGGTAGAACATATTTCAAGCATACTGCTAACTGCATACTATTTTTAATAGAAGTTTGGGGTCGGTAAGATTTTTTGAACGTTTTTGAAAGAAGTCTCCTCTGCTCACCAAGACTGCATTTATTTGATCAAAATACAGTCAAAATTGTGAAATATTATCATAATTCAAAAATGACTGTTTTCTATTGTAATATATGTTCAAATGTAATTTATTCCTGTGATCAAAGCTGAATTTTCAGCATCATTACTTCAGACTTCAATATCACATAATCCTTCAGAAATCATTCTAATATGATGATTTGATGATCAAGAGACATTTATGATTATCAATGTTGAAAACAGTTGTGCAGCTTCATATTTTTGTGGAAAACGTGATATATTTTGTTTCTCAGGATTCTTTGATGAATAGAAGGTTGAAAAGAACAGCATTTATTTAAAATCATAAATGTCTTTACTGTCACTTTTGTTCAATTTAATGCATCACTGCTGAATAAAAATGCCTTGTTTTTGTCGTGTAGGAATGGGTCATGGGGACAGAACCAGCACATTTTGTGGGACTCCAGAGTTTCTTGCTCCTGAGGTTTTGACGGACACGTCCTACACAAGAGCCGTGGACTGGTGGGGTCTCGGCGTGCTTATTTACGAGATGCTGGTCGGAGAGGTGTGTGTTTGCGCACTTTTTGCCTAGTATTTTTATATTGTTTCCCAGTAAAATTATTTTTTCTTGCTTTAAGCATAAATCCAAAAAAATCATGTGAAGTTCACCTCAACGTGTGATTTTTCTCCTCAGTATTTTTGTCTTATTTTCTAGACATTCTTAAATAAAGGTATATTTACTTGATGCAAAGTGGCATAAGATGTAAAGTCTTGTTTTTTGAGAAGCGGATAAAAATTGAGAAAAAATGTGCCAATTGCATTTGAAATTGTTTATTTTTCTGACTCCAAAGGCATTGGTATTTTTTCTCATTTTAAGCAGAAACTCAAGCAGAAAACAAGACGTCATATTCTGTCATTTTGCATCTCAAGTAAATGTATCTTGATTTAAGAATGTTTAGATATTTGTACTGGAAAACAAGACCAAAATACTAAGAAAGAGCATAATTTTCCACAGTGTTTGCTAAAATAAAAAATAAGCTACATTCAAACTATATTCTCTGAAAACAAACTTCAATATCTTGTACAGTTTTGCTTCTTAAGTAAAGACTTAAGGATTAGACAAAAACCTGATATATAATCTGTGTTCAGTCACCATTCCCAGGTGACGATGAGGAGGAGGTGTTCGACAGCATTGTAAATGATGAAGTACGTTACCCAAGATTCCTTTCCACCGAGGCTATTGGCATCATGAGACGGGTAAGTCCCTACCTTTTCACAAAAAAAAAAATATATTTAGGCCTTAATTAAAGATTTATGTATTTGAATTTCATATCAAATTAAGCATACACGATTTTAACATAAACTATAATGTAAATGTTTTCTTGTTTTCCATTGGTAGCTGCTGAGGCGCAATCCTGAGAGACGGCTGGGCTCTGGTGAAAGAGATGCAGAGGACATAAAGAAACAACCGTTCTTTAGAGTATGTCTTCTTAGAGTATTCTTTGCCTTTTTGGCTCAACTTGCCACAATAATATGGAGACACCAAGGGCCATAATGATGTTAAAAAAAAAGAAAAAGAAAAAGAAATGGGAGGAAAAAATTATCTTTCTATACTTTTGTGTTCGCTCGCAAAACTATTGCGTTCCCCAGAGAAACTTGCGTTGACTTTCGAAACATTTGCATTTTCTTGCAAAACATTTGAGTTCTCTCACAAAACATTTGCATTTGCTTGCAAAATTGTGTTCCCCCAATCATTATTTGTTCGCTCACACAACATATGCATTTTCTCGTAAAACTATTGCATTCCCCAGAAGAACTTTGCGTTGGCTCTATAAATATTTGCATTCACTCACAAAACATTTGCATTTGCTCACAAAACTATTCCGGTCCCCAAAGAAACTTTGCTATCGCTTTTAAATCAGTTGCGTTCGCTCGCAAAACGATTGCATTTTTCCCCAGACCCTTTACATTCGCTCAAATCATGTGTTCTTTTGCAAAACACTGGCCCTCTTTCACAAAACTATTGCATTCTCCAGAGAAACTTTGCGTTTGCTCACAAAGCTTTTGTAATGGAAATAATATGAGATCGGAGGAAAAACTTATATTTCAGTGCTTTTCAAAAACTATTTCAAACTGTATTTCAGAGCAAATTTCTCGGAGGAAAGCAATACTTTTATGAGAGATCGCAAATGCTTTGCAAGAGAATGCATGTTTCTCGGGGAACGGAAATGATTTGAGAGAGAACACAAATGCATTAAAATATATTTTTTCCTCCCATCTCATATTTTTCTCCATAGCCATGTCCCTTTAGGGGCTCCATACAATAAAGACAAAGTTGCGATCTTAGTGACAACGTGACTCTCTTTTTCTCTGTAGAATATGGACTGGGATGCGCTTTTGCAGCGAAAAGTTCCTCCTCCATTTGTTCCCGCTCTGACAGGAAAAGAAGACGTCAGTAACTTCGACGCCGAGTTCACAAATGAGGCTCCAACATTGACACCTCCTCGCGAGCGCCGGACCCTCTCACGCAAAGACCAAGACTACTTCAGGGACTTCGACTATGTCTCGGACTTCTGCTAGGGCACAAGGGTGCATATTGAAGCTGCTAGGTGTGGGAGATGTGGACCGCTGTAACGTCCTAGCATGGTTCTCGCACCCTAGTTCCCATCTAGGGTGCTAATCGTGAGGATTCACGCACCTCCCAGTGAAACAGGGAACGCTGACAGGCTATACGCCTCTGATGACTGTAGAAGGTACTTCAAACATGAAGAGATTCAAGAATCCAGATAATGTGAAGTTCTGTGGTGTATCTGAAAGCTGGTGGCCAAGAAGTTTTCCTGTCCTATTTGGCAGGATTTTCAATCAGACTTGTTCATGACATGACCCAAAATCCTTAGCACCAGATGCCCAAGTAGTCAACTGGAATCTCATGAATAGAGTGCTGCAGGGATAATGTATTTCTGTGGGCCAGAACCCAGAAACGAGCATTTCAGCACTTTCAGTTCCATCACCTTGAGGTCATTGGGTTTTTTGAATGGGTTTTTGGTTAAATGCCTGAAATAAGGTCAGTGCATAGTAAACTCCTCGGTGTTAAATTAACTCTGTGTTCATATGGGAACCACCAGCAGGTTGTTAAAAGTAACATCAAAGCACAGTTAGAGTTAATTAGATAGTTAAGTGATTAACTGAGTGATTATTGTTCGATTATTGAAGACACCTGATGATAACGAGCAGAATCACTTTGTAAACACCGTTACAAAGTCCACAAACTGACATAAAACACTGATCACCATACTGGTGAGTAATATTTTCAATAAAACATCAACATCTAAACCTATCAATTCACAAAAAGAACTGCAGACAAATGACAGAAATAAAATCAGTCTGGTTTGTAATAAGAGAGATTTAATGTGTTTTCAGTTGATTTTGTCTAAGGCTGTGGTTGGAAGTCAGTTGAACTTCTTGTCTTTCCCTTCTTCAATAATCAAACAACCATCACTCAATTAATCACTTAAGTATCTAATTAACTGCTTCAGTGGTTCCCATATGAACTCCGAACAGTGTTAATTTAACAGTGATATTTTCACTTTATTATGCTGCAACATAAAATACATCAATAATACCCCCTTGTGATTTTTTTAAAGCTTTTACTTGTCTTGAAAAAGGCAGTTGCTAACAAGTGTCTAAAAAGGACATGAGGTTGTCGTGACATTAAACGCCATGTCGAATCTCATCTACTCGCTAGTCCGTTTTGTGTTTATAGTCACACTCTTGCAAACTATTCTAACCAAACTTTCAAGGAAAATGTTTTTAAATAAAAACTGAAAGAGTTGTAGGAAGCTTAACTCTTTTCCCGCTAGCATTTTTTTAAAAAAGTAGCCAGCGCCTAGTCTGGGTAAACCCAGCCTGATCTGCCGGCGATTTGATTTCGCTCGGCAACTCAGTCTGGAAACCCGTGCGTTCAATTCTGCTGCATCTCTTACATTTTTGCGGGAACCAATCACAGACTGGCTTATCCACCTTGCTCGCTATTGGCGGGTATAACACGATGACGATAGAGAAGCGACGGCAAGCAGCTTTCAAACTCTATCTGATCTACCCGTCACTCCAATATAACAATGCACAATCATAGTGACACCGATTGTGTTAAGCATTTACCTTATCTCAGAGAAATGTAGCAGAGCGTTGATCCGACAGTCTCTTCATAGGAAGATTACAAACGGCGAAAGCCAACTGATGACACACGACGATTCTCTGCTGTTATTTTGGTGGTTTGCTTCACGATGTGAGTACAGGACTCTTTTACTTCAATGCCCCTTGTTGGTAGACAATATTTTTATTATTTGCTCTATACGTTTCGTCTCCCTGCTTCTTGAATCTCGCGCCGCCTGAGCTGACTGGAATGCTTTTGGTTGTCATGACAATGACTTGGTTTAGGGCGGCTATATTCCGCGTTCGTTTACACTGAACAAGAACAGTATCAGAGTCGCCTTTTAAACTCTCGACGATGCTGAATGACTTCTTTAGTTAGCAAACAAATCACTCGACTGGGTGTAAATACCACTCACTTTCATGTTTTTGGCACAACCTGCAAAAATCGCTCGATGCCATTGCTGCTTCTGCAAACCGCGGATCAATGCTACAAACCAATACAAACTAACTCTGCGTCTCAATCAGCTCCCTAGTTCCCTAGGTCTTGAATCAGTATATCATGAAAGTGAATGTGGCTGATTCCCTGATCAGTGCCCTGACTACTGAACTAGGGAGCTGATTGAGACACACTGGAGTTTTCGCATCGCTCTGCAAAGTACGTCACCCGGATCGTTGATCTGATTGGTTGAAGGACTATCCAATTGCGTGACTAATGCTCGTTGATCACGCCTCTTGTGCAGCAGAAAATCCATACAGACTCTCCAGACCAATGTTCAATTTTAAATTGAGCTTGGTCTGGTGATAGCCAGACTAGCCAGCGCCAGCTATTTTGATCATTTTCACAAAACGTTCATGCCCCCCAGAATATTTTGTTGTAGGAATATCTGAACATACAATATATAAAAATAAAGAACAGAGTCTCTGCTTTTAAACCAAAAAAACATTTTATTCTACCTTTATGCATTTAAATTTCATGTACCCTTAAGTTTCATTTAAAAAGAGGAACATTTTGAACAAAAAGCTGAGAAAATCATGTTTTTGTCAAATACTATGTCCAGAACAGATTCAGAACGATGATTGAATAGTAGATGGAGTAAATCGATCACCCCCAAAGCTTCACAGTCCTAAACCTCTTCATGGGTCAACATTTCATTCGGTAACATTAGGCAGTTTTGATTAATATGCTGTTTAATGTTTGATGATTGCGTTAGCTTACTTCTGAGTAAGCAATGCTTCTATCACTTGTTTCTGCTTCTTTGTCGTTTGTGTTAAGATTCTGTACTCTTTCAAAGTTGCGTAAAAGCGTATAACTGTGAAAACATGGATTGCCGGAAAAACTTGTCCATGGTGGGTAAGCCTTGTGTCATAAATTATGTCAAATCCAAAAGCCAATGGATCCAGGGTGATGCAAACTACAAAAATATGTCATCACTGCAGTGCTCTGTGGGAGCTTGTTGACTAGCAGTCGTTTCATGGTACTGACCCCAGTAAAATGTCTTAGTGAATTCTCCCTTCATCTCTCTCGGTCTTCTTTTTCTACCAATGTTTCTGTCTATAGCACATGACTCAGTGACTGTTTACTTCTGTAATACACTTATTTAACCACACAAGGGCGCCAGAGAGTTTGAAAGAAATGTGGAAACACTGTTGTCAGGTAGGATCTTTGAGTATGTATGAGTTCACTGTTATGAGCATGCCCATTAATGAAATGAGAGTCTGCAGCATCATTGACTTCTAGATTTGTATTTTTAGAGATTATTTAGTTGTTGTTTTTTTCTTTCTCACTGAAACTTGACTAATTATGGAAATGCTACGCCTGAAAATTACTATATTAAACAACTCAACTCTTGGATTTTTGGGATTAATATTCCACTACACATGCACACATTCATGTGAAAGAGTAGATGAGATGAGGTTTAATTTTAATGTGGAGAAAAATTTTACGTTCTGGGATTTAATTTACAATGGAGGTTGCACAATTAATTTTTCTGATAGTTTCTTTTATGTAATTAAACAGAAAAGAGAGAGGAAAAATTAACAAATTAGTGACCAGAGAAAAGTAATTCAATTAAGGGAAACCTCAATTAAGCAGGACAAAACCTGAAGTTTATGAGTGTTGCAGGATGAAAATGAATGAAAGCTGAAAGAGACCAGTCTCACACAGGCATCTGCACAAGAAAGGTAAGATCTGAAACCGTATTACTAGCACTTCTTGTGTTTATTGTCATTTGTAAGTCACCTTAAAAGTGTCTGCTAAATAAATAAATGTAAATGTAAAAGAGATATGTACACACTCACATTTGCATGAACTGTCAAGTAAATTACTCCAACTCCATTCATTTATTTCCAAAATGGCAATGTGAGCATGGCAGTACCATCAGCAAGAATGAACCAGAGAGTACTGAAACTGTGCTGTGACGAACTTTACTGCTTAAAACATGATAGAGGGATGGTTTGAGATAATGTTTTATTATTGCCAAACGAGAAAGGGAGAATGTATCCATGGAGACCAAAATACAGAGCTGTAAACAAGAAGGTCATAATGTCCTGTGAACAAACTACACTTCTATATCTTATTCTCTCGGATGGACTGTGGCTATTATCAGACTGCAGGCAAATCAGGTTTTTCTCAAATCAGAACTTTTCAGGCAGACTGTCTGCACTAATAATTGTTTTCTAAAATTCTAAAAGTGACCAAATTAGATTGGTAGGTCCAGACATAACTGCATGGGTTGCTTTTGGTAATGGCTTAGGCGTACCCACATATGTGACGAGGCTTTCAAAACAGATGCAGGAAAAATGGAGGTGCATCATCTCGTTCTCCACATTAGCACCCTGTTGAGTTGTGGTGCAGAACTCCTCCATCGCTCTGGAAAATGCTGAAATTTTTGGACCATAGAATTTTTTTGTGTGTCGCATCAAAAGAAAATCTGATTTGAAGCAGCCAGAGTGTCCAGCAGCCATTGGAATTGCATTTTAATCTACATCCATATGTGGTGTGAAACAGATTTGGGAGAAAGAAAAAAAAAAAGATTTCATGTGTTTATTGTTTGTTTGTTTGCTCTTCAGACTTTTAAAAGCCCATCTTGAGAGATTTTTTTTCTGGCAGTCTGAACATGGCCTAAATGACTAATTGTTTATCGGATTTCTTGATATTGCTCCTGTTCTTTGTGTTTCCATAATTTGGCTTTTTCCAACCAAGTCACGTTTCATTAAACTCTAGTAACATGGCAATTTTATGGCCAACAGTGCGTTAATTTTAGTTGCTTTTGGGTTAAGTATCTTGCTTTGGTGCAATGGCCCCTTTTTACACCTGGTTTACCAAGATAAATACAGTAAAAAGCAGTTTCCAGTTCATCTCGAAGGTCCTTTTTGATTTGATTACTCAAACAGAAGGGGTCATGAAGGAGGTCCTTCAAAAAAGTTTGAGAAACCTTATAGAGAATGTGAGAGTAGAAAGAGAGTAGGGAACATTTATCTTTCAAATTTCCACTCGCTGTTTTCCGGGTAGTTTACAATGAATCAATGCAGAGAAGCTACTCAGACAAAATGAAAAAGCACAGTCCAAATGATTACGCTCCAGACTAGCCAAAACATCTGACATTCGATAATTGAACATCATCAGACCAGTCTATTTTACCGTTAGAAGTAATTCAATTGCATGCTTTTTAAAAATATCTCTCAATGATTGCAACAGCTGGTTCAGATTCCCGACTCATTCTGCATGCCAGTCATGTGGGTGGGATTCGTTCACAAGGCTCAGGTGTGTTTTGGTCTCATCACATAAAATGTTTTGTGGAGGTTGTACATTTTTTCCACTCAGTTGAGTGTCTTTGCAAAACTCATAACAAATATTGTACTCTTTGTCTGAGATTTGTCTTTGTCTGGACAACTTCTTGAACTTTAAATGTTTGGAAACATGCTCTTGTTTTCACAGCAATGCCATAGAAGAACCATTTTTGGTTCCCCAAAGAACCTTTCAGTGAAGGTCACCATTTTAATATTATAAAGAACCATTTTCCACTATAAAGAACCTTTTGTGCATTTGAAAGGTTACATGGTTGTTAAAGGTTCTTCGTAGAACCATCAATGGCAATAAAGATCTTTATTTTTAAGAGGGTAGATTTTTAAAATACCAAGGTAAAACAATTAGGTTTAAGTGTTTGTTCATATACTTAACCCTAAGTAAGAGCAACAGTAATATCAATGCTTGTTTTAGCAAATACTGTGAATGAGAAACAGTTTTTCCTTGAGATGCTTTTCAAAACAGTGTGTTTGAGTTTTTGACAATCAAAATGTTTAACTTGTGTAACAGTATAATAATCTGTTCATCTGCAGACGGGAGCTCACTGTTCCATCATGTTTTTGCTCAAGGTGAAGATAACATCCATGTCTGTCTTTTGCTGACTCCAAAAAAATGACCACTTTGTTATATTTGGTAAAGTTGTTTACAATCCTCACAATATCTCTTTTTGTTTTTGTCTTTTTTGTGTGTGTTTACATCATTTATGTCTTTAACTTTTAGACTGAGTCCTCCAAAGCCAATCAGCAATCAGATTCCCTCAGATTGTTGACTTTAGGGAGAAACTGTGGCCATGATCCTAAATGACTGCTGCTTAATCTAATGGTAAAACACACTTTTTGGAAAATAATACTAATTTTCGGCAGAGCGATCTCCGCATGACATCAAAGCCCTGCGAGAACAATCCAGAAGCACAAGGAGTCGTATGCTCTACAAACGCTCCGATGTCACTCGCCGATCGGTCCACACTACTCCAATGCATCTCGAACAAGCCTTCCATCAACAATTGTGGACATTTCGCTACCATTGATGTTCATGGATTTGCGAACGAACATCAGCATCCAAACACAGCTCGCCGTAATTTGTATATAGACGGAGATTACAACTGAGCTGCTATTAGCTCGATTAGCTGCTATTTCAAAAATGGCAGTCACAAGTTTCTTTTTGGTCACGGTAAGCCCCAGCCCCTGACGCAAGCGGTTCTTACTTCTAGACCCCCCCCCCCCCCCCCCAACACACACACACACACACACACCCATTTCTGCGTTACAAAATGCACTCAATTGCAAATCACAGGCAATCAGAATTAGTTTGGATGATATATGATTATATGTTATTATATTTTCATGACGTCCGTGATGCTTTTCCAGAATGAAACCCACAGTGTTGTTTTTTTCTGCATGCAGAGACAGAAAGACATGTCTGAAATCTGAAAGCCAATTAAATATTATTTTATGCATCATAGAGATTTGTGTGTGTAAAATGAACACCAGTGTTTATGTCTATAAATAACTTAAAACAAAGAAGACTTTCTTCACACAACTTTACCCATTGAGTCATAATCTATTTCTGATTCTATATTCAGTATTGACTAATATTTTTTAATAACTTAGTAGGATAAGATGGAATTACCTTGTCTGGTGGCATTTTTTAATTTTTTTTCATGTTGGAAAGACCCCTAGGGACAAAAAAACGAGCAATTTAACTTTAACTATAAAACTTACTGTTTTATGTTTCAGGTCCCAGAATCTCAAAGGATGTAGAAGGATGTATATATATCTGTTGCCATACCATTAGGAAAAATCATGTTAAGTTTTAAGCTACTAAAAGGGGTCTTGAGAGTGGTCAAACAAAACAGTTTGGTATTAGTTTGACTGTAATTTTCAACGACGGACATAGTTGGTTGTGATTATGCATGTGAGAATGCATTTATCGAAGTTACGGATAACATAATGCTTCAGTTTTATACAGTTGCCATGGAGATAAGAGCAGGCAGTATTGTGGTAAAAGGTTCACTTTTGGAAATTTTAGCAGCGCCCAAACCTCACCTGCTCTTCAGTGAAACAAACATTTAATCCAAAGAAATGGTCACTATGACCAAAAACAAAATAATAACTAAAAACACTGGTTTAAGTAGAATAGTACATTGATAAAATAAGTCAATATATTTCTTCCTATCAGCATTAAACCAAGATGATTAAGCCAAGTGTTTAGCTGAATTATTATGAACACCTTGAGCATCAATATAAATTGTTTATCCATCAGTGTGTGGATAAACAATTAGCCAAATTATGTTTTGGATATGGTACAACAATAATAATTTGGCTTAGATATCAAAATATGCCGTTACCATCTGACACTATTACTGTAGCTACAGTGTGGTACAGCACTTTTTGTCAGGGAAAAAAACGTTATTGTCTTACGGCTTTTCTCTCACTTTTGGTTTCTAGGTTGTCCTGTTCAAAAGTTGTGTGGTTTTATTCAAATTTAATCGCCAAATTTAATCGCTCTGTGTCTTTGTCTACCTGTTCTTCGACGCTCGCTCGCATCTTCTTAATCTTTCGCTCCTTCAGACAGTTCAGTGCGCGGGAACTCTCTCCTCCCGCCTCCAGCACGCGCGTCTCCCCACCGCTCGGCCCCGCCCCCCTCCGCGCTACATCAGCTGACCCGAACTTTTCTCACCCGATCAGAAGACAACGGATCAACCTATACGAACTCTTCTGCGGGTCTAGACTGTCCATTCAAGGGTCCCTCCACGAGCTGATACCGCTGTCCTGTCCTCTGCTGGGGGTTTCGGGTGAGCGAGCAAACGGACGCGTCGGGGATGTCATTTAGGTCCAAGACTTGCTGCAGGTGGGTTTTGGAGAAACCAGTAATACACTTATTAGCGAAAATATATAAAGCTATGAGTCAGAAAGAAGTTAAAGTAAGGTTTAATTAAAATGTCTTTTGCTGGCTTATTCAGATTATTTTATAGTGTTGTGTGCAGAATTGTTTTGTTTTTTAATAAATTATTTATATTAATAAATAATTATATATATGCATCTTAGATTTTCTCTAGGGGTTTAGTTAGTTAATGGGTTAGTTTACCCAAAAATGAAAATTCTGTCATCATTTACTCACCCTCAAGTTGTTCCAACCTTCTGCTGAACACAAAATACGATATTTTGAAGATTATAACTTGAGGGTGAAGAAATGATAACAGATTTTTCATTTTCAGGTGAACTAACCATTTAAGTCATTAAAAAATAGCTTTAATAATTAAGCTTTAATAATTTCTTGTTTTTGTATCTGTCTCGGTCTTGCTAAACTGAAAATGCTTTAAGCTACTTTATGACTGATGACTGAAAGTTTAAAAAAAAAAATCTTAACATTGCACTCTAAAATTGCTGGGTTAAAAACAACCCAAGTTGGATTGAAAAACCCAGCAGCAAATGCTGTTTTGACAAACCTGCTGCATAGTTTTATTTAACTCAACTATTGTTCAAAAATTACTGTACTGTACAAAGTATGTTGGAAATTAACATTTATTAATAGGCTATGTTTAATAAATGAACATTTATTAATACATTTAATGAATAATAATTAGACAATAAGCAATTAAATTGCTCATTAATAAATGTTCACCTTTTAAATATTATTATCGTTTCCTCTAGTAATTATGTGTCTGATTTTTTTTAATTTCCAACCTATTTTGGGTTCATTTTTAACCAACCATATAGTCATTTTTAAACAATAGTTGGGTTAAATAAAACTTGCCCAGCAAACATTTGGTCAAACATTTAACCCAACTGCTGAGTTAACAACAAAACAACCCAATTGCAGGGTTTGTCCATTTTCAACCCAGCTTAGTTTGTTTTTAACCCAGCATTTTTTAGAGTTTGCTTCCCTGTCTTTCTCTCTCTTCATATCCCTCCATTTATCTCTTAGTATGTCGGTGTAAAACTCTTCTGTGTCTAAAATCTGTCAAGTGCTGAAGGATGATGATGCCCTGGACGGTCGGTGTTCTACTCTGCCTCCTTCTGGCTGTGGTCGGAACTGCAGGTAAAACCCACTTGAAAATGTCCACTGGGTAACACAGAGTACAAAAGATTATAAAGCTGTGATTATTTCAGTTGTTTCTGTAATGCAGGTGAAAGAGAGAGCAGCCAGACACATTTCTCAAGGGTGCATGTGAAAGCTTGAGTAGATGTGTGGTGATTGTGTGTGTGAGTGTGTGAATGCATTAACAGTGTCCTGCGCTGTGTATGACTGGACTGTGAGTTTCATTTGCGTCTCCGAGTTGGACGTAAGCTGCTACGCTAAATAAGTGTGAGTGAGTATTAGCACGTGTGTGTTTTGGAGTACAGTGGTGGTACCATGGTACAGTATCAGAGGTAATACCATGCTACTGTATAATTATCATTTTAATAATTACGTATAATAATACTCTAAGTGTACATTTACACAACAACAATGTGCTAAAAACAGAAAAGTTTTTCCTTTGCATTTTTCACGTACAGACGACAATGCTGTCAAAATGATCCCCGTTCACACATATTCGCGAAAACAATTAAAAACGCTGTATTCTGCTGCCAGGCCAGTAGAAGGTGTTGTAACTTTGTAAAGAAATACCACGCGCCTATAATACGCATGTGCATGATGTCACTGTTTTCAAAAATTCACATTTTTGCAGTTTACACGGAGATGACAACGGTATCTTTTTCAAAAACTTTGAAACACTTTTCTTTTTTAAAGTTTGCATTTTCAGGCCCCCCAAAACGCCGTTGTCGTGTAAATGAACAGCCAAAATGCATAAAACGTTTTCTGTTTTTAGTTGAAAACGGTGTCGTGTCAACGGACCCTAAGATATTCTAAAAGTACCATGGTGATACCCTAGTACAGTAAAACAAGGTTTTTCTGTGGTACTAAAAACATACACAGGGTTGTTATAGTTAAATAATTATTAAATTGGCTAAAAATTAAACCTAAATAGTACTAACAGTAAAAAAAGCACATAGCAAAATTACTAAAATATACAGAATGATATTTTTCAATGATATGTTCCTTCAGTACGGAGCCCCGGACATGACATGCAGGAAAAAAAATAGTAGGCTAAATCATGCACACAATTTAGTAAATCGAGGGAACGAATTAGTAAATCGTGCGCACAATTTTTTTTTTTTCTTGCATGTCATGTGCGGGGCTCCGTACTTCAGTAATCTGTGTGTGTCAGTGTCCAGCAGGGAGCTGCAATGCTCCATGTGGCCTGTGGGGGTGTTGCATCCCGTGCAGGCTCAACTGGAGCGCTTCGAGGCGGGAACAGGCTGTGCGGCCAGAGAGGGCGGAGCTAAAGAGACCCATGTTATTTCTGTAGGAAAAGCCTCCAATAAACAGGTATAAGACGTCTGTCCGCTCATTGGTCGTGTTGATGTGCACACGCCCCACTCAGGTGTCCTGTCCACAGGTGACGGTGGTGTTGAGACCTTTGACCCTCTCTCAGCCTGTCAACCGGCCGGTGATTCTGGTGCTGAGCTCCCAGCATGCCATGCGGTGGGTGTTGGAAAATGAGGGACTGCCGCACAACATCAACGTAATGGTGCAGGTGTGTGTGATTCACATGACTATTATAGTTTTTTTTTTTTTTATTAATATTTAATACTAATAGTATTACTATTTACTATTTATTATTAATGCTATTTGTATTAATTCTTTTACTGTTTATTAATGTTTTAATGTAAAATGATTTACAAGAAAATGCTATTGCAGTCTTTCTACTTTCTACAAAGTTTTCAAATAAAAAACTGTCATTTAAAATGTTGTTTTGCTTTTCATGTGGACAGAAATGTAGGCCATTTGACACTAGGTTTTTGTCACTTCCTGCCTGATTAGGAAGTGTGATGCAGTTCCACTGCCAGTGACAGAGGGCGCCACTTGACTGTTTAGAGAACTTGATCGATTTATGAAAAAAAATTAATTCAGGTGTTCAGTGTTATTGCATTTTAATACATTACAAGTAACACGAGATTACATTTTTCAAGTAGCGAATAAAGTAATGCATTAATTTTAAATGAACAACAAAATATCTGAGTTACTTTTTCAAATAAGTAATGCAAGTTACTTTGTTTTCCCATATATTGACTGATGCCTCTCTTGTCCCCATCTATATTCATGTTTTTACTTATTTGTTTTATTGCCGAAGTAAGAATGTTGAACTTTCTTCTTCTGCATTCTATTCTTCTGCGATCCATAATGGCAGCACAGCTGAAAGGTTTGTTTGAGCTGCGCCCTCTACTGTACAGGCGTAAATATGCATTTCCTTCAGCCTGAGGCTTATTCATCTCACTTTTGGTGTAAAATGGCCTTTATATTTGCCAAAAATGTAACTTTTTTATTAAAAAACAAGCAAGACTAGCCCAGGTAAGAAAAAGTAATGCAAACGCATTAAGGCAGGAACACACCAAGCCGACGGTCGGACAGTTTTTGTTCGTTGGTCGACTAAGTTTTCTCAGTGTGTTCCACACCGTCGGCTGAAGTTGGTTCTCGTTGGCTTTTTTCCAGCCAATTCGGCATGTTGAATCGGCGTTGGAGCTCGTCGGTCCGTCTGGCCATCTGATCGTTCTGATTGGCTGTTCAGATACTGCCACCTGCTGGTACGGAAAGGCATTTCATCTTGCGCAGGCGCAGAATGGACGTGCTACTTACTTACTTGGCCGTCAGCTGTCGAGCACCCTGCAGTCTGCTTTTATCGCCACTAGTTCGTTGGCATCAACTTGGTGTGTTCCTGCCTTTACTTTCCATAAAAAGTAACTAATTAGTTTCTTTTTTAGGGAGTAACAATATTGTAACACATTACTTTAAAAGTAGCTTTTCCCAACACTGGATGTTCACCTGCTCTCCCAGGTGTCCCTTAACTCCACGGCCGAGTCTTCAAGTATGTCCATCCGCGTGACGCAGGTTCCGTCTCTGCCGCGGCGGCCTCGAGTCCTGTTGCGCTGGATTCTTCAGCGACACGCCACCATCTCATCGCTCACACACACTGTACGCGCAAACCGTGTTTACCTTCGTCTGGGAGAGGGTGAGAACAAACACGGACATGCAGGATGATACTTTGCGATAATATTCATCCTAATGCTGTTCCCAAACCGTCTGCAGATTCCAGCATGCCAAGCGAGTGCCGCTTGCGATCTCTCTTTCTGTCGCAGAACTATTTGGCCTCAGAGATGCAGGAGCAGGACGTTCATGGCTGCACGCCGTCAGACGAGCCACAGGAGATGGAGGTCCATATCATCCGGCTGTGGTCATCAGGCTCCAGCCTGTGTGGGTGAGTTCAGCTCTCAAGGCTGTGTGGAAAAACTCTCAGAATGAGATGAGAAGCAGAAACTAAAAAAATGTACAAAATAACAATAAAAAGTAAGAAATACAACTGGAAAGTAATTGATAAATTAGTTACAATTAAATAAAGGTATATGCTAAAAGAATATTAGCAGGCATACATAAAAAGGACTATAATAAATAAAAATAAATGTTTAATAATATAATATATAAAATAAGATAATATATACAAATTAACAATAATATAACACATTTGGACACGATGGCAATTCAAAGTACAAATTGACAAAATTATGTGATTAACATAATTGATTGATTAACATAAAATATCAAAACATTTTATGTAAAATAAAATATTGTAAACAAATTTGTACACATAAAAGGGTACATAAGAAATAAATAAATAACAATTAATATATAATAAATACAAATTGAAGAAATTGATAAGTGTATTAAAACGAAATAAGGGTATACTCTGAAAGGAAAATAAGAGGCATACATATAAATGACAATAATAACTTATATGTTTTATTATAATAATCCAAATAATGCATTGCATTTCTATTCATTTGAATACAAATGCAAGCCTCATTTTTCTACATTTAAACCTTCCCTACCAACACTCCATCATAACAGCATTGCTGTTCTCCATTATTATTTAACAAACTCACAATGATTCTCTATCATAATCGACAACCCGCCACAGATGCTGTGAAAAATAAATTGATGAAAAAGTCTGAAAATAACATCATCTCTGTCTCAGCTCTTTGCAGGTGGAGGTGTCTGTCTCTCTGCTGCCCCCAGTGGCTTGTTCAGGTTACCACAGGATTGTTC
The DNA here is from genome assembly GCF_018812025.1 of Megalobrama amblycephala. Taxonomy (NCBI): domain Eukaryota; kingdom Metazoa; phylum Chordata; class Actinopteri; order Cypriniformes; family Xenocyprididae; genus Megalobrama; species Megalobrama amblycephala. The sequence goes on from NC_063044.1 coordinate 42,846,918, forward strand.
TGATCCTCAGCAGTGCCGTTTCAGTCAACTGGGCTTTGGTTGCTCCAGAGGTCAGAGGTCACGTCAGGGTCTATGTAAGGCAGGACTTCATTAATGTGTATTTTTTTTACCTGTGCGCTTTTCCAAACACTTTCTTCAGTTGTGTCTCTCTCTTTCAGTCGTCCAACAGCGTTAGTCTACCGTACCGAACTCAAGCCCCCGACCTCAGCATGACCAGCACCGTGAACTCTGACCTCCACAGCACCCCCGATCTTCTAGAATGGGCCAATCAGAATGGCTTTCCCAAAGTGACCTCATACTCCGAGGCTGATCTGGCCAATCGCTTTGTGATCAAGTTAAGAGGAGGTGGAGAAGGTGGGTGAAATAAAAAATAAAAAAAAAAGTATAATTCACATTGTGTGAGATATTGTATCCCACAATGCAATGCATGAAGGTGATTTTGTGCTATTTGGCTTTTCATAATGTGTTGTTTCAGACTAGTGGAAAGAAAACACTTACACTTGCCAAAATATACTTTTTTAAATGTTTATTTTATTAGATTTTTCAATTTCAATACATATCTTTAAAGCCTATGAGTTTTTTCCTCCACTTCAGCATCACTTACACACACCAAAACTTACAGTTTTATTCATATCTATATTCTGAAGGTTTTTACTGAGGGGTTTGTTCATATATCATTCTCAATGATTTATAGCATATTTTATTCCTAAAAACATGGTGAAAATGTGTTTTTTCTGTCTGTTGACGTGTATTTTCTGATTAATGGAGTTATAAAAAGAGATATCAAAAATCCCTTCTGTAAAAACCTTTAACTCTTATGTGTGCAAATTGGTGCATAGGTAATTAGACAATGCCTCATTTGCATATTTAAACATAACATTTCAGAAAACTTGTAATACAAAAAATGTTTGCCATTCTTAATAGGATCGATCAACTGCAGATATATAGTGATGTCTAATAGCTATTTAAATTACCCTTTTCACCTGTGAATTCTTTAATTTAAAGGTGCCATAGAATTGAAATTGAATTTACCATGCCATAGTTAAATGATAAGAGTTATATACATGGTAATCACATACAGTGAGCCTCAAACATCATTGTTTCCTCCTCCTTATGTAAATCTCGTTCATGCAAAAGACCACTGAAAAACAGGCGAATCCCAACATAACAAATAATAACACATTATTATTTACGTACCCAAAATTTACATATACCAGCCCATGTTCTAGGCAGTATTAACGTTGTGGAGCTGCACAGCCGAATCATCAGATGTTCTGCAGGTAGGCTATTGTGAAGCCATCAAGCAAGGACAATAGCGAAAATGGCAGATGGATCCATAATAACTGTTCATGAACTGTTCATGATAACTGGACGCCATTTGCACAACATAATGAACTCATGTGACACGAATGGTACATACTACTGTTTTAATTGTTTATCATCACATATTGTCAACGCTTTCACATACTATTTTTAAAAAAGTATTCAGCTGCCTATGTAGACAGTGAAGTCGCTCACTGAGGTTTGTGACAAAGCATTTTTGTGATGCTCAGGCCCTGAGGTCAGGCCTTCAGACGAGCGGCTGCAGGACAACGTCATCATGACAGACAGAAGCAGAGAGGCGCTCAGCTGGCAGTGTGAGGGCGGAGCTCTTTCTGTTACCGTGGATACCCAGATGCTGCAGGTAACCCACACACTGCATGTTCCAAAACCGGTGAAAATATTCCTTCTTTCTTTCTTTGTTTATAAAAGTGAAAAAGTACAAAACATGTTAACGCTGTTTAAGATTTAAGATTTTTTTTTTTTACTTTTATGCATCAAGGATGCATCAAATTGATAAAAGTGACAGTAAAATATGGAAACTTGTTTCCGCCATGAAATACAAAAATAAAAAAGGTTTTTATCCCACAATTCTGACATATTATTCTCACGGTCTTTTTTTCTCTGAATTCTTTTGTTCTTGTTGTTGATTAGGGTTTTTTTTTAATTAAAAAATAATTATATTTTAATCATGAGAAGTTACTTTGTGATTGCATAGTGCATATCTTGCAATTCTAAGTTTATATCTCAAAATTCTGAGTTTATATATGGAATTTCTGAAAAAAATGTCAATTACTTATTTTATTCTTTTTATTCCATATTGGAAGCAAGCTTCCATAGTAAAGCCATCTAAAATAAGTAAGTAAGTAAGTAAAGTTTATTTATATAGCACTTATCACAGACAAGGAGGGTCACAAAATGCTTTACAATAAAAATAACAAATAAGATAAATAAAAATAAATATACTCTACAGTATCATAAGTACAAACAGGCAAATTGAGTAGCTTAATTAAAAGCTTGTCCAAAAAGATGCGTCTTTAGATGTTTTTTAAAATACTCCACTGAACCAATAGTTCTCAACTTTAAAGGAAGAGAGTTCCAGAGTCTTGGAGCCATTGCACAGAAAGCACGATCACCTTTTGTCTTAAGACATATTCTGGGGATAGTTAAAAGGTCTTGGCCTGAAGACCTCAGAGACCAACCAGGGGTGTGTGCATGTAAAAGATCCTGTATATACGAGGGCGCTTGACCATGCAAGGCCCTGTAAGTAATAACTAAAATTTTGAAATGCACTCTAAAATGAATAGGAAGGCAGTGAAGAGCTTTAAGCACAGGAGTAATGTGTGACCTCCTGCTAGACCTAGTTAAAAGCCTGGCAGCTGCATTCTGTAAGAATGAAAATAAATAAATAAAAGCATGAACAAGCATCTCCATTTCCTTTTTCGAAACCAGAGATCTAATTTTAGCAATGTTCCTGAGATGGAAAAAACAGAAACGAACTACTGACTTTACATGACTGTTAAAAATTACAGCCAAATTTCTTATGTCACCACAATCAGAGGATGATAGACCATCAATGGCGTGCTTAATCTTAGGGGTAATGTTGTCCGGGGCAATAATCAACTCCTCAGTTTTATCTGTATTAAGTTGCAGAAAATTGTCTGCCATCCAATTGTTAATGGAGACTAAACAATCCTGCAAAAGAGACAGTTTGTCTAGACTATCAGGACTAAAAGACATATATAATTGAATGTCATCAGCATAAAAATGATAAGATATTATTTTGAAACTGCGAATTATCTTGACAAGAGGAAGCATATACAGGTTAAAAAGCATGGGGCCGAGAACAGAACCTTGTGGCACACCATAGGACAATAAAACAGATTTTGACATGAAAGAACCTATGGATACAGAAAAACTCCTGTCAGAAAGATAAGAAGAAAACCAGTCCAGAGCTGACCCAGAGATGCCTACCAGAGAGTTCAGTCTACCAATCAGAGTGCAGTGGTCAACAGTGTCAAACGCTGTGCTAAGATCCAGCAAGACCAGCACAGAACATTCACCAGAATCAGCAGACATCAAAATATCATTTGAAACCCTAAAGAGGGCCGTTTCAGTTGAATGGTTTTTACGAAAGCCAGACTGAAATTTATTACAGATATTATGGGCATCCAGAACATTATTTAACTGCATTGCCACAACTTTTTATAAGATTTCGAAAATAGGTAGATAATAGGTAGATAGGAAGATAAGTTTCGAAAATAGGCCTATAATTGTTAAATGATGTAGCATCAAGATTGCTCTTTTTCAAGAGAGGCTGAACAACAGCATGTTTAAAGCAACTAACCTGGCCTAGTCTTAGAGATAGGTTTATAATTGAAACCAAACACAGGCCAATAGATGTTATGGATTTCATTAACAGAGATGTAGGTAAAATATCCACAGGGCTCTGGGACGGCTTCATCTTACCAACTAAACTAATAATGTCATTCAAGGAAATGGGATAAAATGAGTCCAAAATGCAATGCCTGCCCTAACAGCCATAACCTTGTGTAATAGATTTAATAGAAATGTATAGATTTCTATTTCAAATAAATGCTGTTCTTTTTAACTTTCTATTCATCAAAGAATCCTGAACAAGTTTTCTACAAAAATATGAAGCAGCACAACTGTTTTCAACATTGATAATAATCAGAAATCTTTCTTGCGCACCAAATCAGCATATTAGAATGATTTCTGAAGGATCATGTGACACTGAAGACTGGAGTAATGATGCTGAAAATTCAGCTTTGATCACAGGAATAAATTATATTTTACCATATATTCACATAGAAAATAGTTATTTTAAATTGTAAAAATATTTCACTGTTTTTACTGTATTTTTGATCAAATAAATGCAGCGTTGGTGAGCATGAGATACTTCTTTCAAAAATATTAGAATCTTTTATTGAGATAAAACTTTTGAACTTTGACTAATTGAATTGTTTGAACACACAGATTTCGCCAGTGACGACAGTGACCCTGCGAGATCGTGACTGCAAGGCCGAATTTAACGGAAGCCATTTCCTTTTGGTTTTCCCGGTCATTTCCTGCGGGACGGAAGGAGAAATGGATGGAGTGAATGGAAGAGTTCATTACACAAACACGGTAAGTGAGAGACAGAGACATTATTAAACTTAATTATAATAAATATGATTATATAAATTTTAAAATTACAGGAAAAAACTAATTAGGTTAAATCCAGCAACAGTTCATAGTGACTACTGTTTTGTCAAGATCCATAAAATGATCATAAAATAGCACTTCAGTGTGTTTATTTCTGTAACTAAAACTGACCTGGGTCACGCCGGCTCGCTGTTGCTCTGTTAGTTTGTGTGGTTGTATATGAAGGCATAAACGTGTCAGTTGTAACCACAAACCAAACAGATGACCCGGGTCACACTGTACCAAATCCAACAGAACAAAGCATTATCAGGTTTGGAAATGGAAGCACTTTAAAAGAAAAAGGGTGCATTTCTTACTTGTATATACTTGAATTGTGTTTTTAAGGTGTTCCTGTGGAAGCAAAAACCATCTGAGGGTTTGAGCAATGAGACGGACTGGGAGGGTTTGGATGTCATGAGTCCACTGGCTGTCCATGTGAGTGTTTCAAACCCTTGTGCACTCGCTGTCTAACCGTGATGGAAACTGGAAGCTCATATTTACTAATTTGTAACATTAGATGGACAGAGTGTTTTGGGTTACTTTTATCAAATGTTTGGGATTGATAAGATTTTTTTATGTTTTTGAATGAAGTCTTCTGTTCAGCAAAGCATTTATTTGATCAAAATACAGTAAAAACAGTAATATTGTGAAATAGTTTTACAATTCGTTCTAATTAGATGATTTGATGCTCAAGAAACATTTCTGATTATTAGTGATACACTGAAATGAAAATTCTGGGCTGAAACAGAAAACTTTTTTCTATAATTGTGTTAACGGTAACACTTTACAATAAGGTTCATTAGTTAAACATTAGTTAATGTATTAACTAACATGAACTAACCATGAGTAATACATTTGTTACTGTATTTACTAATTTTCATTAATGTTAATTAATGAAAATACAGTTGTTCATTGTTTGTTCATGTTTGTTCACAGTGCATTAACTAATGTTAACAAAATTTTAATAATGTATTAGTAAATGTTGAAATGAACATTAACAAAGATTAATAAATGCTGTAGAAGTGCAGTTCATTATAAGTTCATATTAACTAGTGTTGTTAACTAATGAATCTTATTGTGAAGTGTTACTGTATTAACATTAGACTTTATTTATTTCATGAATTTTAGTGACGCACTACAATTAATTTCCATTTTTTTAAATATAAACATTTAAACGATAGCTGTAATAACTTGTGTTCATGGCAGATTTATTCAAACATACATTAAATAATGAAGACATCACTAACAGGTTGAGTAAAAATATAATGCATTTGTCATACAGCAATGTGTTGCTTAAAATTGATCACAGTTTCCACAAAAATACTATTTTTCAAGATTTTCTGATGAATAGAAAGTTCAAAAGAACATAATTTATTTTAAATCTATTTATTAGTAATGTTTCTCTTTTTTTTAATGTTTGGTCTTGTCTTGCAGTACAAATATCTAAACATTCTTACATAAAGATACATGAACTTGAGAAGCAAAATGACTTAAGATATTAAAGGGCTAGTTCACCCAAAAATGAAATATCATATCAGATGTTAATACATTAATTAGTCACTCTCATGTCGTTCCACACCCGTAAGACCTTCATTCATCTTCAGAACAAAAATTAAGATATTTTTGATGAAATCTGAGAGGTTTCTGTCCCTCCACAGAGACCTAATGCACAACATTCAAGGTCCAGAAAGGTAGTAAAGACATCATTAAAGTAACCATGTGACTCCAGTGGTTTAACCTCAATTTTATGACGCTACATGATTACTTTGTTTGCAAGCAACCATTGAAACAATGTTAAATCAATGTTAATGTGTCAATCACTTTTGCACCCGCAATTAATGTTTAAAACTCAATGGTAATGGCATTGAATCAATCTCTAAAGATCTCAGTGGAGGGAGATTAAAGGGTTAGTTCACCAAAAAATGAAAATTATGTCATTTATTACTCACCCTCATATTGTTCCACACCCGTAAGACCTTCGTTAATCTTCAGAACACAAATTAAGATATTTTTGTTGAAATCCAATGACTCAGTGAGGCCTCCATAGGGAGCAATGACATTTCCTCTCTCAAGATCCATAAATGTACTAAAAACATATTTAAATCAGTTCATGTGAGTACAGTGGCTCAATATTAATATTATAAAGCGACGAGAATATTTTTGGTGCACCAAAAAAATAAAATAACGACTTATATAGTGATGGCCGATTTCAAAACACTGCTTCAGGAAGATTCGGAGCACAAATTAATCAGTGTATCGAATCAGCTGTTCGGAGCGCCAAAGTCACGTGATTTCAGCAGTCAGATGGTTTGACACGTGATCCGAATCATGATTCGACACAAAAGATTCATAACGCTCCGAAGCTTCATGAAGCAGTGTTTTGAAATCGGCCATCACTAAATAAGTTTTTTTTTTGTTTTTTTTTTGGCGCTCCAAAAATATTCTCGTCGCTTTATAATATTAATATTGAACCACTGTACTCACATGAACTGATTTAAATATGTTTTTAGTACCTTTATGGATCTTGAGAGAGGAAATGTCATTGCACCCTATGTAGGCCTCACTGAGCCATCGGATTTTATCAAAAATATCTTAATTTGTGTTCTGACGATTAACAAAGGTCTTATGGGTGTGGAACGGCATGAGGGTGAGTAATAAATGACAGAATTTTCAATTTTGGGTGAACTAACCCTTTAAACAACTCCATAAACAGCATTACCAGCTTTACTTATTACTAACCAGATTTAATTTATTTCTGTCCTTCATCTACAGAAGTTTTTTTTTTTTTTTTAATTAACAGATTAGATGTTTAGATATTGATTTTTATTGAAAATGTTTGGTCGCCATTACTGTGATCGGTGTTTCCTTTAATTGGGCAGTTTGACTCTTGGCTTTTTATCTGAGTTTGTGGTCTTGGTCTGTGGTCAAAACACATAATTTGCTGCAAAGAAAAGCCAGAAACAAAGATGATCAGGTGAAAAAAGATCAGCCAATGGGATCAGAAAATTGAGAAAGAAACAAAAACAGAAAGTTTTCCCTTTAAATTAAGTTTATTTTCCTCTGGTGTGCTTCTGCTCAGATCAGCTGTAATTCGTCTCTGTCCACTCACATCAGTCCATCAGATGTGACTCCGACCGTCCAGCCTGAGGAGGCTCTGCGTCTCAGTCCAGCAGCGGCTCCTCCCTGGGTGCCAAGAGCCCATGCGTCTCCCCTGCTGTCCATGGAGCTGTTCGTGACCGAGGCCTACGAGAAGAGACCCGTGGGGCCCTGCGTGATCAGCGCGTACGACCGGCTCTACGTGCAGGTCAGTGCTTTCAGCTTCGGCGCTTCTTGAAGGTCAGAGCAGATGATAGATGGAGCTGGAGTTGATAACGTGATTAAACCAGCTCAAGGACCCCAGACTCCTGTCGCCATGTGGAGCTTCCTCTCCTTTTATAAGTGAATGAAGGCCACCAATGGACAACTGCACACATTCCTTGTGGAAAAACAAACTGTTTGTGTGCAGCTGACTTTCTGTGAAAAAACAACATTTGACTAGCAACAAAAAAAAAAATGAATTACAGAACTTACATACAATAATTAAATATGAGTAATTAAGAACAGTAAAGATAGAAAACTAAAACTAAAAATTATGTACCGATAGTGTTTGATTTTTATATTTTCTGAGGAAAAAGTGAGAGGTGAGAGTTGTAAGGCTGTTTTCTATTATTTCTACAATTTTTGCCTGAAAAAAAAAGGTTTCTAAAATTGCTACACTGCAAAAAAATGCTGTTCTTACTTACTCAAAATATCTTAAGGTTCTTAAATCAAGAAGCATTTTCTTGACAAGTAAAAATTATTTTGTTGTTTTCAGGAAAAATAAGTCAAAATTAACCTTATTTCAAACCAAAAATAAGATATATAATCTTGTTTTCAGTTTGAAATAAAGGTGCTAAAGAGGATGTTTTGTTTTATACATTTTTGCAATATTACTTGAAACTGTCTTTACTAACTGATAAAAGACTATTTATTAGGTGCACTGAAAGGAATAATATTAATATACGTCATCTGTGCACGAGGTAGGGCCTTAAAAACATCAGCCAATCGAATTGGCCCTCTGGCTTGTCAATCACTGCCATGACGTTCCTTGTGAGAGACGTGCGCGGCTGCGCGCTCCCGTAACTTTCCACACTCCACAGGCGCCGCATGCAATGTTTTTGTCAGGAGACAGGAGTAACAACTGCAGATTATGAGTTACCTGCGGTGAGTCCGACATAATGAATCCACTAACACGACACAGCGAATGCCGGTGGTAAACACTCGTGTTCCAATACTCGTGCACGAGTTTTGGGAGGCGTTCCCTCGAAATTCTTACGCCTGCGCTCATTTCAAAAACAGTCTTTGGTTTCTCAGTCGACGAAAAGATCCTCTTTAGCACCTTTAAGATTATTTTGCTTACCCCATTGGCAGATTATTTTGCTTGTTTTAAGGAAAAACTCACTTAATATTGACTTATTTTTCCTAAAAACAAGAAAATGCTTCTTGAGCTAAGAATTTTTAGATATTTGGACTGGAAACAAGACAAAAATTCTAAGTAAGAACAGCATTTTTGCAGTGGGTTTCAGCATGTTATTAGGTGGTTGCTAGGGTGTTGTGGGGGGGTAGCTAGGCTGCTTCCTTGTGGTTGCTAGGGTGTTTCTGAAGAAAAAGTGAGGTTTCTAAGATTGTTAAAGGTGGGTTGCTAAATGTGATTGCTATTATGTTGTTATGTGGTTTCTAGGCTGTTACCATGTGTTTGCTAGGGTGCTGTGGATGGTTGCTGCTACTCTCTTGCTATGTGGCGTTTGGTATATGATTTCTGTGTTTGGGTGGTTGCTAGGCTGCTTTGGGAGGTTGCTAAGCTGTTACAATGTTGTTGCTAGGCTGGGGTGTTCTGGGTGGTTTCTAGGTTGTTGCTATGTCGTTGCTGGGGTGTTCTGGGTGGTTTCTAGGTTGTTGCTATGTGGCTTCTGGTTTGTTCTGGCTGGTTTCTAGGCTGTTGCTATGTGGCTGCTGGTGTGTTCTAGAAGGTTTCTAGGCTATTGCTTGGTGGTTGCTAGGGTGTTCTGGCTGGTTTCTAGGCTGTTGCTGTGTGGTTGCTGGAGTGTTCTGGCTGGTTTCTAGGCTGTTGCTATGTGGCTTCTGGTTTGTTCTGGCTGGTTTCTAGGCTGTTGCTACGTGGCTGCTGGGGTGTTCTAAGTGGTTTCTAGGCTGTTGCTACATGGCTGCTGGGGTGTTCTGAGTGGTTTCTAGGCTGTTGCTACGTGGCTGTTGGGGTGTTCTGAGTGGTTTCTAGGCTGTTGCTGTGTGACTTCTGGTGTGTTCTGGGGGTTCTAGGCTGTTGCTATGTGGCTGCTGGGGTGTTCTGAGTGGTTTCTAGGCTGTTGCTATGTGGCTGCTGGGGTGTTCTGAGTGGTTTCTAGGCTGTTGCTATGTGGCTGCTGGGGTGTTCTGAGTGGTTTCTAGGCTGTTGCTATGTGGCTGCTGGCGTGTTCTGAGTGGTTTCTATGCTGTTGCTGTGTGGCTGCTGGGGTGTTCTGAGTGGTTTCTAGGCTGTTGCTATGTGGCTGCTGGGGTGTTCTGAGTGGTTTCTAGGCTGTTGCTATGTGGCTGCTGGGGTGTTCTGAGTTGTTTCTAGGCTGTTGCTACATGGCTGCTAGGGTGTTCTGATTGGTTTCTAGGCTGTTGCTACGTGGCTGCTGGGGTGTTCTGAGTGGTTTCTAGGCTGTTGCTACGTGGCTGCTGGGGTGTTCTGAGTGGTTTCTATGCTGTTGCTGTGTGGCTTCTGGTGTGTTCTGGGGGTTCTAGGCTGTTGCTATGTGGCTGCTGGGGTGTTCTGAGTTGTTTCTAGGCTGTTGCTACATGGCTGCTAGGGTGTTCTGATTGGTTTCTAGGCTGTTGCTACGTGGCTGCTGGGGTGTTCTGAGTGGTTTCTAGGCTGTTGCTATGTGGCTGCTGGGGTGTTCTGAGTTGTTTCTAGGCTGTTGCTACATGGCTGCTAGGGTGTTCTGATTGGTTTCTAGGCTGTTGCTACGTGGCTGCTGGGGTGTTCTGGGGGTTCTAGGCTGTTGCTATGTGGCTGCTGGGGTGTTCTGAGTGGTTTCTAGGCTGTTGCTATGTGGCTGCTGAGGTATTCTGAGTGGTTTCTAGGCTGTTGCTACGTGGCTGCTTGGGTGTTCTGAGTGGTTTCTAGGCTGTTGCTACATGGCTGCTAGGGTGTTCTGATTGGTTTCTAGGCTGTTGCTACGTGGCTGCTGGGGTGTTCTGAGTGATTTCTAGGCTGTTGCTACTTGGCTGCTGGGGTGTTCTGATTGGTTTCTATGCTGTTGCTGTGTGGCTTCTGGTGTGTTCTGGGGGTTCTAGGCTGTTGCTGTGTGGCTGCTGGGGTATTCTGAGTGGTTTCTAGGCTGTTGCTATGTGGCTGCTGGGGTATTCTGAGTGGTTTCTGGGCTGTTGCTACGTGGCTGCTGGGGTGTTCTGAGTGGTTTCTAGGCTGTTGCTACGTGGCTGCTGGGGTGTTCTGAGTGGTTTCTATGCTGTTGCTGTGTGGCTTCTGGTGTGTTCTGGGGGTTCTAGGCTGTTGCTATGTGGCTGCTGGGGTGTTCTGAGTGGTTTCTAGGCTGTTGATACATGGCTGCTGGGGTGTTCTGATTGGTTTCTAGGCTGTTGCTACGTGGCTGCTGGGGTGTTCTGATTGGTTTCTAGGCTGTTGCTACGTGGCTGTTGGGGTGTTCTGAGTGGTTTCTATGCTGTTGCTACGTGGCTGCTGGGGTGTTCTGAGTGGTTTCTAGGCTGTTGCTGTGTGGATTCTGGTGTGTTCTGGGGGGTTCTAGGCTGTTGCTATGTGGCTGCTGGGGTGTTCTGGGCAGTTTCACATTGCTTTCTTCCTGTCTAGTGTAAAAACAGTCCTGCACTGTTTGATGAACATAATTTCTCTGTTTCTCTGTCAGATCTCGGTGGGTTCTGGTGCTGCGGAGGCTGTGGAGCTCCAGTCGTGTCTGGTCTCTCCTTTCTCGGATCCGCAGGCTCACAGCGGCTGGTCCGTCATCAAAGACTCCTGCCCGTCAGACCCCTCCTTCACACTTCCCGAAAGAGAAACCCAGGAAACAACAGACAGCCCAGAAATTGACCAAGAAGAGAGCGATGGAGATGAGGAAGATGAGAAGACTCACAGGAAAGACGTCAGAAGACAGTCTTGGCCATTCCCTCGCTGGAGACAGACAGGGAGCCGCAGCGGAGATGAGAAAGCAAGACGGTTTAAACACAAGAGACCCGACAGATTCAGAGCCAAGAAACCTGAGGAACGCAGACGGAGGAGAAGGGATGAAGAACAAGAGAGTGCAAACACACTGCACTTCAGTTTCATCCTGCGGCCGGTCTATAATAACTCCATTCAGTTCCTGCACTGCCGGCTGCGTCTGTGTGCGGCAGACGAGGGGCCCTCAGGGGCCGCCGCTCGGATCTGTGCACAGGGTCCTCAGATACCTGCTCTCACACACACACATGCTTCTCAACAGGTACTGTATGTGTCATTACTTTATATGGGACATGACTGTAATACAAGTGCAATAAGTTCTTGTCTGATTCATGAATAAATGAATCTCATGACTCTTTTCTTTTAATGACTCCTGAATCAGTCTAATAACCCATGAGATTTGAATCTCTTAAAACTCACTGAAAAGAAATCAATACTGACCATGTTTTGTTATACACATTCAGAAGTTTTGTTGTGTTCAATTATACAAATAAAAAAACCATTAAAATATGTTTCCAATTTGGTATTGTTTAGTACATAATTAGACCAATGAAATCAGACCAATTTCTATTTCTCGTACAGTGTGAGGACAGAAATCTGTCTCGGCCCGTATTGGTCACGTATCCTGTTGGGTTTCTGGCTCCCCCTGCTGGTTTGTACACATCAATGCACTTTCATTCACACAAACCTTTTGCATTAATTTAAGTAACACTTGTGTTTGTTCTGTTTGTGTGTGTTTCAGGTAAACTTGCTGAGATGTCGAGACAGACTCCCACACACAACGGTGTGTTACACCTGCTTCATTCTGTTACTGTTACATTTACATTGCAAAGGTGGCACAGAAGCACTTGGGATTTAGGTGTCTTTACACAGGTTGTTTAATGCTGCTCAGAGGTGCCAAAAAACATTTACATAGCAATTGTAACTGTATACTTTGAGACTAGGAACTGAGGTGGGTCAGAGCAGGCATAATTTAAGTATGGCTTTTATGCAGCATTGCATCTTTACACTGAATTTTGTGCAGGCACAGAGCAGCCTTAACTTGCCTTTACTCTCTTCAAATAAAAGTTCTTTATGGCATCATTTCTCTAAAAGGTTCTTTGGAAAACCAAAAATTGTTATTCTTTGGCACTGCTGTGAAAGTTTTTCACCAATTCTGTGTTCTGGATTTTTTTGGGCGGGACTAAAACAGTGGCTTGATGTATGGCCCCGCCCCTAACATGATAATAACTACAGCGTATTAGCATCAGTGGCTCACCCGCTCAATCGCGAGTTACTGTCATTGCTGTTAGTTACTACAGCCTACATTTTGCAATCTTTAGCCTCCTTGTTAGAGCGCCCGCCTCTCATGCCAGCGGACCCGGGTTTGAGTCCTGCTAAGAGTGAGCTGTTCAAAAAGGAGGGGTTAAATATGCATCAGTATGTTTGAATCATTAGACAATTAAGTTGAGAGAAACTCCATTTTTCTCGCGAGTGAGCATGGTTTCAGCGCCGACAGCGGACACGCCCCCAGCGTTTGAGAGCAGAGAATACTGCTTATTTTTTCAAGATTTTGATAAATGATTTCATTTTCTTGGTGGCTTTTTTAATCATTCAAATTTGGCTGGATGGTTAATAACATTTTTCTGTGGTGTGACAAACTCAGAACACTGATTAATATTCAGAACACTCATTAATATTGCTTTTCACTATAATTTGTCATTTTGGCTAATAATTCTCTCTTCAATTAAATTTTCATAGGCTATATTATCCACTTTATTTCGCAAAGTGTATATTTCCTGTGAATATGTAAAACTTCCGATTAATTTGCTGTTAACTAAGGCCTAGTCCACACGTACACAGGTATTTTGATAAACGTTTTTCCTCTGTTTAAAAAAAAATCACGTCCACATGAAAGCGCAAATACACGCTGTGAAGTGCTGTCAAGAGCATGCTAACCAGCAGGTGGCAATATAACCCTAACTGTAAAGCCATGTTGACCAATCAGAAGCCTGGAAAAATGGTTATTACCGGTTCCGGTTCTGACGTCACAAGCCAAAATCTCTGGTTTCACCATCTACACAACAACCAGAGTTTCTAAAAATCGTTTGGTTGAACGGCCAAACCACATAGAAAAAGCTGTGGTTTTGATACCTGTGTTCATAACAGTAGACAACTATTTGAGTAACAAACCCGTGTATTTAGCCTATACATTGAAATAATGTGATAACAAACAGCAGTTTGCAGTATCAAGCAGTATAACAGACAGATTGAAAATGTCTTTACACAGAATGTTTTACGCTGTGGTCTGTCTGTGTTCAGGAGCAGAGGAAGGTCCTGTGCTGGTGGCCGTGTTTGCGGCATTTGTGCTGGGTTTGTTCCTAATGGGGGGGCTGTGGTGCATCTACACTCAGACTGGTACAAACGCGCAAACCCTAACACAAAATGATTGTCTTATGTTTTTCTACATGATATCTGATTATTAAAAACACATTTGTTGGTTTCAGGGAGGCGTGACTTGACCCAGAGAGATGGTATTGTAGAGACCGTGGGACAGAACACCGGCTTCGGAAACCGTCTGACACTGACGAAGCAAACCAGCAGTTTCCACGAGGAGAACTAATGATACGATACGACCGTCAATGTGACAGAATAAACTATCATGTGATTTCTGCTTTTGTTTAAAGCTGAATTTGTGTATCACTGTTCTGAGGTGCTTGTAGCCTAACTATGGGACCTTGTTTCGGCCACGGAATAAAATAATAAAATGATAATTGCGACTCTGTAGATAAATAAACTCTGAATTGTGAGGGTAAGGTAAAAATTGTGAGATAAACGCGCAATTACCTTTTTTATTTCATGGCAGAAAAGTTTCCATTTGTAGGCCTAATGATTTTTACTTGCTGCTTTTGTTTTGCTGCTAATGTAACAAATTATGTAAAACAAAGATCTTACAGATTTGTGCTCCTTAAATGTTCTTTATTTAATTTTCACTCCTTCAATTGTTTTAATGTAGTGTACTGTAGTCCTTACGTAAGTGTCAGTATTAAAGAAATAAACTCAGACAGTAAGGGTTGGGAAGGATTTTATTTGTACTTGGACAGTTCTGGACATCACTTAAAAACAAAATATAAACTGTTGAGATCTTGAGAATACACAAAAGCCTGTTGGAAGTACTGTCACAAAGCTGAAATTTTACAGTTGATGTTCTTATAAACCTGTTGCATTACTGTATTTGTTATTAAAAGTCATATCATGAATATCAGTTTGAGTTCTGTGTTACAAATTTGAATTTAAAACTATATACACACTATACTCCATAATGGAGGGTCAACAAAAACCGCTCAGCAATCAAAGACCCATTTTACCAAACAATATTCAAGGGTACAGTTCTTAAAAAA
Source organism: Megalobrama amblycephala (assembly GCF_018812025.1). Taxonomy (NCBI): domain Eukaryota; kingdom Metazoa; phylum Chordata; class Actinopteri; order Cypriniformes; family Xenocyprididae; genus Megalobrama; species Megalobrama amblycephala. The sequence continues at coordinate 42,862,095 of NC_063044.1, forward strand.
AACATTTTTTTCTTAGTTGGAAGACCATTTTTTAAAAAAAAATCTAAAGAACCTTTTGTGCAATAGAAAGGTTAAATGTTATTGGCATCAGTGCCAATAAAGAACCTGTATTTTGAAGAGCGCACCCTAACAAATAAGGTGAAAAATCGCTTTGGATCAGATAGCTGTATGATGGCAGGCACATGAGAGATGGCAGTCAATGCCAAGAAGCAGCTGGCAGATCGTTCAGGGCATCTGAGGCTGTGGTGTTTGGCACGAGGGTCCGCAGGCATCAAGGGACTGGGCCGGTACAGTGTCCATGATGTGCGTTTCTTCATAAAGACAGAAATGCAGATATCTGACCACAGTTTGCTGTTCTCGGGACTTTTAGGATCATAGATTATGACAATAATCACGCACAGGACATTGAGCACTTCTTGCATAATATCAAGTGAAATAATAAGACAAACTGAATTACCTCTTTCGCCCTTCGCATTCGTGTGAGAGTTGCTTTCGGCAGCGGGATGTTTTGCTGTGAAGTAGCCTTTTATACTGGTTGAGAAAACAATTAGTACATTTGTTTAAAAAAAAATACTTGTGGGTTTTAAAATGAAATTAAACAAAAAAAAAAAACACTCACTGCATTCTCCATAGCAAGACCCCCAAAATGATGATGATGATGATGATGAGCACCAGAAAGATGGAGAAGCCGACGGCGATGTGAAGTGATGATCGTGACGTGATCTTTAGAAGCTCAGTACTGTTTGCTTTGATAGTAAATGTAGAACATGTGTCATTATTTACAATGATTAAATTGTATGTTTTCCAAATTGTCTCAAGCCCAAAGCTATTTGAGCAGATAATTATTTGAGCACATCAATAATGTGCATTAAAAAGCTTTTGGTCAGTTATGAGATTAATCTTTTTTTTTTCTTTTTTTTTTTTTTTTTTACAACGATTAAAACTTTATCACATGAACATCTTTGTTTATGGCATCCTTTGCATTGAATTATATTTAAACAAATACAAAGACCACAACCTGACATAAAAAGTCAAGAGTTAAACTGTCCAACTAAATGAAACACTGATCATCATAATGGCGATCAAACATTTTCAATAAAACATCAACATCTAAACCTGTTAATTCCCGAAAACACATGTAGACGAAAGACAGAAATAAAATCATTCTGGTTTGTAACAAGAGAGATTTAATGTCTTTTCAGTTGATTTCAGCTAAGGCTGTGGCTGAAGGTCAGATGTAGTTCTTGTGTTTCTCCTTCCTTCAGTGATTCAATAATCAAACAATTCTCACTCAATTAATCACTTAATTATCCAATTAACTCTAAAACTGCTTCAGTGTTGCTTTTAACACCCTGCTGGTGGTTCCCATATGCACTGGGGAATTTACTGTGTAGTATGCAGCATTCACTCATAACCCTATTGTCTCATTGTATACTCTCATGTAACTGACATTTAATCAATGATCCACTCACTTTTTATAGTGAAGCTGACAGTTGAGCTCCACTTACTCCAGTCGCCGCTAAAGAAATCCACAGGTTTTGCTCTAACACGTGTATAGTAAACACCATCTCCACCGAGTCTGTCCCTGCTGATACTGAAGTTCCTGTAATTAATAGTAGCGCTGATGGACTGTAAAGAAAGAAAACACGTGTTGTTTATTTGTGAAATGAACTCCAAATGATTCCATCTTAATGGTTAAGAAAGCTCAAGTTTTACAAACTAATAGTTGGGAGAAGACACCTTGTTTGCGAGTTTGTCCCCCCAGATTTCCACTTGAAAGGAAGGCTTGGAAACATATTCATGACTGTGTTCAAGCCATATGAAAACTTCTTCTGTGTCTTCCATGTAAGTGGCAAGCTTTATATCAGGAGCTGGGATTTTGACTGCAAGGACAAACACAGATTAAATGGATGGACGAGATAGATAGATAGATAGATAGATAGATAGATAGATAGATAGATAGATAGATAGATAGATAGATAGATAGATAGATAGATAGATAGATAGATAGATAGATAGATAGATAGATAGATAGATAGATAGATAGATAGATAGATAGATAGACTTGCCAATTTTTAGCATGTCGATGACTTGTTCAATAACCTCATCTCTTAAGTATACTTCAAGCTTGTATCTTTCCATTATCCTCACATTCTCAAAAGTAAAGTCTTCTGGTCCTAGAGTAGCATGTTTACACTTTTTTTTCTCTGTCATTTGGCTAAACAGGAAAGAAAAAAACTGTCATTTCCAGTTCAACATCAAGACTTAGAGCTTGACTTAGAGCAAACATTGATTCACATTACATTCAAACACACTCTATAGTGACAAAAGCATTTTTTTAAATATTCAGTTAAATATTCCACACCCGTTTATAGTAAACAGCTATGTAGTTAAATACCAGAGTTTTGCAAATTCGACCTCCTTGTTGGATTCATCATTTAGCGAACAGGTGAGGTTGCTCTGTTTGAGGGTCAATATGGATGTGCAGGTCACTTCTTTCTCAGACCAATCTAAAATGAAACCAGAAGAGAAAAACATGATTTTTTTCTAGTCACCCTTAAGTCCTTGTTAGGGGCAGTTCACACAGAACATGTTTTTGCTGTTAAAAAGCAAGGTCTAGAGACCTGTTTTTTAAAATAATAGGTACGTATGTTTTTAACGCCGTCATGTGCAAGACGAGCGCAATGGTTAAAGACATCCCTCTAGCGCGTTAACATTGAAAATCAATGGGAAAGTAGTGCAGTGGAATGGAAAAACGCATTCTTTGTGAATGGCCCGTCAGTGTGCTTCAATGAAAACTAGCTTAAATGGGCCAAAAGCATCTCTTTAAGATCATATCATAAACCACTATACACAATCTAGATACATAGTCATTAGCCGTGTGCCCACCGTTCCACACCCGTAAGACAGTCGTTCATCTTCAGACACAAATTAAGATATTTTTGATTAAATCTGATGGCTCAGTGAGGCCTGCATAGGGAGCAAGATAATATAATAACACGTTCAGATACCCAGAAAGCTACTAAAGACATATTTAAAACAGTTCATGTGATTACAGTGGTTCAACCTTAATGTTACGAAGCGACAAGAATACTTTTTGTGCACCAAAAAAACATAATAAAGACTATCTTCAACAATTACTAGTGATGGGCATTTTCAAAACACTGCTTCATGAAGCTTTACGAATCTTTTGTTTTGAATCAGTGGTTCGGAGCGTGACTTTGAATTTTCTCTCAATGCAGGCCTCACTGGACCATTGGATTTCATCAAAAATATCTTAATTTGTGTTCTGAAGATGAACAAAGGTCTTACAGGTGTGGAACAACATGAGGGTGAGTAATTAATGACAGAAATTTTATTTTTGGATGAACTAACCCTTTAAGTTTTGTCATGCTGGCATTTGTGGAAACTTTTAAACCACGCGTGTAACAATTAGCCCCGCGTTAGGTTGTGTCCCGCTCACAACTCAATACCTGTTCAAGTCAGACTTTTTTAAACACTTTTCAAAGTAAGCGTAAGATCTCTATAGTGTCTAGCCTGCAGTTTAGCAATTAGACAGTCTCCATACAATGCCTTGATTATGCTTTAATCTCGGCTGGAGGATCTTGAATCAATCACAGAAAATCCCACCAGCAAAAAGAGTAGCTACAATAGTTTTTATAAAATAGGAGCATGGCGAATGTGACATGATTCATTATACAATTTTTCTACTATATAATTGGTTCTCCATATGTATATTTCAGCAAACCCAGATATGTATACTATGTATACATATGTAAACCCATATGTTTTCAGCAATTTCCATATGTATACTTCAGGTAAAAGCAAATCTGGATTTCTTAATTACTTCCGCTTATAGTCACGAGTTTATATATTTAGACAGCTGTCTAGTTTCATTTCCCTTTGTTATAGAACTCATGTTTAATGAGATAGTTTCATCCTTACATCTACAATACATTGTTAGTCTCGCGAGTATTAAGAATTCGTTTGTTCTAATGGAATGGAATTTTTGTTAAGCGTGTCAGAGGTTCTGGGTTCTAATCCACCCTCGTATTTCATTTCATTTTATTTTTCTCATTGAAATCAAATATGTAGCCTACATCAGTGATTGTATATCAATAGCAACTGCATTAGGCTAATTGACGTGCTCGTCTGTGTGAAGAAGACTGCGCGTGCACAAGCGCCTACTGTTGCGCCACTGGAAAACGGCAGCAACGGGCACTCAACATGATTTCAAAAATAACACATTCCAGCGCCCGGTCGCCTCTTATTTAACACACACACAAAAAATGAACTGCCAGTCAACTAGAGATATTTCTTTTGTTTTATGTAGCCTATCCGTGTCGCGATGTTTCAAAAAGAGGTGGGTGAAAATATTGACCCTGTCCCTGGCAAAAAGTGGCAAACACATGTCCCATCCGCAAATACCTCGTACAGTCTCAAATCTCACTTACCATCATCTCCACTCTCAGACAGAACCAATAAAGGACAGAAAACAACAAAAAGCATCCGTAAAACACTCGCCATCTCTCGTCCAGCAACAGGTATAGATCAGGACCGTCGCTATTGGGGTGAAAGGAGTTGGGGCTGTTCCGAGAACAGCTGATGTTAAATGTAAAGTGAAAGTGAGACTGAATTGACTTGCTGGAAAAAAAAAATTTGGGAAGGTCCCTTGATAAGTCCGCTGTCGTTCTCTGGGTGTTCACACATGTTCGGTTCGCTTGGTTCGGTCCGGACCAGTGATTATCCCGTCATAATTATCTGCTCAAATGCTTTGGTATACCACACAAAAAACAATAGAAAAACCACATTAGATGCCATATGTGGTTTTCTGTTGTTTTCTGTGATAATATTAAAGTATTTGAATTATGACAGGATAATCACAGCAATTTATTCTTCATAGCGCCATGATGCTTTGCGCAAATTATGGGTGTAACTTCCGTTAAGCTGTAAACAATCAGTGAAATTTCACTGATTGTTTCACTGATATTATTGCAGTAGCCTACTACCACAGGATTTTGTTGCACAGTAATATTGCTGTGATATTCTTGTTTTACAGTCATATTTCTGCAGCAAGTGACAATTAGTTTGCTGCAGAAATCTATTACATAGGCTACCTACTCTACAACAAAATGCTGTGGAAAGCGTCCCAAAAAACAACACAATACTACACAATTACCATGACAGTTTTGTGTGGTACTTTTGATGTTTAATACCACAGGACATTTTTGTAAGGGAAAAAAGAAAGAAAGAAAGAAAGAAAGAAAGAAAGAAAGAAAGAAAGAAAGAAAGAAAGAAAGAAAGAAAGAAAGAAAGAAAGAAAAAATAGTCCTGGTCCACTTAGCGTTTAGGGGCCATATTCACAAAACATTTTATCTTACCACTAAGAGTTCTCCTAAATAGCAGTAAAAGTTCTTAGCTAAGAGTTTTCTCTTAAAACCTATTCACAAATCTGCTGAGACCAACTTTTACTAAGGAATAGACAAGGAATTAAAACATACAATACAGTGGCAAGTATGTGTCACATACTTTTTCTTGCCACTGTATTTCAGACCTAGAGTAATAGTAATAGTAATTAGGTTTGAAATAAACATTGTACGTTTTAATCCCCTGGATCACACTACAAACATAATGATCTTATAGAACATGATGCATTGCTGTGTCTGTTATCCAATAATTGTGCACTTTTGGACACAGTGGCTGTTTTTTGTTTACATATTTTTAATGGACATTAATATAAGCCAACACTGAAAAAACAGTTTGCTGTCAAGCTGTTATGTTCTGTTATATATTTATTGTTCAACATTCACAATTTGTCTGTATGTGCTTAATTTAATTTTCATATGTTGGTATTAATTCAGTGTTTATAATGCTAATACTTGAACTTCATTGAATTTTAACCCAAACTGACTGGGTTTCTAGAGAGCAAAGGTTTTGTGAAAAAAAGTGGAAGACTTAAACACAAAGTCTGTAAAATAAACTGTTAAAAAGATTTGATGATCATTAGTGATATATATTATTCTGTGTTCTCATCATTCAGGTTGGATTTCAGCTTTAATGTTTTTTTTTTAAAAAAACAAAGCAGCTGATATTGCCATAGAAACTAGTGGACTGACGAGTCGCTTTCACCCCAAAATAGCGGAAGCGCAGGGCTGCTGCTGGCGCCGGTGTTTCAATGGAACTATTGAGTTTCACTTCTTGTCAGGTCTTGGCCACTTGAGCGCGTGCACGCGACAGGAAGTAAGTGCGCAAGACTGCCCCATGTCTTAAAAATGTGAGTGTGTCCGAGCATTAGCCTAGTAAATTAGTACATTAGTAAACATGGATCAGATTATATCCTCCTGAGACCCAGGAATAGACTTTTGTCCTCTGTAGTGGACATTATATTTTTATGAATTTCTCTGACATCATACATGCCACAGTTTTAAGTCTGGATGTCCTGTAAGGATCACATTCAGGGCTTTGCAATGTTTCACCATGACAACAACTTCTCCTAGGTCTTTAAAAATGACTGACATTAATTTAGTGATTAAATTTAGCACTCTTATGGAAATATGATAATATTTTTTAATTATCATTTAAATCAGATTTTTATTTTTATTACTCACCCTCATGCCATTCCACACCTGTAAGACCTTTGTTCATCTTCGGAAGACAAATTAAGATATTTTAGTTGAAATCCGATGGCTCCGTGAGGCCTTCATAGGGAGCAATGACATTTCCTCTCTCAAGATCCATTAATGTACTAAAAACATATTTAAATCAGTTCATGTGAGTACAGTGGCTCAATATTAATATTATATTATAATAATATTAAAGCGACGAGAATATAAACAACTATTCTCGAACGACTTATTTAGTGATGGCCAATTTCAAAACAATGCTTCAGGAAGCATCGGAGCACAAATGAATCAGTTTATTGAATCAGCGGTTCGAAGCGCCAAAGTCACGTGATTTCAGCCGTTGGCAGTTTGACACGCGATCCGAATCATGATTCGATACACTGATTCATTTATGCTCTGAAGCTTCCTGAAGCAGTGTTTTGAAATCGGCCATCACTAAATGAAGTCGTTATTGTTTTTTTGGCGCACCAAAAATATTCTCGTCGCTTTATAATATTAATATTGAACCACTGTACTCACATGAACTGATTTAAATATGTTTTTAGTAGGGGAGGCCGGGTATGGTTGTAACACTTTTTTCTTCAGCACCTAAAACTACCTTTTTTTTTAGGCTACAAGTCTGAAACTTTTAGGCAAAGTACCCACATTTGTCTACTACAAATGGCAACAATTTAAATGTATTCAACTATGTCACAGACTTTGTGAGATGATGAAAAATACAAGGTGGTCCTTTGTTAGAACCTACCCCACTACTGGGGTAGGTTGTAACACACACTGGGGTAAGTTGTAACAGGTAGACAAAATGCACAAAAACTAAGGGTACTCCAAGTGATATGCCACGACAACAGTTTTATTTTAAATGAATGGCTGCAACAATAAAATATGTGTGAATATGGGGAGTGTATGAGCATATTGTGTGTTTTTGTGCATGCACACGTGTACGTTTGTGTGTGCATGTCTGTACGTGCACATTCATATGGGTGTGTGTGTGTGTGTGTATGTGTGTGTGTGAGAGCAAATTAACATAAACATATTTACCCCCACTCCACAGAATGAACAAATGAAATGCATTCTTTATCAGTCACAATGGTGACAAGAACAAACAAATTAAATGCATTGTTAATCAGAGTCACAATGGTGACAAATAAAATTGGTCAGGCCTGGAGTGCATGCCTGGTGGGCCCAAAAGCTACATAAAACACACTTGACCCACACTTCTTTGGATCTTGAATTTCTGAATGGTTCCATGCAGACGACACAGAAATCTTCCTCTTCTGAAGAGGAGTTATCAGCCTTCACCCTTTTCCTGCAGGTTTTTTTACCTTCTTGTTTTTGCTTTTCTCACTCCCCAAGATTTTTTTTCTGATGTTTTTCCCTTTTCGACGCTCCTCCTCTTCCAATGCCAGCTTCACTGGTGTATCAGTGAGGATTTCTGAGCACCTCTTCTTCCTACCCCTACCTGTCTCTTTCCTTGGGCCTGCTTTTGGAAATGGCCTAATGAGTGGAGAGTGGTAAGGAGGAGAGGAGCCGGGTGGCAGGTGAGCTGGAGAGGAGCCGGGCGGCAGGTAAGAAGGAGAGGAGCCAGGTGGCAGGTGAGCTGGAGAGGAGCCGGGCGGCAGGTAAGAAGGAGAGGAGCCGGGTGGCAGGTGAGCTGGAGAGGAGCCGGGCGGCAGGTAAGAAGGAGAGGAGCCGGGCGGCAGGTGAGCTGGAGAGGAGCCGGGCGGCAGGTAAGGAGGAGAGGAGCCAGGTGGCAGGTGAGCTGGAGAGGAGCCAGGCAGCAGGTAAGGAGGAGAGGAACCAGGCGGCAGGTGAGATGGAGAGGAGTTCTGTTGAAGAGCCTCAGATGGATCAGGACGATCTGTGACTTGAGAAGGCGCAAAGTCACAGTCCTGAAAAATTTAACAATTGTATGGCCATATGCCTGTACACTGGAAGCCGGCCTGTATGTTTTTCTGTGTTGCGGCTGTAGGCAGGGTGATCCTCACAATGCCTGGAATGTCGTAAATACTCATAGTTTTACCTGGATTTCCCCTCATCCAGTCATCGCTCGCCGAATTCACCATCCTTTTAAACGGACCAAACACACTACGATCAAGTGGTTGGAGTTTATGGCTGCAATGTGGTGGGAACGTAAGTAGTACAATTCCATGGCCTTTGCAAAAATCCACAGCTCTCACAGAGATGTGGGAAGAGTGGTTATCAAGCAGGAGCAACACCTTTCTTTCTGGACTGACCTTTGTATGCTTCACAAAGTGAACGAAGAATGATAGGAAATCCTCTTCCTGCATCCAGCCTGATGAGTTAGCACTTCCTGCACTCCCCAATGGCCCGCTCTGAACAAAGTGATCGTTAAAATTCTTACGAGGGAACACAAAGAATGGAGGAATGGTATTCCCCAGAGCTTGCACAGCATATGCTACTGAAACAAGTGTGCCCCTCTCCCCTGACGTCATGGCACCAACCTGCTTCATTCCCCGACTCGGGATGGTGCCTGGACAGTTGTCACGCCGGTTTCGTCGACATTCCATATGTCACTGCCATCAAACCCATTTTTATCAATCACCTCCCCCAGTCGACTGAAGAAGAGTTCCACATTAGCACGATTAAAACTGGTAGCTCTTGAAAGGCTAGTTGCCTGTGGACTCCTCACTGAAAGTCTGGGGTTCCGCTTCATAAACGAGCTAAACCAATCAGGCCCGCCATTTTCTTCTCATCCCAGGTTTGTGGATGCTGTATGCTGAATTCCACCGCGAGTTGATAGGCAAACTTTCTGACCTAAAAGAAATCATAACATGATGTCTGAGTAGGGACACACATTTTTTAGAAATTGTCTAAATGTATGTGTTGGTATTTATTTAACTTTTACCTGATTTTAAATATTTTATTCATCATTCACAAACATAAATTGAGTTTGCATGAAAGGTCTAATACACATTGAGAGGTCTTGAATCTTGCCTTTTCTACCCTGTTCTCAAGACGGTTATCCATCATGCTCACCTCACGTGGAGTTAGCCCATAGTATATATCGGCTGCCTGGCTTATATACTGTGACAAAGTTTCCTCCTGCTCCCTGGTGAAGACCTGGTGAGGACTGTAGTATCCTACACGAGGAAGGTCCCTCGATCCCTGGTCTTTCAGTTCTTTATATTTCTGCCAATATCTGTTCAAGGTTACATGGCAGATTCCATGGGATTTTGCCACTGCCCTAACAGACTTTCCTTTCCTAACTTCCTCTGCTGCTCTTTTTAAAAGACTGGCATCGACTCCATGATCTGTTTTTCTCACCCAAGTTCTAGGCATTCTGTAAAATTATTAAAAATCACAAAAATTTTCTTAGTTGTATATAAGGGGATGGTTGTAACACTTTTAAAACACGTGTTACAACCTACCCCGCCACTGTCACCCATTGTTTAGCTAGCTGTATTAGCATGGTGCTTTGAAATTGGCAGGAGGTTGAAACACGATTCTTTACTAGAGAAACTACAGTTTGACCTGATATAACTCATACAACATTATCTACAATGGCAGAAGTACTAAACAAAATATTATCTTGGTTTCTTACCTCAGAATTAGATTTTCTGCTGTAGCTTCAGGAGAGATAGCAAAACAGACTGGAAAACCTCCATGTGGGATCGTAAAGGAAGCCTGATGAGACTGAAACTGTCACATGACTCCTATCTTATCCCTGATTCGTGGAATTGGTAGTGTTACAACTCTCCCCGTGTTACAACTATACCCGGTCTCCCCTACCTTTATGGATCTTGAGAGAGGAAGTGTCATTGCTCCCTATGAAGGCCTCACGGAGCCATCGGATTTCAACTAAAATATCTTAATTGGTGTTCCGAAGATTAGCGAAGGACTTACTGGTGTGGAACGGCATGAGGGTAAGAAATAAATGACAGAATTTTCATTTTTGGGTGAACTAACCCTTTAAATCAAAAGTCGCTGCCCAAGTACTGTTCCAATTCAAAGTTTGCATCTAGCAAGTATAGTTTAAATCCTCGGATGTGTTCTTGATCTGCCCCTTTTATCCAGGATGCATTGAGAGGTGACTTGTGCGGACTTGAGACAGCCAGGTATCCCAGAATACATCTCGCACTAATCAGTAAGCGTCAATAGCAAAGAAGAAAAGACATTTTCGGAGTTGCGAGATCCGGGCGATCATCATTAAAACATTTAACAAAAAGAGACAGGGTTGTGTTTTATGTTATATTTTATTTTATTTCACATATTGTCTGAACCATATATGAATATGTTTATTTATTTTAAACGAGGAGGCAATGATTGGTTTGTGTGATAAATCCCGCTTATTGTTTACATGTGTGTTCTGTGCATCAGTCTGAATAAAATGATGCCTTCAATGGGAGGAAATTTGGAATAATTAAAAAGTACAGCTCACCCACTTACATATCACCCTAACCTGATGAGACTGACTTGGTTTTAATAAATAGAACATTAATTATATTGTCAATGTAAATATACAAAATAGAATAGTATTTGTTTTGTTTTTTTGATGTAATATAATGTTTATTTAACGGGAATAACGGGCACGAATTTACATTTGATTTATAAATAAACAAAAAACTGTGAGGACTTTCCCTCCTTAGGACCACTGCACGCCACTGCGCCTCTGCTGGCTAAGCGCAGTACGGGCCGCTGAGCGGCTGGTAGCTGCTGTCTGATGAGATTGGAGCTCTAGTCTGGAGTTTTTTTGTCTACTGAAACTTCTTGGAAAGATATTTTCGCAGTGTTTCATAAGCAGAATAATCAAAAAGCACATTAAATAATAGCACAACCCACCGAAGAGATGTAATCTATTCCTCACAGCCTCGCTTTCATGACGCTGCTGTGAATAAGGCCTATAGTCTGATTCATGAACAAATGACTCTTATGACTCATTTATCTTAATGACTCAAGAATCAGTCTAAAAACCTCTGAGATTTGAATCACCAAATTACTCTCTCATTCATTAAATCACTCACTGAAATACATCAGTACTGAAATACATGTTTTATTATACATTCAGAAGTTTTGTTGTGTTAAATTATATATAAAAAAACACATGTGTTATCAAACTGTAATTATTTAGTATATACACTGCCCTCCAAAAGTTTGGAAACACCCCTGGCAAAGTGTGGTTTTGGACGATATCAGCATAAATCCTTATCATTTTTGGTGCAAATACATTACAGTAACTTGACATTATCATTTAAGACCAGCAATAATAATTTTCATTTTGATTACATAATAATGGCAATATATACATGTCAAAGTCTGACATGCCTCTTTGCCAGCTGTGATGCCTGGTTACTGGTTTAAACTTGGCCAAGGTTTGTAAAAGATTTTTGGGTCAGCACACCTTAATAGCTTCAACAACTGATTGCCAATCAAGTTTAGAATACAATGAACCAATTAGAACCCATTTTAGGTCAGATAGCTGCTAATGGAGGATAGTGCAACAACGTGCAGTAAGACAGAAGCAAATGTTTTGTAGGCTACAACAAAACAGGTTAGACATTGAACTTTAGCATACAAACATATATGATCCCTGCAAGGTGTTTTGCATGCATCCGGTCTCTCTCAGGTCCCGTGATACAGTAAGCTGTCATTCTCTGAGTGTGTCTGTAGGTGTCGCTGTAGGTCCATTCTCCTCTGGAAGCCGAGCGAGCAGTGCGGGCAGCTGAAGGGCTGGTAGCTGCTGTGCTTCCTGCTGTGTGTGATCAGATTGGAGCTCTGACTGAACGCTTTACCGCACACCACGCACACATGAGGCTTCTCACCTGAGAGATGACAGCGATCACAATCACATTAGCACTGTCTACTTTAGACACAGGCAGCTAATCGCTAACAACATCTGGTGGATAACGAGAGGCGATGCGATGCGATAAGATCCAGCGAAAAGAAATGTGTCTGTCCACACCAGACGCGACAAAATCAATCAAAAAAATCACAGCCAATCAGAAGCGTGTGTGGGCGGGCTCTCACTCACTCTCTCTCTCTGAAAAATACTGCATTCACAACGAAACTGTTAAGTAGGTAAATAATCAATTTCATACATATTAGACTATTTTAACATTATTACTGAGTGTCAACAATCTTTGTCGTAAAATACGTTTGTTTGTTCACATTGTGTTCACAGTTTGAACGGTTTTGTTTCCTTTAATTCATTTTCAAGATCTGAGGTGAATTATTGCCTTTGTAACGCAAAATGATACTCAAACTCAGAAAATATATTCTTTTGACATTAAATTAAGCACACTATCAGTAGCCTGTCGTTAGACCCAGGTGAAAAAATACTATTTATAGTAAATACTATAGTGTTTTTGAACCATAGTAAATTGTAGTATACTGTAGGGGAGAGTGGGGTAAGATGGGCCAGTGGGTAACTTCACCCACCCCTTGTATCTTGGCAACCGTACCATTTTATTGACATGTGACCATATATTTTAGAAGCACCCGTCATTTCTGCCAGACTGTGAAAAGGAGACGCACACGGGAGGAGTGGAAGTCACTTATTTACTTTAAAAACTGCTTTTGGCTTGTCAAAGTAAAATTTTAACATAACAGATGTAATGGCTGTTTCATCAAAGCAAATTTGTCCAGGTCTAAAAATATTTGTGATGCATACTGGTGATTTAGCAACGTATAAAACCATACAATTAATTTAGCTAAATATTATTCTGAATTGGTAAGCTAACTAGCTTTTCCTAAAATGGCAGGTATGGGGCAAAGTGAGCCAAATGCTGTGGGGTAAATTGAGCCAGCGTTTTAACTTACCCCACCATAAGGCACTGAATTAAATATGAATTAAATCTGGTGCCATTTAAATGTAATATTACGCAACTGGTTTATTTTATCTTTATTTTCGAGTTTATTTGATAGAAACAGTGTACAAGTACACCAAATCCTTCTCTGATTCAAACCAGAGGATGTTTAATCATATATATCTTTCCACCTGTAGTCTCTAATGGCCTAACATGTTCGACGTTGCAGAAAAACTACCATGTCAAGAACCTTTTGACTAAAATGTTTATTAGTTTCAGTGACATTTATTCATTCTTAGTTTTTGTTTAATTTTACTCAACAAACTCTATTTAATCTGTTTATGGGAAGGTTACAACTTTGATGTTCAACATATTGTTTCAGAAATGCAAACAATTAAACATACTGAAATTTCAACTTCATTTGGTTGGTTTTATGTTCTTAAATTTAGCTTTAAAAAAAGAAATATTTGTAAAATATTTTTACGAAGAATATTTGTAAAAGGAAATTTGATTATTAAATTATTTTTTAAACTAGGTATATTATTTTTCAAATTTCACATGGGATGATTCAGATTCAGTTAGATAGTCAGTTTACACCCACCTACTGACTCGGCTCAACTTACCCCTAACCTGGGGTAAATTGAGCCAGAGGATCACTTTTTTAATAGGAGCCATATTTTTAGAACCCTTTGTCATAGATGTATTCTGATCATTTAAAATAATAGGAAACAGCCTGAAATTACTTTAAATACTTTAATTTTACTTCTGTCTCATTTTCCCTTATCTTGAGGACCACATAAATAAAAAATGGTTCATCTTACCCCACTCTCCCCTATATGTTAACTCTTTGTTAATGAATGCTACAGCATACTTTAGTATTAACTATAGTGAACTGATAAATTGTAATAAATACTGTAGTATACTTTAGTTTTTACTACAGTAAACTGTAGTGTATTGTAATATACCCAATAGTTGTAGAAAACTTAGTACAGTAGGCTACAGTATTAGGTAAAGTAATTTGTTTATATTACTATAGTTGTTATATTACCACAGAAACAATAGAATTAGCCTACCACAACAAATAAATTCAAGTACTTTACTATAGTATGATTCGAAAACACTATTGTATTTACTCTAAATTACTATGGTATTTTTTCACCTGGGGACTATATCGTCATCATAGGTTGTTCCAGCCGCGACGTCACAGAAATAGAAAGCATTAAATAGCGTCGCGTCTGGTTAGGACATGACGTGAACAATATTTCGTTAAAAAGAAAATGTTTTTTTACCAGTGTGTATAAACGTATGTTTCTTCATATCAGATTTCTGGTGGAATCTCTTTCCGCAGTAGGGACACGGGAACGGCCGAGTGTCTGAGTGAATGAGCAGGTGTGTGGATAGAGTCGATGACCTCTTAAACACCTTCCCACAAACCTTACAGCCAAAACTCCGCTCCTGAAACACACATAAACAAGCATAAACACAGCTGCTTCTCATAATATGCAGTAGCCTAGGCTATAGGTCTATATTTTTTTCTGTATGAATGATATATGGATGACCTACTACATCTTAGTACTCATTATTAGATTGGACTTCCAAGATTTCAGATGTACAAAAAAAAAAAAAAAGATTAAAAATAATTTTTATTTAACTAGATGCCACTCACTGAATTAAACATGTATGCGGCACACGACTTCATGTACTTTAAAAAAGTACATTTTCTATTTTAATTTTAAATTTATTTAAATAGGCCTATAAATATCAAATAGTTCTAATTCGTTTAAGTTAAAAAGTGAATGACAAAATGTTTCCTGGATAACTAGCTGAAATAAAATAAGTTGAAGTTTTGTGTATTCCATTTTATTTCAGTTAATGTTTATTTTATTAGTTAACTATAATAACCCTTGTACAAAGCCAGGGTTCAGTACTTACCCTCACCCTGAGTATTCCTGTAGGTCTGTACCCATAGTGCTGCTGGGCGTGGCTCGTGGTGCCGCCCAGTGGGAGAGCAGCCTTGTTGACGTGTGACTTGCACAAGTGAGATGTCAAACCCGCAGCAGAGGACAGGAGCTACAGAAGACATATTAATATTAATATCACACAATATCACCAGCAAGGGAAATTACATTGTGTTTCACATTGTTCTGATGTGTTTTTGAGCAGTCATGTGTGATCATATGCAAACATTTTGGAAATGTTCCAAAACCACACAAAAACCACATGTGATTTTGTGCAAATTGCAAATGTGTGAAAATCATGTCAGGTGATCAGATCAGGACTAGAGCGTCATCAAATCGGACCTATCTTATGAGAAAATAATTTTCTATACATAAATCTTTATATTTTATTCTATTGTTTATTTATTTGCTTTATAAAATGTAATTTAGTGTTCTAGCAATACTTTCTTTCTCAGATTTAATCCCTTCTGCTTGTATATTTTTTCATTTGTAAGCCACTTTCGAATAAAGCTTCTGCTGAATAAATGAATATTTCAGCTGAGGTCCAATTTACCCCTTAGAAAATGCTAACTTTTGAAAATGGGTTTCAAAGTGCACTTTTTGGTACATTGGTATGACAACGATGTACTAAAAACAGAACATTTTTCCTTTGCATTTTTTTAAAAAGTTTTGCATACAGACAATAACATTGTCAAAATGATCCTTGTTCACACGGATGTGCAAAAAATGACTAAAAGCGCTGTATTCTGCTGCCAGCCAGTAGATGGCGATGTCACTTTGTAAAGAAACACTACGTGCCTATAGACTGAACATGTAATGCGCATGCGCATGACTTCACCGTTTTCACAAATTTACATTTTTGTAGTTTTCACAGACAAAAACGGTAACGTTTTCAAAAACGTGCACTTTGAAACCTGCTTTTAGGCCCCCCTGTTGTGTTAATGAACAGCCAAAACACATATAAAGTTTTCCGTTTTAAGTTGAAAATGGTGTTGTTTCAACGTCTGCTTTAGAAAAGATACCGTTATCGTCTCCGTAAACTACAAAACACAAAATTGTGATTAATGTGATGTTATATGTATTACGTGTTCAGTCTATAGGTGTTTCTTTACAAAGTGACATCGCCATCTACTGGCCTGGTATGAATAATACAGTGCTTTTAGTCGTTTTCGTGGATCCGTGTGAACGAGGATCGTCTTGACAACGTTGTCTTCTATACGTAAAACTTTTCAAAAACGCAAAGGAAAAACTTTTCCGTTTTATAGTACATTGTCATGTAAACGTACACTAAATGCCTTTGTTCATTTGTTCTCTGCTGACGAGCTGATGATTTCCGTCAGGTGTGGACACATAAAGGACACATACTCATGTGCAGGACCAGGACTGAGCTCCTCACCTTCTCACAGAGCGGACACTCACACAGCGGCGTCTGGACATTGGTCAGCTGATGGTGACTGAGTAAAGCCTGAATCAGACGCTCAAGATCGGTCTGACTCTCCACCGCAGCAGAAGGCGACAGGTCAGACGAATAAACACCAGGCTGCTTCACTGCTATCACACATAATAGAACATTATGTATATTTTCTTCTTAGCATGCAGTAATGATGACTGATGACTTTTCCTTGAATTTACACCGTATGACCAGCAGGTGCTGCCAGATTTTCTGATTCAGAGTTATGAAAAGCTTAGGGACCTATTTTAACGATCTAAGCACATGGTCTAAAGTGCACGGCGCAAGTTTCCGAATCCTCTTTTGATAGTTTAACAGCAGGAAAAATGGTTGACCCACCCGGCACATGGCCTAAAAGGGTTGTCCCTAGTCTCTTAATGAGTAATGGGTGTGTTTTGGGCGTAACATGCAATAAACCAGTCAGAGTCTCATCTCCCATTCCCTTTAAAAGCCAGTTGTGCTTGCGCAATGGCGAATTTGCTATTTACTAGGTGGAAATTGCAATCGGAAAAACTGAATGCTTCTTTAGTGAGGAAACGGATCTGCTTCTGCGCAAGGTTAAAGCGTGTGAGTAGACCATCTGCGGGACAAGCCGGATTCCACCAAAGCATTTTTATCCACACAATAATAATCTTTTACATGGTAATCCTTTTATTTTTAATTGTTGGCATGTTTGTGTGCTACTGCGTGTTCTGCACACGGATGTAGGTGCGTATTACTAACGCGTCCTTTAAATAACAACAACAACAACAACAACAACAAAAAATGCAGCACCGTTGACTTTAGACCAGGTTTCAGTTGGTCAATGGCGCAGTCTATTTCTATTGTCTCAAAATAGCAACACGCCAACAGTGCACCTGAACACACCTCGTTTTCAGACCAGCACGCCCATGGGCGCACAAATGGGTGCAAATGCATTTGCTATTTGAACAACGTTGCACAGGATGTGAAAATGATTACTGCGTCGGCCTGAAACTAGCAAAAAACACTTGCGATGAGCCTGGCGCCACATGCTGGACGCGTCGAAGTAAAGCCATTTGTTTTTCATGTCAGATGTAGCGCAAATGCTTGGAGTACATCAGAAGTAGAACATTAGTTTACTGTGTGGAATTTGTCATGTCGCAATCCTTGGCGTTGGGCCGCTTGCATTCAGTCTAGACATGGTGTCATTTATTCACAATAGAATAGAATAGTTGGTGGTAGGGTATTTAGTTAGGCTAATGGAAAAAGAGCATAATGACTCATTCAAGTTCTAGATTTTATCAACTCAAGGGAGTCGTTTATGGGAGTTTTGTTCTAGTTAAGTTCTCATGAGCTGCGAGTGCTCATGTTCTCATGAATAAGGTTGTAATTCAGACCCTATTTTCTATATGAGTGTCTTTAGGTGTCACGAGAAACCTCCCACAATGCAAGTATTTAATATCGTGCTTAGTCCTAGACAATATTCCAGTCCCTATACTGGTGTTAAACTGTTCTTTGTGTACCTTCTGTGGGTTTAGCTCCAGCTCCATCAGTGCTGTTATCGGTCCAGCTGCTGTCGTTGGATGTACAGGGCAGCAGCTCCAGAGCCTGTGAGCGACTGCTGGACGCCCATCTGTCATGATGCTGAGAGTGGGCGGGGCGTGTGGAGTGATGTCCCGCCCTCTTGCTTTTCACTAAAAACGATCGAGGCATTTCAGATTACAATCTGAAATGAAAGAACAAGAAATCCCAAATGTTTTAGTAAGTTAATTAGTTCAGTATAATATAATAGAACACATTATAATATAGGCCTAGTATACATTTAATCATTATATTATATAATAATTAGATAAATTAAGGTAAATACTTTAAAAATATCATAGGAAATATATGAATATATAATATTAATATACAGAAATTATTCATAGTATTAAACATAATATACATTTATTCAAAATATAATCTTTTAATCAATATCAGTACAGTTATTTTGATTAATTATCCACATTAGAAGAGAAATGAACCAATAAATGAAGGTAAATACACTGTAAAAAAAAAACGGATAATGTTCTGGCAGAAAATAACAGACATTTCCATTAACCCTAAAACACAACGCAATGAATTTTAAAAAAACAAAATACAGGTAAAACACCTATAAAAATAAATACGGAAATTTCTTTCAAATTAATTACAGTACATTCTGCCCTATTTTTACGGAGTATATCATAGGAAAAATATGAATCTATAATATGAATATACAGATATTATTCATAACATTAAACATAATATACATTTATTCAAAATCTAATCTTTTAATTAATAGCAGTACTTTCATTTTGATTATTTCTCCAACCTGAGTAATGAACCAATAAATGAAGGTAAATACTTTAAAAAACATAGTATAATGTAATACATATATCAATATGAATATATAAATTATCGTTATATAGAAAGTATAATAAATTTAATATAAATAAAATGTAACATAATAATTAGTAATGTTATAGTTATTAGTTATAGTTCGCTTCATTCTACACATAAAATATACAAAATACATATCAAATATTTATACGTTATATGAATATATAAAAATTATCATAATGAACAATCTAAAATACATTTATTTAAAATATTATAATTACTATCAGTATTGTTGTTTTGCTTAATTCTCCAAATCAATGAACGTAAATACTATTACATTTTATTTAATATATATATATATATATATACATATATATATATATATATATATATATATATATATATATATATATATATATACATATATACATATATATATATATATATATATATATATATATATATATATATATATACAACACATAATATATTAAAATATATAGAAACTGTCAGAATATAATATAATGTATATTAGTATCAGCATATTATTTAGATTAATTTGTCACATCAGAAGAAACATGAAACAATTAACGAAAGGAAATACTGAATTATTGTGAGAATATATTAATATATAACATTATGACAATACATGATTCTGATATAGATGTAGGCTTGTTTTGCTCTGACAGGTATAATCTAGTGAAACAGATTGAATGTTTTGTGCAGTCAGTGTATGTGGTTGATTGTGCTGCAGCTGTTCTAGAGTGAATTCAGTTAGGACGGCAGAATCTGAGGTTTAGAGACGTGAAGCACCTGCACTGGCTCACCTGCAGCTCCAAACGTCTCTAAATCATCATATCAATCATTGTTCTCTGTTATAAATGTGTTCAGGACATATTGAAACTCTTCCACAGAATTTTTTTAACTTTCATGTCATTAATTCACTACCTTTTGACAAATTTGCTCTGAACAGGTGCCTTACGTAAAGTGTTTGAATGCATAAATTGAATCTTAATTATGACAAAAAAAAATTCAGACATGATTCATGATAAAACAAAATACTAAATAAATACTAAACAAAATACTAAATGAAACCAATAAGCATTTTTTTAGAAGTTGTTTTTGATACACTAATGCGACACATGCGGCATTAATCTCAAACAACGAGGAAAAACTCTTTAGAGAACCATGACAAATCTGCTCATTTCTTTTTTTTCTATCTTTCTGAGTAATAGCTATATCTGTGGGCGTCAGACTCACCGTCGATGAAGACGCGTCTGCTTGATTGAGTTGTGATTCGGTTCTGAAGCTTCTTCAGACTCAGGCAGAAGAAACGGCCACACAGGAAGTATGAGAGTTTTCTGATGTGTCCTCACAAGACCCGCTTCAGACGTCAAATCAGGATGCCTGGTAAATCTGCTCGTTCTTCATCACAGCCATCCATAATAAAAGAGCATAATCCATGTCAATGTCATTCTGCATCATAACTGATTAAGTTTCATGATGTAGGAGGTGTAATTTAGATCTCTGTTATGTTTGAAAGTATCAGAAGTTTCTCCAACAGTTCCTCAGGAGACATAAAACATACTCAAATGAGTCATTCAGTAAGAATCTACACACTGTAAAAAAATATTGTTGGATTAACTTAAAAAAAAGTAAGTAACCTGGTTGCCTTAAAATTTTGAGTTCATTGACATAAAACATTTGAGTTAATACAATGAAGGAGATTGATTTAATCAACAGAAACTCAAAATAGTACAAATGCTGGGTTAAAAACAACCCAAGTTGGGTTGAAAATGGACAAACCCAGCGGTTGGGTTAAATGTTTGCACAACTTGCTGGGTAGATTTATTTAACCCAACTATTGTTTAAAAATTACTGTATTGCTTGCTTAAAATGAACACAAAATATAGCGGAAATTAACATTTATTAAATTGCTTATTAAAAAATGTTTATCTTTTGAGAGTAAATAGCTATAAAATAAATGTGGAGAGCAGCTCAGATTGAGTGTTGCACTTATATTCACTGCAAAAAAAGTGATTTTCTTGGGTATTTTTGTCTTGTTTTCCATGTTTAAACATCCTTAAATTAAGATACATTTACTTGAGGTGTAAAATGACACAAGATAAGTCTGGTTTTCTGAGAAATCGTGAAGTGAGTTTTCTGAGAAATCAACATGAAGTGAGTTTATGCTTAAAATGAGAACAAATACCTGCCAGTGGTGTCAGAAAAGAACTTAATTCAAAGTTTTGCTTCCAATTCAGGTGGTGCTTCCAAAATTTCCAACCTATTTTGGGTTCATTTTAAGCCAGCCATATAGTCATTTTTGAACAATAATGAGTTAAATAAAACTGCCTAGCACATTTGGCAAACATTTAACCCAACCACTGGGTTAAAACAACCCGAATTTGGTTGTTTTAAACCCAGTATTTTTTAGTGTATGTTATCTGAACCACATAAATTATCTATTTTAACAACAACAACAACAACAACAACAAAAATGTGTGTGTGTGTGTATATATATATATATATATATATATATATATATTGTAATTTACAGTGCCGCTATAAAGTGAATGTGAAGCAGCTCAGATCATTTGAAACTGACTTTTGGTTACAGACTTGCCGAATCTGACCACAGTTTGAGACATTGTTTAGATCTCTTCTGATACTAATCCAAATTCAGATGCAAAAAGTGATGTTCTTCCTCTGTATTTTATGTCTTGTTTTCCTTGTTTAAACATCCTTAAACAATAGACACATTTGCTTGAGAAGCAACATGACAATTGATAAGAAAATATTATTAATGGTTAAAATGTGAAGGAAAAAAAGGGGGAAAAAAAACTTTGAATTAGTGACACCACTGGCAGGTATTTGTTCTCATTTTAAGCATAACATCACTTCATGTTGATCGATTTCTCAGAAAACCAGACTTATCTTGTGTAATTTTACACCTCAAGTAAATGTATCTTAATTTAAGGATGTTTAAACATGGAAAACAAGACAAAAATACCCAAGATAATATATATAAATATAAGTGCAACACTCAATCTGAGCTGCTCTCCACATTTATTGTATAGCTATTTACTCTTACTGGAGACTATTGACCCATTTTGGTCATATTGAGGAAAAACAAAAAACATCTGAGACTAAGAGTTGATACTCCAATGAAACTCCATTAAGATGAAAGACTAACCTCTGATCAATACAATGCTCTTCTGGGAGATCATTTGAATTCTCCAGGACTTCATACAAGCTTCGACTCCTCTCTGTGTTTATTTGACTAAACTAATGACAAAAACACTGAATATTTAGCAGTTGTGAGTGACGCTGGGTTAAAGAAACGCTTCGGGTGTTCATGAGACCACAGAGATGTGAACGCTGCACCCACAACGACCCACTGTGTGATTTGTCAACTGGTTTGGTTTGTGATTTCATTGTGTACGGAGGGCTGAGGGACATTACCCAGCATGCTAAGGGACGAAACCATTGTAGGTTTACTTTTTGCAAGTTTTAGCGGAACATTTTCAGAAGAACAAGGGAAGACAAACTACTAAACTGAAAGAAAATTGCAGCAGTTGAAGAAAGTATTAAAAGAACAGCAGAAACTATCAGATTTTGTTGTTTGACTATTATTATTATTATTAATAATAATAATCTTTACAATTCACTGTAATCTTTTTTTATGCATGTTTCTCTTTTATTATGATGTTTTTAATACATTTGAATGTATCATGCATCAGTTGAACTGCATGTTATGATTATATTTAAATAATTTGAGCACTTTGAGTTACCAAAAATGTGCTAAACTTGCCTAAACCCTTGCCCAAAATGGCATTTAAAACATACACTCTAAAATATGTGTCTGTTTTTTCAGTGTTTGGGTAGTTTTTGTGTTACCCATGTCCTGGGTCGGACGTAACAACCCAGTGTTTGGGTAGTTTTTGTGTTACCCAGATCCTGGGTTGGACGTAACAACCCAGTGTTTGGGTAGTTTTTGTGTTACCCAGATCCTGGGTCAGACGTAACAGTGATTAGGTAGTTTTTGAGTTACCCATATCCTGGGTCAGATGTAACAACCCAGTGTTTGGGTAGTTTTTGTGTTACCCAGATCCGGGGTCAAAGTAACAACCAAGTGTTTGGGTAGTTTTTGTTTTACCCAGATCCTGGGTCAGACGTAACAGTGATTAGGTAGTTTTTGAGTTACCCATATCCTGGGTCAGATGTAACAACCCAGTGTTTGGGTAGTTTTTGTGTTACCCATATCCTGGGTCAGACATAACAACTCAGCGTTTGGGTAGTTTTTGTATTACCCAGATCCGGGGTCAAAGTAACAACCCAGTGTTTGGGTAGTTTTTGTTTTACCCAGATCCTGGGTCAGACGTAACAATGATTAGGTAGTTTTTGAGTTACCCATATCCTGGGTCAGATGTAACAACCCAGTGTTTGGGTAGTTTTTGTGTTACCCAGATCCTGGGTCAGACGTAACAGTGTTTAGGTAGTTTTTGAGTTACCCATATCCTGGGTCAGATGTAACAACCCAGTGTTTGGGTAGTTTTTGTGTTACCCAGATCCTGGGTCAGACATAACAACTCAGTGTTTGGGTAGTTTTTGTGTTACCCAGATCCTGGGTCAGACATAACAACCCAGCGTTTGGGTAGTTTTTTGTATTACCCAGATCCGGGGTCAAAGTAACAACCCAGTGTTTGGGTAGTTTTTGTTTTACCCAGATCCTGGGTCAGACGTAACAGTGATTAGGTAGTTTTTGAGTTACCCATATCCTGGGTCAGATGTAACAACCCAGTGTTTGGGTAGTTTTTGTTTTACCCAGATCCTGGGTCAGACGTAACAGTGATTAGGTAGTTTTTGAGTTACCCATATCCTGGGTCAGATGTAACAACCCAGTGTTTGGGTAGTTTTTGTGTTACCCAGATCCGGGGTCAAAGTAACAACCCAGTGTTTGGGTAGTTTTTGTTTTACCCAGATCCTGGGTCAGACGTAACAGTGATTAGGTAGTTTTTGAGTTACCCATATCCTGGGTCAGATGTAACAACCCAGTGTTTGGGTAGTTTTTGTTTTACCCAGATCCTGGGTCAGACGTAACAGTGATTAGGTAGTTTTTGAGTTACCCATATCCTGGGTCAGATGTAACAACCCAGTGTTTGGGTAGTTTTTGTGTTACCCAGATCCGGGGTCAAAGTAACAACCCAGTGTTTGGGTAGTTTTTGTTTTACCCAGATCCTGGGTCAGACGTAACAGTGATTAGGTAGTTTTTGAGTTACCCATATCCTGGGTCAGATGTAACAACCCAGTGTTTGGGTAGTTTTTGTGTTACCCAGATCCTGGGTCAGACGTAACAGTGATTAGGTAGTTTTTGAGTTACCCATATCCTGGGTCAGATGTAACAACCCAGTGTTTGGGTAGTTTTTGTGTTACCCAGATCCGGGGTCAAAGTAACAACCCAGTGTTTGGGTAGTTTTTGTTTTACCCAGATCCTGGGTCAGACGTAACAGTGATTAGGTAGTTTTTGAGTTACCCATATCCTGGGTCAGATGTAACAACCCAGTGTTTGGGTAGTTTTTGTGTTACCCATATCCTGGGTCAGACATAACAACCCAGTGTTTGGGTAGTTTTTGTGTTACCCAGATCCTGGGTCAGACGTAACAGTGTTTAGGTAGTTTTTGAGTTACCCATATCCTGGGTCAGATGTAACAACCCAGTGTTTGGGTAGTTTTTGTGTTACCCAGATCCTGGGTCAGACATAACAACTCAGTGTTTGGGTAGTTTTTGTGTTACCCAGATCCTGGGTCAGACATAACAACCCAGCGTTTGGGTAGTTTTTTGTATTACCCAGATCCGGGGTCAAAGTAACAACCCAGTGTTTGGGTAGTTTTTGTTTTACCCAGATCCTGGGTCAGACGTAACAGTGATTAGGTAGTTTTTGAGTTACCCATATCCTGGGTCAGATGTAACAACCCAGTGTTTGGGTAGTTTTTGTTTTACCCAGATCCTGGGTCAGACGTAACAGTGATTAGGTAGTTTTTGAGTTACCCATATCCTGGGTCAGATGTAACAACCCAGTGTTTGGGTAGTTTTTGTGTTACCCAGATCCGGGGTCAAAGTAACAACCCAGTGTTTGGGTAGTTTTTGTTTTAGCCAGATCCTGGGTCAGACGTAACAGTGATTAGGTAGTTTTTGAGTTACCCATATCCTGGGTCAGATGTAACAACCCAGTGTTTGGGTAGTTTTTGTGTTACCCATATCCTGGGTCAGACATAACAACTCAGCGTTTGGGTAGTTTTTGTATTACCCAGATCCGGGGTCAAAGTAACAACCCAGTGTTTGGGTAGTTTTTGTTTTACCCAGATCCTGGGTCAGACGTAACAGTGATTAGGTAGTTTTTGAGTTACCCATATCCTGGGTCAGATGTAACAACCCAGTGTTTGGGTAGTTTTTGTTTTACCCAGATCCTGGGTCAGACGTAACAGTGATTAGGTAGTTTTTGAGTTACCCATATCCTGGGTCAGATGTAACAACCCAGTGTTTGGGTAGTTTTTGTGTTACCCAGATCCGGGGTCAAAGTAACAACCCAGTGTTTGGGTAGTTTTTGTTTTACCCAGATCCTGGGTCAGACGTAACAGTGATTAGGTAGTTTTTGAGTTACCCATATCCTGGGTCAGATGTAACAACCCAGTGTTTGGGTAGTTTTTGGGTTACCCATATCCTGGGTCAGACATAACAACTCAGCGTTTGGGTAGTTTTTGTATTACCCAGATCCGGGGTCAAAGTAACAACCCAGTGTTTGGGTAGTTTTTGTTTTACCCAGATCCTGGGTCAGACGTAACAATGATTAGGTAGTTTTTGAGTTACCCATATCCTGGGTCAGATGTAACAACCCAGTGTTTGGGTAGTTTTTGTGTTACCCAGATCCTGGGTCAGATGTAACAGTGTTTAGGTAGTTTTTGAGTTACCCATATCCTGGGTCAGATGTAACAACCCAGTGTTTGGGTAGTTTTTGTGTTACCCAGATCCTGGGTCAGACATAACAACTCAGTGTTTGGGTAGTTTTTGTGTTACCCAGATCCTGGGTCAGACATAACAACCCAGCGTTTGGGTAGTTTTTTGTATTACCCAGATACGGGGTCAAAGTAACAACCCAGTGTTTGGGTAGTTTTTGTTTTACCCAGATCCTGGGTCAGACGTAACAGTGATTAGGTAGTTTTTGAGTTACCCATATCCTGGGTCAGATGTAACAACCCAGTGTTTGGGTAGTTTTTGTTTTACCCAGATCCTGGGTCAGACGTAACAGTGATTAGGTAGTTTTTGAGTTACCCATATCCTGGGTCAGATGTAACAACCCAGTGTTGGGGTAGTTTTTGTGTTACCCAGATCCGGGGTCAAAGTAACAACCCAGTGTTTGGGTAGTTTTTGTTTTACCCAGATCCTGGGTCAGACGTAACAGTGATTAGGTAGTTTTTGAGTTACCCATATCCTGGGTCAGATGTAACAACCCAGTGTTTGGGTAGTTTTTGTGTTACCCATATCCTGGGTCAGACATAACAACCCAGTGTTTGGGTAGTTTTTGTGTTACCCAGATCCTGGGTCAGACGTAACAGTGTTTAGGTAGTTTTTGAGTTACCCATATCCTGGGTCAGATGTAACAACCCAGTGTTTGGGTAGTTTTTGTGTTACCCAGATCCTGGGTCAGACATAACAACTCAGTGTTTGGGTAGTTTTTGTGTTACCCAGATCCTGGGTCAGACATAACAACCCAGCGTTTGGGTAGTTTTTTGTATTACCCAGATCCGGGGTCAAAGTAACAACCCAGTGTTTGGGTAGTTTTTGTTTTACCCAGATCCTGGGTCAGACATAACAGTGATTAGGTAGTTTTTGAGTTACCCATATCCTGGGTCAGATGTAACAACCCAGTGTTTGGGTAGTTTTTGTTTTACCCAGATCCTGGGTCAGACGTAACAGTGATTAGGTAGTTTTTGAGTTACCCATATCCTGGGTCAGATGTAACAACCCAGTGTTTGGGTAGTTTTTGTGTTACCCAGATCCGGGGTCAAAGTAACAACCCAGTGTTTGGGTAGTTTTTGTTTTACCCAGATCCTGGGTCAGACGTAACAGTGATTAGGTAGTTTTTGAGTTACCCATATCCTGGGTCAGATGTAACAACCCAGTGTTTGGGTAGTTTTTGTGTTACCCATATCCTGGGTCAGACATAACAACTCAGCGTTTGGGTAGTTTTTGTATTACCCAGATCCGAGGTCAAAGTAACAACCCAGTGTTTGGGTCGTTTTTGTTTTACCCAGATCCTGGGTCAGACGTAACAGTGATTAGGTAGTTTTTGAGTTACCCATATCCTGGGTCAGATGTAACAACCCAGTGTTTGGGTAGTTTTTGTGTTACCCAGATCCTGGGTCAGACGTAACAGTGTTTAGGTAGTTTTTGAGTTGCCCATATCCTGGGTCAGATGTAACAACCCAGTGTTTAGGTAGTTTTTGAGTTACCCATATCCTGGGTCAGATGTAACAACCCAGTGTTTGGGTAGTTTTTGTGTTACCCAGATCCTGGGTCAGACGTAACAGTGTTTAGGTAGTTTTTGAGTTACCCATATCCTGGGTCAGATGTAACAACCCAGTGTTTGGGTAGTTTTTGTGTTACCCAGATCCTGGGTCAGACATAACAACTCAGTGTTTGGGTAGTTTTTGTGTTACCCAGATCCTGGGTCAGACATGACATAACCCAGCGTTTGGGTAGTTTTTGTATTACCCAGATCCGGGGTCAAAGTAACAACCCAGTGTTTGGGTAGTTTTTGTGTTACCCAGATCCTGGGTCAGACGTAACAGTGTTTAGGTAGTTTTTGAGTTACCCATATCCTGGGTCAGATGTAACAACCCAGTGTTTGGGTAGTTTTTGTGTTACCCATATCCTGGGTCAGACATAACAGTGTTTAGGTAGTTTTTGAGTTACCCATATCCGGGGTCAAAGTAACAACCCAGTGTTTGGGTAGTTTTTGTATTACCCAGATCTGGGGTCAAAGTAACAACCCAGTGTTTGGGTAGTTTTTGTGTTACCCAGATCCTGGGTCAGACGTAACAGTGTTTAGGTAGTTTTTGAGTTACCCATATCCTGGGTCAGATGTAACAACCCAGCGTTTGGGTAGTTTTTGTGTTACCCAGATCCTGTGTCAGACGTAACAGTGTTTGGGTAGTTTTTGAGTTACCCATATCCTGGGTCAGATGTAACAACCCAGTGTTTGGGTAGTTTTTGTGTTACCCAGATCCTGGGTCAGACATAACAACCCAGTGTTTGGGTAGTTTTTGTTTTACCCAGATCCTGGGTCAGACATAACAACCCAGGGGTTGAGTTATTTATTGCTGGCTTTTTGCGCCCTCTTCAGGAGAGAGCAGTGCAGCTCCATCAAATTGGTGCATGTAAAATACAGGTTTGTGTACGTTTTATTTTATATACAAATTCGTTATTGTTCTGTATATGATATGAGTCACCTAAAAGGGTGTCACATCTGTGTTTTCGCGTGATGCCTTGTATAAAATTTAGTGATTTTATTCAAAGAGAATAAATACTAATATAAATACTTAGTATGTAAAAATATGAATTGTACACTGATTATTTATGGAAAGATTATGGAGTCAATCACAGAATTTTTTGGCTACGAGTGAAACGCAGGACGGCGGTCTGAAGTTAGCAGTTCCCCCGCCGAACGCAAGCCATCTCCGGCATGAGATCCAGCGCCATTACGGTGGAAACAGGACAATAGAGATTGGTTGATTACACTTGAATTACTTCTGTTTACTTTTTACCTCTAATTTTTGTTAAATGAGCTTAAATGTATTAAAACCATATATAAAACATGCTATACTATAAAATATGATCGAAAATAAAGGAATTATTATGCAAACTATAGAAGTTGTGTGGAGTATTTAAAAAAAAAGTTTAGAGGATTTAAGTTAATCCGTAAACATTAATTCATGTCATAAGTAAAACCCAAAATAATGCTAGTATTATAGTAAAAATGAATCAACCCAGTTTGCTGGGTAAAATTAACCCAATTTCTGTTCTGTGCATATTTACCCAGCCCTTGTGTTGAAAACAACCCAAATTGGTTGTTTTTAACCCAGTGTTTTTTAGAATGTATAGGCCTAATATAATGCAAAAAGCGAGATGAACATTGAAACATCATTATACATAGATGTTCCTTCACCTCACTTTACATTCGTTTTCACTTGCAAACACTTTCCTACCAAAGCCACTTTCAAGAAAGCACACGCAGTGCGTTCTTTCGAGTTCCTAGAAAGATGCAAAGAAGACAATGCTGAAAAACGAAGAGATCAATGCGAACAAAGAAGCCCACCGGGCCCTCCGTCTCCCCCTAGAGCTCCTGCTCGTTTTTACCCACAAGCCCACCGCTTCACCTGCTCCGTCTGCAGATGTGCCGCCCTCACCGCAGAGCGACGCTCCTGACACACGGAGTTTGTGATAAGCATCTTGAGTTTCTGAGGGTTTGTGGCGGGGGATTGAACACTGGAAATTCATCTAGTTCAGCTTCATCTGAGTGAGATTCACCAGCTGTGCAGGTCATGAAAGAAAAACACAAAGCATTTACATGTGTTTTAAATTCATTTATGATCTTGACTGATTTTTAAACACCTGTGTAAAATACACAGTAAAATGACCTACATAAACGTGAATAGAGGACCCACAATAAGGTCTATAACTACAACAATAACGATAAAGTTTTAATAGTTCAAGTGTGCGGTCACATTAGAGAAATTTCGCGGGCACAATGTCCATTGATATAGCGTAGATAATTTGCGTGAACTTGAATATGAGCAAAAGCTGTGAGGAAATATCTCCCACGCAGGAAAAATGATTAATCGCGTGGATTCTCCATTCAAATTCTGAACATGAACATCAGTAAAAGTGACCTTAAGGGGATAGCATGTCTACACCACAAATATAACGATAACAACACTGAGGAACAATATAGTTGGAATCTGATTCAGAGCGATTTATTCCCATATTATGAATGATGACATCATGACATCATTGATGAACAATTAGAATCCATCTGACTGAAAAAGCGCGAGTATTTAGAGCGGCAGAATTTAAACAACACATCCGTTACACCGTGTCCTAACCAGACGCGAGGCAATAGCAATGAGCAATTTGACTGTCCACACTAGACGCGACGCGAAAATGAGAAGCGATAAAATCAATCAAAAACCACAGCCAATCAGAAGAGCACAGCGGACACAATGAAATGAGCAAGTACTTAGTAAAATTCTTAAATATTACACAATTTAAACATTATTTAAAGTACATACGGAGTGACTGACTGAACCAATCTTTGTTTGTTCGCATTGAGTTGACAGTTTGAACGTTCTTGTGCCCATTTATTTTCAAGATCTGATCGGTGAATTAGCCAGTGTTGTTTTCATTACAGCTACAAAACTGGGAACACAGAACGATATTCAAACTCACGTTAGATGCCTTTAACATTAAATAAAGCACATAAACAGTACCTGATATTATGCCATACTTTGTGTTGCTGTTTCAGCCGTCGCCGTCGCGGCTGATTAGGACAAAAACTCCGATTTATATGGAAAAGATACCTTTTATCGCAGCGTCGCGTCGCGCCGCGTCTGGTTAGGACACGGTGTTATAGTCCGTTGGTGTGGACGCTAATATACTTATCATTATATTTTTTATAGTTTGTCCGTTAGTGTAGTAGACCAGTGGTGCTCAACCAGTGGGCCTTTAAAAACATTAGGCCTATTTAATATAAGACAGAACAAGTAGGCCTATTTAAAAAAAAAAAAAAAAAAAAAAAAAAAATCTTTCTTATTTTTATTTACTGCCTCATGGTTGTTGGTAGTTGTCCAAATGAAGTCATCAGCAACACATATTAGGCTACTTACAAAAATATTTTTTGATATATTTATGGTAGGAAATTTACAAAATATCTCCATCTTTAATAGCCTAATGATTTTTGACATGCAAACAAATGTGTAATTTAACATATTAAAACTCAATGGGCATTTTTATAATGAACATGCATATAGAGACCAAGCTCTAAAATATTTTATCAGGTAGAATTATTTAGTAAAAAAATATTTGACAAAATCCTTATTCTGAATTGTTTTCCATTAAATCAAGAACAACAGCCTTAATGTTGTTGTTAACAAAGGTTGAGAACCACTGGTGTAGATGCTAATATATCTTGTTATTGTTACAACTATCGAAACTATTGTACATCGATGCGGACGCTAATGTAGTTATCGTTATTGTTCTTGGAATGAACTGGCACTTCTGCTGCAAAAACAATGTTTAGGACAGAAATATGATTTCCACTAGCACTCAAATCATGTTCAACCTCATCAAACTGCGAAAGTTAAAGAAAGAAATTAGTTTATAAAACCTTTGCCCTTCTGGACTGTATAATATTATTCCATCATTATCTCTCTTGCTCTGCATTACAACCTGTTTGTGGTTGCAGTGAGAAAACAAAGAGGAAGTGTGACAAGCAAACGTGTCACTTTCTCACGACCCACCTCTCTCGGTTTTTTGAAGTCCATCGCTGTCAGTGGCCTATAGCGTGTTGACTAAACAGCCTTAAAAATACATATGAGAGAGTATGATAATCAGATGATAGCAGTCACAGTTTAAAATAGCACATTTTATCACCAAAGGTGTTGTTTATTGTGAAGAAAGAAGCACAAACACAGTTTACAAGCAAACCATTTGTTGTTTTGATGCGCTAAAGCAACAGATGAACTTGAAGTCAGTCAGTTTGTTTTTGTGGTTAGTTGATGTTGATAGTGATTCTTTACACCTGAACTGACTTCATACATGTGCAGATAGAGATGCCTGATGTGATTAAGGCGATCAGAGAGTTCAAGTGCAGATTTCAGTATCTAAATATGTTTCAGAAGCACTGTATGACGTATATGAAACATTTATTTTGTAACAACAACAACAACAAAAAGCAGCCAAACAGATGATAACTGAAAACGCTTTTATAAGAACTCCCATAAATACACTTTAATTAGTCTGAAAACCCCCCATTTATGTTCATGGTGTGTCATCCAGTCAGAATGACTGTATCTGAATGCCCTTTCCATGACCTGCGGTCTCTTCAGCCTGGCATTACTTCACACCATCGCGCTCTTTGTCTTTTGGACTTTCTGTTGTCTGTCAAGTGCACTAGAGTAGGTGTGTATGGAGGTGTGTGAATCACACAGCTCGACAGTACTCAAGATGCTCACAGTTTCACTACAGGCACCAGGCGACGACATTGTCACCAAGTGGAACGTCTCTGTCTCAGAAACAAAATTAAGAAACAAGACGATTCTTTCATAGACATTTTAGATGTTTTTCCATGTGATAAGCAGAAGAAATTCAATGTGTCACTGTGTTATTTTATTTGATCGTATTGAGACTAGTATTGTGTGTGTTTATATATATATATATATATATATATATATATATATATATATATATATATATATATATATATATATATATATATATATATAAGCATTTATTTATTCACATTTAGATGTTTAAGATCCTTCTATTATCTATTGAATCCCACAATAATATTTAAAATATCAGTAAGCTTATCAATATAAAATCAGCATTTATTGGGTACTTTCAATTTGGAGTTGGCTGTCCAGAACCCTAACCTCTAAATTTCAACTTGAAATAATTTTTGCAATTTTTTCCATTCTTTTTCCAAAATTATATTTTATTTTTAAAGCATGAAACTTTCCCGCATTTCCCACATTTTCATGTCAATACCGAAACCGTGTATGTTTTAGTCCATTGGCTGAGACTGATTTTAAGCACACTTCTACATTTTTGATCAGGAAATATTCCTGCGTCCCTCTCTCTCAGAGCCTCTCTTTCATAGTAGATAGGTATCTTCATTTGAGTTAAATGTATTCAAAAGTCTGAAAATCTGTGTGTAACTGGAACGTCAATACCGAAAACCTTTTTTTCTTCAATTAAGCAAACTTTTGTTATTTGTGTTATTTGTAGGGGAATTTTACAGTTAAAGACCCAGAAGACCAGATATGTTGAATAAAGACCCGGAGACAAAGTTTAAAAAATTAATACATTGAAGAAAATTTTACTGAAGAATAGTTTGCAGTTTCATCAGCAGAAGCCAGCTTCAGATCTCACAAGGAGTTTGTAGGCCGCTCTGCGTACATTCACATTTCCATAACAATTATACTCTAACAGAGTCAACTAACTACGTCATTACTTCAGGTTAAACGATTCTGATTGGCTAAGAAAAATAGACAAATTTGATAATCTTCCACACATGGACAGGTAGTCAGAAGCATATCTCCCTTCGACGAGGGAACCCTGGATTTAGGTACTGGATGTCTTTTTGGGGTCATGACATGGCGTCTGCTGGTCTCAAGCAGAGAGCCAGTTGTCCAGTACAAAGGGACCTGCACAGAACACTTAGTGCACATACACAAATACACATGATTCACACCTTCTTCAAGGCTGAAGTTGATCTGAGCTCTGCTCTGAGCAGGAAACTTTCCCCAAAACATACTGATAACATGTTCTTTTCTCTCAGTGGGAGGTACAGACAATATTCAAAATTATTTTCTAGTATTTGAAAAGGAAAATAAAAGGTTTAACATACATTGAAGAAGTCATTCAAATAATTTAACAGAAAGATAAATGTTGGTTAATATCTTAAAAGATATATATTGAAGCGGCAGTGGATTCCAGAATCCACCCCTTCATATTCCATAAAATTTATTTTTTATTTATGTACAACTGTTCAGATCTGTGCTAGCTAACCATGTGCTGATTAGCATCTTTGAGTTAGGCTCAAAAATATCTAAAATTGTCACTACTGAAACAGTCATGACCGAAACATGTGGTGAAGTTTCAGTTGTGACATCATTGTTTTTTTTTTTTTTTTTGAGTGTTATTCGCTAAAAAAAAGAACTGTGCTAGCAAACCATGTGCTGATTAGCATCTTTGAACTAGGCTCAAAACTCATTATTTTATATACACCGGTCAGGCCTAACATTATGAGCACTGACAGGTGAAGTGAATAACACTGATTATCTCTTCATCACGGCAACTGTTAGTGGGTGGATATGTTAGGCAGCAAGTGAACATTTTGTCCTCTAAGTTGATGTGTTAGAAGCAGGAAAAATGGGCAAGCGTAAGGATTTGAGCGAGTTTGACAAGGGCCAAATTGTGATGGCTAGACGACTGGGTCAGAGCATCTCCAAAACTGCAGCTCTTGTGAGGTGTTCCCAGTCTGCAGTGGTCAGTGTCTATCAAAAGTGGTTCAAGGAAGGAACAGTGGTGAACTGACGACAGGGTCATGGGCGGCCGAGGCTCATTGATGCACATGTGGAGCGAAGGCTGGCCCGTGTGGTCCGATCCAACAGACGAGCTACTGTAGCTCAAAATGCTCAAGAAGTTAATGCTGGTTCTGACAGAAAGGTGTCAGAATACACAGTGCATCACAGTTTGTTGCGTATGGAGCTGCATAGCTGCAGACCAGTCAGGGTGCCCATGCTGACCCCTGTCCACCGACAAAAGAGCCAACAGTGAAGCATCAGAACTGGACCACGGAGCAATGGAAGAAGGTGGCCTGGTCTGATGAATCATGTTTTCTTTTACATCACGTGGATGGCCGGGTGCGTGGCACCAGGATGCACTATGGGAAGAAGGCAAGCCGGCGGAGGCAGTGTGATGCTTTGGGCAATGTTCTGCTGGGAAACCTTGGTTCCTGCCATCCATGTGGATGGTACTTTGACACGTACCACCTACCTAAGCATTGTTGCAGACCATGTACACCCTTTCATGGAAACAGTATTCCCTGGTGGCTGTGGCTCTTTCTGCAGGATAATGCTCCTGCCACAAAGCAAAAATGGTTCAGGAATGGTTTGAGGAGCACAACAACAAGTTTGAGGTGTTGACTTGACCTCCAAATTCCCCAGATCTCAATCCAGTCGAGCATCTGTGGGATGTGCTAAACAAACAAGTCCGATCCATGGAGGCTCCACCTCGCAACTTAAGCCGAGTTCAGACTGCACGATTTTAGCCCCGATTTTGGCTCGCCGACAGGTTTTGAGAAATCGCCGACAAATGCCCGAAATCACAGGCAAATCGGTGCTTTTTAATAATAATGGCCGTGTGTCTCAATCAGCTCCCTAGTTCAGTAGTCAGGGCACTGATCAGGGTATCAGCCACATTCACTTTCATTATATACTGATTCACGACCTAGGGGGCTAGGGAGCTGATTGAGACGCAAGCCCAGTCTCACGTGAGAACTCCGGTCTT
Source organism: Megalobrama amblycephala (assembly GCF_018812025.1). Classification (NCBI taxonomy): domain Eukaryota; kingdom Metazoa; phylum Chordata; class Actinopteri; order Cypriniformes; family Xenocyprididae; genus Megalobrama; species Megalobrama amblycephala. The sequence continues at coordinate 42,897,565 of NC_063044.1, forward strand.
GAATGCGTGATATCGCGTTGTTTCCTTGTCACGTCTCGCGCGTGTTTGGTTGTGAAACGGAGTTTGTGTGCCAGACAGAGTTGTCGGTGATTCTTGCTATTGTAAAGTCACGCAGTGTGAATCCTTCTGTCGCCGATCCATCGTGCAGTATGAACACAGCAGCGACTGAATGCTGGCCAAGATAGTCATGCAGTGTGAAAAGAACAGTGACCCGACTACTTTGAAAATCGTGCAGTCTGAACTCGGCTTTACAGGACTTAAAGGATCTGCTGCCAACATCTTGGTGTCAGATACCACAGCACACCTTCAGGGGTCTAGAGGAGTCCATGTCTTGACGGGTCAGGGCTGTTTTGGTCATAATGATCATAATGTTATGCCTGATGTGTGTGTGTGTTTGTATAAATATATATACATTTTTTTGTGCCGTTTTTTAATTTTTTATAATGTCTATAATTTTTTATTAATTTCTATTTCAATTGTAGTTAGTTATTTATATAAAATTAGTTATTTTACATCGTTAAACTAAATGAAAATTAGAAATGTTGCTTTGTCAACTAGCTGAAATAAAATGTATCATATTAATTTTATTTTTGATGTGTGTGATTGTGAGTTTACATTCTTCAAAGCATCACGGCCAAAAATAATCTTAATATACAAGCGCAAATCTGAATTGTTTCTAATAGAACTTCTATATCTCCATTTAGGATTGTTGTGAATCTCAGGCAGTGAGTTTGAACGCAGGTTTTGCGCTGGAAACCACAGGCCTGCTCTATTGGAACTTCTTCTAAAAGCCCCAGAGGACTGGAGCAGGGTGTGTACAGTCCTGCATATTCACACAGACACACCCTGCTGTTTCAGAGGGCGAGATTGAGTCGAAAGGTGTGAAACCACACGTCCGAGAGGGATGGCGATGGACGCTTTTTCTGTCACACAAACACGAGTTGCTTGAAATGAACACGAGCAGATGATTTCTCACAGATACAAGCACAAACATGAGAATGCATCGCTGAGACATTAATGTGTGCGTGACTGATCATTTAACTCAGTCCTCATGAATCTGTGCTGAACTGAAGCCGAACTGAACGACTTGTCGACTTAGGCCTTTTCAAGTAATTGCAATAGGATGAATGTGTTTACACAATTGATTTTTAAACAGAACGTAACCAAATGTGAATGGATGCTTGAGTCCAATGAGTCCAAATTCATAAATCAATAAGAAAGTTGAAATTGTAGAGCTTAAGTAGGGGCTCTACTTCAAAAAACCAAACACTAGAAGTGAAAAAAGAGAATTATATATCTAAGGTATAATGCAAAAATGGAAATATTCAACTGCATGAATTTGAATATTAAATGGAGTGTTCACACAAAAATAAAAATGACCACCTTCATGTCTTGGAGTGATGCAGAAAGAATTATAATTTTTCATTCATTATCACTTTGAATATTTATCATGAAAACTTCCAGCAGATGAGTGTGAAATTAGTAAACACAGAACCCTATAACCTCTATAGAAAGAAAAAGGTTCTATATAGAACACTGTATGCCATATAGGTTCTATATTAGGATAAATTTCTTAAATTATTGCATAATTATTTCATGTTTAACAGGTTATTTAAATTTTTATAGTTATGCAGCATGTTTATGACCTAATTAATTAATAAAATTAAATTTAAATGACTATAACTAAAACTAAATCCATAGAATGCAACCACTAGAAGGCTCTATATATGATGCGTCTGACAGAACCCTTTAAGGTTCTCTATAGAACCTTCCCTTCAGAGAGTTTAAGAACTAAACAGAACAATTCACGACAGTGTTTCCATCATTCACATGAGCTCATCAAATCTAAAATTATCCTCTAATTTAAGTCTATTTGTTCTCTTAATGAAATATGACAGCATGTTCTGCAGCATCCACTCAAAACCAGCCTTTGTCTTCGTATCTTTGAACTGTCCTTTAATTTCAAGAAGCGACAAAACGATTTTCAGGAATATTGACTATAAAACTACATCATTCATTTCTGAAAATATTTGCTGAAAATCCTTCACACAAATCTTTCAGTGAATGTGTGTGGGCTTTTTGTAAATCCCCAGTGCAAGATAACAACAAATGTGCGACATGATGATATTCGGGGGAAACGGGGGTTTCCTGCACAACTACATTATCTGCATATATATACGCTTCTCAAATAAATTAAAGGAACACTTTTTGATCAGAGAATAGCATCAAGTCAGTTAAACTCCTGGGATATTGATCTGGGGCCGTATTCACAAAACATCTTAAGGCTAAAAGTAGCTCCTAACTTGCTGATTTAGGAGAAACTCTTAAAAATAATGGCCGTGTCAGTCCTAATTTTAGGAATTCAAAATTTTTGCTCTAAGAGTATTTCACAAAGCATTTTAGCACTAAAACTAGCTCCTAAATCTGTGAGACATTAGGAGTAGTCAAGAGGACTCCTAAATCACTAAGACCAAATCACAAACAGTCATAATCTACCCAAAGACACTGAACACCATTGAGGCAATAGCGATAGAGCCTTGGGTGCTGAACCTTTTCTTCATAAATGCAATACATTTTGATTTATAGATTTGAATCTACAATGAGATGCCAAAAATAAATCTTTAACAAATAAATAAATATTGTCTGATTACCTGTGGCAATGGTTTTCATGAGTTCACACTTACAAATGATTGAACAGAGTTACCGAGCCGAGAGTGAGGAGCGGGTTGGCGGAGGGATGCAGAAAACTGTCAAAGTAACTGTAGGCGAGTCGGCTCTCGTCTGTGTGTATATTAAAACCTTTATGGCAACATTTTATTTTGACTATGGCAACATTTTTATTAATTTTATTATATTTATTTGAATAGGGCAACATTTGTATTTTAAAACCTTTATTTTAATATGGAAACATTACACCTCATTCTACAATATTTCTATGATTAAATCGCTGACTCCTCTCCCATCAGCCAATCACTGTGTGTATAGTCCATAGCAAAAAGGTCAACCCCACCCTTACTCTTAGCTTAAGACTTCAGTCTATTCCTTAGTAAAAGTTTGTCTCAGCAGATTTGTGAATAGGTTTTAAGAGAAAACTCTTAGCTAAGAACTTTACTGCTATTTAGGAGAACTCTTAGTGGTAAGATAAAATGTTTTGAGAATACAGCCCCAGGTCAGTTAAGTAGCAGAGAGGTTGTTAATCAGTTTTAGCTGCTTTGGTGTTAATGAAATTAACAACGGGTGCACTAGATGGGCAACAATGAGACGACCCTCAAAACAGGAATGGTTTTACAGGTGGAGGCCACTGACATTTTTTCCCTCCTATACTCATCTTTTCTGACTGTTTTTTACTTGTTTTGCATTTGGCTAGGGTCAGTGTCACTACTGGTAGCATTAGACGATACCTGGACCCTACAGAGGTTGCACAGGCAGTCCAACTCCTCCAGGATGGCACATCAACACATGCCATTGCCAGAAGCTTTGCTGTGTCTCCCAGCACAGTCTCAAGAGCATGGAGGAGATTCCAGGAGACAGGCAGTTACTCTAGGAGAGCTGGACAGGGCCGTAGAAGGTCCTTAACCCATCAGCAGGACCGGTATCTGCTCCTTTGTGCAAGGAGAAACAGAGCACTGCCAGAGCCCTACAAAATGACCTCCAGCAGGCCACTGGTGTGAATGTCTCTGACCAAAAAATCAGAAACAGACTTTATGAGGGTGGCCTGAGGGCCCGATGCCCTCTAGTGGGCCCTGTGCTCACTGCCCGGCACCGTGGAGCTCTATTGGCATTTGCCATGACTGCCATTAGGTATTGGGATGAAATCCTTGGACCCTACACTGGAGCAGTGGGTACTGGGTTCCTCCTGGTGCACGACACTGCCCAGCCGAGAGTACACAGGCAGTTTCTGGAGGATGAAGGAATTGATACCATTGAATGGTGACCTAAATCCAACAGAACACCTCTGGGACATTATGTTTCGGTCCATCCGACGCCGCTAGGTTGCACCTCAAGACTGTCTAGGAGCTCAGTGATGCCCTGGTCCAGATCTAGGAGGAAATACCCCAGGACACCATCTGTTATCTCAATAGGAGCATGCCCCGATGTTGTCAGGCATGCATACAAGCACGTGGGGGCCATACAAACTACTGAGTACCATTTTGAGTTGCTGCAATGAAATTTTAGCACAATGGACTAGCCTGCTGCATAATTGTTTCACTTTGATTTTCAGGGTGTCGTTAAATTCAGTCCTCTGTAGGTTGATAATTTTCATTTCCATCAAACGATGCAGCATCCTTTTGTTCCTAACACATTTCCCAGTCCATATCAGAATAGATATCCAGCATATTTTTCCCCATTGAGATCTGATGTGTTTTCAAAGTTTTCCTTTAATTTTTTGAGCAGTAATTTATTTATTTATTTATTTATTTTTTATTTATTTTCATTCATTCATTCATTCATTCATTCATTCATATTTTTTAATTTTTCAGGTTGCTTCTACATACACTGTAAAAAAGAATAGTTGGTTTGACTTAAAAAAAGTAAGTAACCTGGTTGCCTAAAAATGTTGTTCATTGAAATAAAAAAATAAAAAAATCAGTTAATACAATGAAGGCAACTGGTTTACTAATCAGAAACTCAAAATACTATGTTATCTGAACCACATTATATTAATTATAGATGATTTGACAAAAGAAATTTGTGATAAATTATGAAAATAATTTTTACATTGTAGAAATGTACAAGTTTAACTTTCAAAAGTGGTCTTGTGATTGAAATTACACACAAATATCTGTAATTTTACCAAATGCAACACTTTGGTCTGATCATTAGCACAATTCAAAAGTAAATTTGGCTGAATGTTGTTCAGGACATAATTTTAGCTTTCCAAACAAACGCCTCTGAATCATAAAACTACGCTAAATCAATTTCTAAATGCTTTCATGTGTCCAAACTCATTGCATCATGTGAAGTGGCTAATTAGCGCCATCTGCTGTTCACATTTGCTGCACTGCTTTGAGAAGAAAATGATCTTTCTCAAAGATGACAAGGGTACTGTGTAAATATAGAAAACCTGACACTTACATATAAATGTTATGTTACTTGTTTCTGTGTATTACTTACAAACCCAGCGGCTTGCTGACGTTTTATAATGTGAATGAGCCTATTGTGTGCAGGTCGCCATGGAGACTTCAAAGCTGCTTCTGGGGCCCCACTGTGTCTGTAAACAGGGGCAAAGTAAGTGAAGTTGGACGAGAACAAACCGGCCTGCACCAGACTTGTGTGTGAGAAAACCGAGGTTTTGAAGACCTCATGCAAGTGTGGTTTGGGGTTGAAAACATCACAGAATATCACAGTAAGTGCATTTCTCTTCTTTTTGTATTTGTGCATTAGTTATAGATGATGTGCTGTATGAGATTCTGCAGGATTTTGGTTTCTAGATTCATGCGCTCAGCTGACCGTCAGCTTAATGTTCCACATCAAATCTCATTATAAATGCATTAGTAGAAAACATATAGTCTGCAGCAAACTAAACATAAACATAACTTGGGACGCTCCTTTTAGAGGTGTTTGCTAAGTTAAATATCACTAATATTAACACTAGGTGTGCTGTTACTTTACTAATTGATCAGATGCACCACTTTCATCTGCTGGATGAGAAAACGGGTGAAAAACCCCACAGATGCACATTAAAGAAGGGACTCTATCTAGAGACCAAAATATGACAGATAGCAACACACTAACACCCTAGTAATCACATAGCAACACACTAACAACCATCCAGAACATTGAAGCAACTGCATAGCAACATGCTAACACCCTAGTAACCACATAGCAACACACTAACACCTTAGTAACCACATAGCAATGCACTAACAACCACCCAGGACATTGAAGCAACTGCATAGTGACATGCCAACACCCTAGTAACCCCATAGCAATGCACTAACAACCATCCAGAACATCAAAGCAACTACATAGCAACACACTAACACCCTAGTAATCACACAGAAATGCATTAACACCCTAGTAACCCCATAGCAATGCACTAACAACCATCCAGAACATCAAAGCAACTACATAGCAACACACTAACACCCTAGTAATCACACAGAAATGCATTAACACCCTAGTAACCCCATAGCAATGCACTAACAACCATCCAGAACATCAAAGCAACTACATAGCAACACACTAACACCCTAGTAATCACATACAAACTCACTAACAACCACCCAGAACACCGAAGCAACACACTAACAACCAAAGAGAACATCCTGGCAACTGCATAACAACGTAATAACAACTACCCAGAATATCGAAGAAACTACACAGCAACACACTAACAACCAATTAACCGCATAGCAACACACTAACAACCACCCAGAACACTGACACAACTGCACTGCAGCGCACTAACACCCTAGTAACCACATAGCAACACATTAACAATCAGAACACAAAAGCAACACACCAAAAACCAAACGGAACACTCTAGCAACTGCATAGCAACACCCACCAAACACCCAGAACCACTGAATTGCAATGCCCCGGCAACCACTAACAAAACCTAAGCATCAAGACAGTGAGTTTTGCATGTAACGTTTGAAACAAACAGTTGCTTTGTGCTTTTAGATTCTTAGTGTTGAACTGATTAAATGGTGTTTCTTCACTCTCCAGCTGAAGATGTTCACGCTGTCCGAGCTGTGGTCGGGCGGTGAGCGTCAGGGCAGTTATAAGCTGCTGAAGCCATGGTGGGAAGTCTTCATGGACTACCTGCTGGTGCTCATGCTGATGGTGTCCATCCTCGCTGGGACTCTTCTGCTGTCCCGGGACGGAGTCGTGTGCGTCCCCATACACTCCTTCTCCATAAACTACACCTCTCCCATGGACCCCATGCCTGATTCTGTTTTTACAGGTGCAAAACAGTCATCCGAGAGTCCGGCAAAAGGGCGACGTACCAACTTGGACTTCCAGCAGTACATCTACATCAGCCAGGTTTGCTATCACGAGGCGCTGCCCTGGTACTCGCGCTTTCTACCATACGTGACGCTGCTCCACACGCTGATTCTGATGGCCAGCGGCTGCTTCTGGTTCCACTTCCCACTCACGTCTGCTCGTATCGAGCACTTCCTGTCGCTCCTCGCCAAATGTTGTGAATCACCCTGGACGACAAGGGCGCTGTCGCACACAGCCAAACTGGACACTCGCTTTTCGGAGGCGGAACAAGTGGTGCGACCGAAAGTTCAGGTAACATCTTCGTACAAAACGCGCAAGTCAAGTCAGGACTCTGGGACTGACAGCCCTCTGCTGGCAGGGACTGATAGTGCATCCACTACAACACAACCGTCTCCATGTCCTTCCACATTATCCCACTGCTCTACGCAGTCAGCTCTGTCGGTCAAGGAGCCGGTTTTGCCGGCACAAGTTGTCCCGGATGGTTCCAGACCGGGAGCCACGTTGGACCGCAGCGACAGGGAGCAGGCCAGAGCACTGTTTGAGAGAGTGCGCAGGTTTCGCGCTCACTGCGAGAGTTCGGATGTTATCTATAAGGTAACACAAAAGTCAGTTCATCACGTTTACAGATGTCTTTTTTATTGAATATCTAGAGTGCTGCAGGTGTGACGTCAAAACCTGAAAGACTAATTTGCTTGTGTTTCCCTCAAGATTTTCCTTTAATGAGGGGTTTTTCAATTTATGAGTAAAATAAGGTCTGTGGTAATCATAACTTGAATGTTTTGTTTTACAATGTAGACTGCGAGTTTATATCTTGCCAATCGGACTTAATAACGCACAGTTGCGCATTTATAACTCAGAATTCTAGAACTTCACAATTCTGGGTTTATAAGTGGTATTTCTGACTTTTTTTCTTGCAATTGCGAGTTTAGATATGAAAAAAGAAAAAAAGTCAGAACTCTGAGATAAAACATCACAATTACCTTATTATTCCATCATAGAAACAATCTTCCGTAGTTTAAAGAATGTTAAGACTGATTAAAAATAATAATGATATACTGTATTAACAACAAGTAGCTTTAGATGTGTTTTAACAACTCTTCCTGTAGGTGTACACTGCTCAGGCGGTGTTCAAGGTCATGAAGTTCATTCTGATCGTGAGCTACACTACTCCTCTCCTGGGCTCCATCTCTTTCAGTCACGTCTGCCAGCCTCGCTCTCACGCTCTGACCGGCTACAGCATCTTCCAGTGCAGTCACTCACTGTCCTCCGTCCTGCGCAAGTTGATGCAGGCCTACGTTTTGCTGCTCTTTCTGTTCGGTCTGCTGGGCGTGTACGCCCTCTTCTGGATCTTCCACAAGTATGGGCGTCCCGAGACAGGAGAGGACTTTGTCCATGTAGTCTGTAGTCTGTCTCCATGTGTGAGTGTCGAGAGATTCTGGTGACTGAACTAACGTGTCTGTTTGTCTTCTAAGAACTAAATGCAAATAGAGTGTGTTAGTCCCACCAACCTTTTCAGCGTTGTTGGTTCCGGAAGTATTTTTCCCATTCATTTTATAAAAAGTCTTTAAAGTCCACGTGAACCAAAAGTTGCAAATGACTTTTCTCCAGTGTTGTGACATATTTCCAAGTGAAAAGGAATATTGAATAGAGGGGTTTTACTTTAGCACTTCTCCTCTCCATCTCTCTCATAGCAGACTAACGGTTGGAGGGGAGTGGTTTAAGCATTTTCAACCCAAGCCGTCAAACTGACGTCATCAGAGAAGGAACGGCATTCCAGACCGGAAGTAACTTTTCAGATCTTGATTAAAGATTACCACAACAAACAATTTTTTTTCTGTGTATTAACTCGCACAAATTAATTGTTCACCACAAGACTAGTAATATGCATTAACAAAGTAAATAGGGTCAATTTTGATTTCATGATGACTTTAAAGAGTTTTAAACCATGAACCAAACCAACCAGCTAGAAGCAAAGAAGTAATAGAAAATCAGACAATAAGACTGTGAACTTAACTGCTTTAATGAGGAAAAGAAATACAATCCCATGATGTACCAATATTTTAAGTATTTTGACAGCATAGCAAGACCAACTAGATTACTTCAATCACAGTGCTTAATGGGAGTGGGCGGGGCTAAAGAGCTTTTTTGGCATAATTTGCTGGCTGCAACTCAATGGTGGAATTTTCTGTACCGCATCATGGGTAATGTAGGTATTCACAATGGATTCAGCTTTTAAACATGATTATTTTAAAACTAAGTTGAAATAATGTGTGGGCTGATAGCATGCTATCGATTAAAAGCCTCGTAGCTCACAGTAGCTCTGTGTTTAAAGGTTTATAAGTTATCCTTAAAAATAAATTTCCTATTTTTACTTCCGGAACCCAACTGTCGCACTCTATAAAAGTTAAAGATGAAGCTATGATGAAAATCTGATTAAAAATGCCTAATCCACAGGTCTTTGAGGCAGTACTCCTTCCAGAGTCTACGTGAGAAAGGATCCATGCTAGACGCACCTGACCTACATAATGACCTGGCCTTCCTCTTGCACATGGCCGACCAGTACGACCCTCTGTTGGCCCAGCGCCTGTCTGTCTTCTTGTCGCCGGTCAGTGAGACTCGACTGCTGGAGGAAAGTCTGGAGCGGCGCTGGGGAGCTGAGCGCTTGAGATCAGTGACCACGTGTGATCAGCAGGGCCGCTCTCTGCTGCAGCTCGTGGCTCTTCCTCGCCTGCCACCGGCCCTGTTCACCCTTAGCCAGTTAGAGGTGTTGAAGCTGGAACTGATTGGCGATGCCAAACTCACAGCACAAATATCTAACATGACCGCACTCAGGTAGGTATTTACATTAATACATGACTGCTTTTAGCTTTAGAAACAGAACAGGTCAAGTTAAAAGATTAGTTCACTTTAAAATTAAACTTTTCTGATAATTTATTAACCCCCTTGTCATCCAAGATTTTTATATCTTTCTTTCTTCAGTCGAAAAAGAAATGTTTTTCTCCATATAGTATCAGTGCAGCTTGAAAGGGCTCTACGTGATCCCAGACGTGAAATAAGGGTCTTATTTAGCATTCGGTCAGGGCAGTAATATGCTGTGTCCGAAATCGCCCCCTATACCCTCATTCACCATTCCCTACATTACTTTACTAATATAGTCCACTTGAAGGAGTGAATGAAACGAGTGAGTGAATTTGGACACTGAGTGCACCAGAAGGGCTGCCATTTTTAAGGGTATAGGGGGCGATTTCGGACACAGCCATACTCTTAGAAGTGTCTACACTGTCAGAATTCTACAAGAAGAAGAAGAAGAAGAAGAGAGCTTGTTCAAGACGAGCATTTGTGTTTATAAAGTATATACATTTTTTTTTTTTTTTTTTTTTACAAAATGACCGATCGTCTCGCTAGATAAGACCCTTATTCCTCATCTAGGATCATGCAGAGCTCTTTGAAGCTGCACTGAAACTGCAATTTGGACATTCAACCCGTTGCACCCCAGTGAAGTCCACTATATGGAGAAAAATCCTGGAATGTTTTCCTCAAAAACCTTAATTTCTTTTTGACTGAAGAAAGAAAGACAAAAACACCTTGGATGACATGGGGGTGAGTAAATTATCAGGAAATTTTAATTCTGAAGTGAAATAATCCTTTAAAGAGCGCACATATACATAATCAAGCTGATATCAGGGTTTTTCAGGCACTTTAAAGAGTTCACCCAAAAATGAAAATTCTGTCATTAGTTACTCACCCTCATGTCATTCCAAAACCATAAAACTTTTCTTCAGAACACAAATAAAGATCTTTTTAATGAAATCTGAGAGCTTCAGTCTCTCCACTGAGAGAGTAAAATAATTCAGACTTTCCAAAGCTACATACAAATACTTCAGAAGAGGCTGTTTGATTATTGCCTCAGTTTGCAATGGACTAGCTTAAGCCTTGTCTGTGAAACCGGGGGTAAAGGTGTTTATATCCCATGCACAGACTATTTTTGACATGTAATGAAGATAAGAGATTGTTAGATGAGTTAATCAGAATTGTCTTCTCATCAGGGAGATGCACCTTTACCACTGCTCTGCATCAGTGGAGCCTGGAGCGCTGCAGCACCTTCAAGAACATCTGGAGACTTTGCATCTCACCTTCACCCAAGCTACTGAGATCCCGGTGTGGGTTTATTCCCTCCGCGGACTTCAAGAGCTGCACCTGACCGGGAGGTTGAGCAGCGAGGGTGGGATGGGGCGTGGCTGGGCCCTTGGCAGCCTCCGACAGCTACGTCACCTCCGCATCTTGGTGCTGCGTGGCACTCTGCAGAAAGTCCCGGGGGAGCTGAGCGAATTAGCAGGGAGTCTGCTAAAACTGGAGATACACAACGAGGGCACCAGGCTGTTAGTACTTACGGGACTGAGGCGCTTGACCGGACTGGCAGAGGTGCAGCTGCAAGGATGCCAGTTGGAGAGGTTGCCATCAGCGCTGCTGACGCTCACAGGCCTACGCAGTTTGGACCTGCAACACAACAGTCTGCGTACTCTAGAGGAGCTGTTGGGATTGCAGCATCTGCGCCGCCTGTCCTCTCTACGACTTGCATGTAATCACGTGTTGGCTCTGCCAGCCAGTGTAGGAGTGCTGCGCTCACTGGAGCTCTTGGATTTGGCCCACAACCAGCTGCAAAACCTACCGTCGGCTCTCTTCACGCTGCGCAGACTGCGACGCCTCCTGCTGGCTGGAAACCTTCTGGAAGAGCTGCCGGCCGAGGTGGGCGCCCTGATGCTCCTTAGCGAACTGGATCTAAGCGCCAACAGGCTGGAATGCCTTCCCAAAGAGCTGTTTGGAAGTTGTGTAGAACTTCGCTGCTTGAATGTCGCAAATAACTCGCTGGGCACTTTGCCGGCTGGTCTGGGCAGCCTGACTCAGCTGTCTCGTCTGGATGTGCGGGGAAACAGTTTGGAGGAGCTGCCTGTTGAGCTGGGCTGCTGTTTTGGGCTCCGTGGAGGCGGTTTGCTGGCGGAAAACTGGCTGATGCACACCCTACCTCGGCAGGTCAGGGACATCCTGCAGCAGCCCAGCTCTTCAGAACCTCCATCACGACCCAATTCGGACTGCTTTCCTAACTTTTCAACTGCACAGTGGAGCTTCCACTCCGCACTGGAATCTCGGATATAAAACATCAGCTTCAAAGTGAACCTACAGACTTTGGGGCCTGTTATTTTATAAACAATATTTAACTACCCTTGTGAAAAAAGAAGTACACTTTAGCATACCTTTAAAAAGAGTACTTAATGAAATAATTTACTTTAAAAGAATATACTTGAGTGTGAAATGAACGTGCACTTAGAAGAAAAGGTTCTATATGGAACCTTGAAGGATTCTGTCATGCGCATCTGCTGCATCATATTTGGAAACTTTTATGGGGTCCTATCATAGGATCATTTTATGGATTATGTTTTATTTTTTTCATTCAATTTTTAATTTTAATTACATTTTATGAATTAAACAGCTCTTAGATATACTTTATCACTAGATAAATTTAAAGTATCCCACAAAACCTAGTAATTTCTTGGTACATAGAACCTTTTTGGCATAAAGGGTTCTTTAAATTTGAGTCAAGAAGAGTTTTATAGAGAATTTTGCCCCATTTTTTTTTGTGGTCTTTGAAATATGATTAAAGTGTACTGCTGAATTTACTAACAATCATTTATAGTGAAAAATATTTAATTTCTGTTAAAACATGTCATATTTTAAATATTTTATGTATTAAATTGCTACTTACTCAATACAATTACAAATATATTTAATAATAAATAAATTAACTTAGTAAATATCAAATACCTCCCCGCAGTTATAAGTACTTTAACTGTTTTAATACGTTAATCAGCACATCAAAATAAGTGTATTTTGTTAAGCATGACAAGATCATTAAAACATAATGATTTAAAATGTACTTTGAACTAAAACTTAATGAAAATGTAGTCTTTTTGACCACACTTAAGTGACCTTTTATTTAATTAATTTTATATTACCAGTACAGTTAAAAAAAGAACATGCTTTTAAGATTACAATATTACTATGTTATTATTTTGATGATAATATTACTAAAATGAGGCTGAAAGAGCCAGTCTCTTTCCTAGAAGACTTCAATGGATAAACTGATGACTGACAAAATTAAAATCATTTTACTTTAACTGACATCACTGACCCAATGTGTGAGGCCCAATTAACCTATTGTGAACCTTTCTAATCATGTCAAACTGTATAGGCTATCATTTTAAAGCTCTTAAGACCCTAGTTTTCATATTTGGTGTCTGTTTTTCAATAGACATGACATAGCAAAAGTATTTTAATTATTTGTGATAAGTACACATCAGAGTCATAAAATGAGTTCAGACCTTTTTTATGAAAGTGATGCACATTCTAGTTTTGTGTCAAATTTTTAAAATATAAAGAAATACTTCATTTATAATGCATTATGTCTTCAATGCAAACTATAATGCATGTCTGGTTGCTTTCCACATGTCCTTTTATGTGTTTGGTAGAGGTTGAATTCAAATAAAATACAGTAATACTGCCCATACTATTTATGAAAACATTGTATTACAAAATATTATTAATACGTTTATAGTATTAGAAATACATGGTTCAGATCTTGGCTAAGAAATGAAGATGCTGTTTATTTTTAATGGGATCATCCTTAAGGATGATCCCTGGGTTTGTAATACACTGTCAATAAATACTCTAAACATCTGATAAGGTTTTAGTCTACAACCTAAAATATTATAATTATTATTTATTTAACACTTTAGAAAATTGATAAAGGTAGTCAAAACATAATCATGAGATTGAAAAGCCGAAATGTCATAGGCCTACGTCATGTATTAGAGTCTGTTACGTATTACCCAGCAAACAAGGGACGTCCCCCGGACGTTGTGAACGTCCGTTAAGGTCCGCGTTTGGTCCGCTTTGTAACGTTCGCTGACGGACGTTCGGAGGACGTCCGCGTTTGGTCCGCTTTGTAACGTTCGCTGACGGACGTTCGGGGACGTCCGCGTTTGGTCCGCTTTTTAACGTCCGCTGGCGGACGTTCGGGGGACGTCCGCGTTTGGTCCGCTTTTTAACGTTCGCTGGCAGACGTTCGCCGGACGTTCGGGGGACGTCCGCGTTTGGTCCGCTTTGTAACGTTCGCTGACGGACGTTCGGAGGACATTCAAGTCCTTGCCAGTTTGCGAAAGTCCTACTGACGTCCCTCATCTGGTATTTCCATAACAACACTTGTAAAAAAAAAACAGCGTTGCCTTTTATCAACAGACCTTACACCTTGAAACTCAGACAAAGGGCAAATGAAACTAAACCTACTGGATTTAAAGGAGGTTGTGTTCCTTAAAAATCCCTTTAAACGTGATAATGGATTTACAGAAACCATGATTGTTTTGTTGTGCAGGTTGATATTATGGTTTTACTTCAAGTAAAAATAGTAGTTGAATTCGGGTCATTCTACAGAAAAGTCCACTTTTGGTATGACAAAATGTCTTAAAATGTATTTCTTTTTCTAACGTTTAAACTTAGACCACATTATTATATTACACATTGACTTTATGAATACAAATGACAGCTTTATGATTTATTATTATTATTATTATTATTTTGTGCATTTAAAGACAGCATGTACCATTTTTTGTCACTGGTGTTACCATACTTCTCTGGCATTTTAAACATTTTTATGAAATGATATTTCTCATTTTTTTTCAGCACATGCAGTCAGAGTTACAGAAAAAAAGATAATGAAAAAATAAGGAGATTATGTGTTTTGTTTTGTTTTTTTTTCAATCAGGTTAGTTAAAAGTGATTGAATTATGCTAATTTAATTATGCATGTATTTGCTATAACAATGGAAATATTTGAAAAACAGTTATAAACAAGTAATGCAATCCTTTACATCTTAATTCTTGAGTTTAGCAGAATTCAATGAATGTAAAAGTATTATCATGTCACATATGACACATTTTATTTAATGAGACAGACAAAAAACAGTAACAACAGTGACACAATGAATCACCAGTGACAGATACGACCAAAGATAGCCTACTTATTCTTCAACTATAATCAAGGAGAGGAGACTAAATTTTTGACATTTTTTATACAATCAAAGACTTTTCATTGACACTTAGTGAAAGCAGTCAGTAAAAGATCATAAACAACATTTTAAAAATGTCTGTAAAATACGCTGTCCGTAAAGTCGCTGCTTTTCAGCTTCTCAGTTTAGCCAAATACCCTCAATTTAGCCATATCTGACCAAAGGAGGATTAACAATAGGAAAAAAAGTTAGAATCACATTATTTAGTGCTATTTTATGCAAAATAACTAAATAAATAGCTTTGAATAAAGTTTTTTTTTCTATAAACAACACCAGTGACAGTAACACCAGTGACATTTTTCATGAAAAATGCATTTTATGGCTGCTGCAAGGTATCAATCCACATGTTGTCAATCATGGTATATTCACTAAATTAAGTAGTTTAATCCATTTGTATTCTAGTTTTTTAAAATTCCCTAATAATAAAGTAGGTCACACCAGTGACTTCAACTAAAAGCTTCATATGAAATTATGATTTTCTAACTAAAATTTCTGATAACTGAAAAGAGATAGTGGACTTTCCATGTGTCTTTCTTCATGGATCTTCAGGAAATAGGAAGAAGGTAGTCAATTGATGTCAACAGTGTGATTTTTATTTCAAAATAAGAGATTTTTGTTAAAGGTAACACCAGTGACACAACACCAGGGTTTTTTTTTTTTATATATATTTTATAATATTTATTCGTATTTGTTTTTATTATATTTATTTATTTGTTTTAGTTTTTTTATGTCATTTACATAATATATTTGACAGTTATGCATACATTATTGTATTTAAACCCTGTTTCTGAGCTCAAAATAAAGCACTTTCCCACATGACTGTGGGGACGAGCACTTCTGTGCTGTTTGGAATTTTTATAATTAAAAAACAAATACTGCCACATTGATGCGCAAGAAGGTTTAATTGTTCAAATATTGTTTCATATTAAAATATATTAAAAAAAAAATTTCAATAGCTATAAAAAAAAGTGTTTTCAAGTGTAATATTTCTGTAAAGGGACAGAAAAGTTGACTTTTCTGTAGAATGACCCATTCATTGTAAAATCAAGTAAATATTAAAAATGAACAACTTTCATGTTAGCCTATGGGAAAAAATAATGGAGTAACTTCAACCTACTAACTAATTAAAGATGTCATCAGATCATGTGTGCTTTCAGCAGTTATCATTTTAAACATCAAAATCATGATGCCCCCCAATAGTAGGCTACTGAATATAAGATGTGGGATAATATAAGAATGGGACATTTTATCCAAGTCATCTCAATGGTAAAAAGTGTCCCAATCACCCTGAACTGGAGCTCTAAAATAATGTTATTGACTTCAACTGATGAATGCAGCCAAAGAAAAGATGAAGAATGGAAAAGCACTTTGCTGGCAAAGAAATTGGAAAATAACACAGGTAAGACAATTCCTATACCCATAAATACCTGTCAAACATGGTTTTATTAAAGAAAAGTTATTTTAAAAAAAAATACTTTAATTTTTACACATAAGAAAGGTATAGCATGTGGCAAAAAGTGTAATATAGCCACACTGTGAGATACAAGCAAGTGACGATCGAGTGACGTCATTCTTTAGGTTACGCGCATGTATCCATGGCAACGCTCGGCTGCGTCGACGGTTAACGGTCCTGCCGGTGATTTTCTCAGATGAGGCCTTGAGTTTTCTCTTTCGTCGGTCGAAAAGGTATTTTAAATTTTAGTTTAGCAGACATTAGCTACCATAACCACTGTTTATCTTGTAAAGTTTAAATTATATGACAAGATTACATTTACAAACGTTTGCTGAAGTTGTTGTCCGTCGCGGCTGACCGTTACGGCCTATCTTCAAATGTACGCTAATCTTGGTCTCACGAATCCAAATTGTCAATAACAAATGTTTCTTAATAGACAAACGATACCTGAAACATTATTGAATGTGTTCATTTTGTCGTTTTAGGTTAGAAGCAATCGAAAAAACTGCCATCGGACTACCACAGCTGACAACGAGAGACGCGCGTGCACAACTGCATAACACACACACACACAGAAAGAGCACAACAATTATGAAACTGCTCATTTATTATAAATAAATAAATGTATTTTTCTCCTTACAACGTGTTTGTGTTCTTTTGTTAACCTAGAAGTAAAATAAAAAACAATAAGAGGACTTAATCGAAAGTCCCCTAAACGTCCCGAATGGCCGCTGAACGTCCTGTGAACGTCCCCGTGAACGTCCGGAGGACGTCTTTGCGGACGTCCCCGGGACAGCCAGAGGACCCTACACATGGACGTTCGGGGGACGTTCGCAGAGGCCATTCAGGGGACGTTCTGGGGACCTTTTTTTGTTAGCTGGGTACATATGTAATATTTGCGACTTTTTAGTCATAATTTCGAAGTTTTTCATCATTTCAAAAGTCCTAATTATGACTTTTTACGTCATAATTTCGACTTTTATATCACAGTTATGATTTACAAAAGCGTTATTTTTTCTTATCTCGCGGAAATGGGCTTCCATATATGGCGCAAAGATATAAATCATTTGATGGCAGTTGAGTTCACTGTTTTAAATCAGTTATATTCCGTCAAGTATAAAATAAATAAAACGTTTCAGTCACCTCACAAACTCCAGAAGAGCTACAAAAAATACCGCCTACCTCAAATGCGTCCAACGCGAGCACGACTTCAACGCCGCAACTTCCAGTTCCAACATCCAATCACGACACGGTTACATTTTAATACGTCTGAAAATGACGCGTTCGCGAGCCAATGAGCGCGCGCGTTCTTCGGGAGGCTGGATTTCCGGGCGGTAGTATAAACTGAGGCCTGGCGCGTGCGGTTTTGAGACAGCGGCTCTTGTTCATACATCTTCCTTACGCACCGTCACCTACAGGTAATGAACAATCTTTTCTTAATCAAGTATACCATGTTTTTCCTCATGGATTTTTTTTATTGTACATATACCTCTGCGTGTTGTATTTACTAGGAACGTTTAATAGGAGTTCAAAGCCTTATGTCATTGGCGCGTTAGCTGCGCGTGCTAACAACAGCGCTCGAGAGAGAGAGAGAGAGAGCGCGCGTGTTTATTTTCCGTCTTTATAATCTAATGTTATTTATGTATTTCGCGGCGTCGGTGCTGGTAAGCCGTATAAATCATAAGCTCGTGTGGGAGTTTTTAGTTTTATATTTTAAGCGTCTCCGTCATTCATAACGTTCACTGTGCGTCAGTCTATTGTCCGCCGCGCGTTTGCGACGAAACGTTCGTTACAGTTGTATAACTAGACGAGTTTCTCTGTTGAAGCGTCTTTGCGTTGAATACCAGCATATAATTTCATTTGATTTCGTACAAAACGTATATGAAACGTTTATTACATGGAACTTTACGGCCTAGAGTTTCCATTGGCTGTTTTTAACCCCCCCTCCACACATATACACACATGTATTAGTCTGAATGGCTTTTTCATTGGCCAAGCGTTTTGTTTTCCAAAGTATTGAACATTTGTTTTAGCATTTGGTAACAGTCCTATTAAGTTGTGAAAACATTATTTTTGAACATTTTAAAGGGTTTGTTCACCCCAAAAAATGAGAATTGTCATTTATTACTCACCCTCATGCCGTTCCACACCCGTAAGACCTTCATTAATCTTCGGAAAGCAAATTAAGATATTTTAGTTGAAATCCGATGAGTCCATGAGGCCTGCATAGGGAGCAATGACATTTCCTCTCTCAAGATCCATTAATGTGCTAAAAACATATTTAAATCAGTTAATGTGAGTACAGTGGTTTTATCTTAATATTATAAAGCGACGAGAATATTTTTGGTGCAAAATAACGACTTATTTAGTGATGGTCGATTTCAAAACACTGCTTCAGGAAGCTTTGGAGCATAATGAATCATGATTCGGATCGTGTGTCAAACTGCTGAGATCACGTGACTTTGGAGCTCCGAACAGCTGATTCGATACATTGATTCATTATGCTCTGAAGCTTCCTGAAGCATTGTTTTGAAATCGGCCATCACTATAGAAGTCGTTATTTAGTTGTTGTTTTTTTTTGGTGCACCAAAAATATGCTTGTCGCTTTATAATAATATTGATCCACTGTACTCGCATGAACTGATTTAAATGTGTTTTTAGTACCTTTATGGATCTTGAGAGAGGAAATGTCATTGCTCCCTATGGAGGCCTCACAGAGCCATCGGATTTCAACTAAAATATCTTAATTTGTGTTCCGAAAATCAACGAAGGTCTTACGGGTGTGGAACGACATGAGGGTGAGTGATAAATGACTTTATTTCATTTTTGGGTGAACTAACCCTTTAAAACCTCCTCTTGTGTACATTTTGTGACTCTTGAAGTGCATCAACAGTCATCAGGCTGGTTTCTAGGTTTGTTTACATGGTTTCTGACTTTCTCAATGGTTTTTGCTCTTTTGTACTAAAGTGTGAATCTGGTGAAGATGTGATTCAGTTGCTCTGCTGCTTTTGTAATCGGTTTTCTCACTACTTTTGTTTCCAGAATGGCTGAGAATGACGTTGAAAACGAGCTGCTGGATTACGAAGAGGACGAGGAGCCTCAAGGAGCCCCGGAGAGCGTCGCTCCGGTGGGCAAGAAGGAGGTGAAGGGCTCGTATGTGTCCATCCACAGCTCTGGCTTCAGAGACTTCCTGCTCAAACCGGAGCTGCTGAGGGCCATCGTGGACTGCGGTTTTGAGCACCCGTCTGAAGGTGAGGGACATCAGATGCTGGTTCTGCTGACGCCACTGTATATGTTGAGATTAGTCTGGAGAGTAAATGTCATGTTTGTGTTTTTAGTGCAGCATGAGTGCATCCCGCAGGCCATCCTCGGCATGGATATCCTGTGCCAGGCCAAGTCCGGTATGGGAAAGACGGCGGTGTTTGTGCTCGCTACGCTACAGCAGATCGAGCCGGTGGACGGACAGGTTAGTGTGTGACTTTTGTTTTGATGAAACTGTTAGGGCTGAGAGGTACTTTACTCGGGGGATTCCCAAACTGGTGTTTGTGAGCTGATGAAACGTTAATTTAATCATGATGTAAAAAAAATTAAATGGAAACTTGGTAATTTTTTTTTTCATATCAAATTTAGGTGACATCAGATAGATGTGAACATAAACATGTTCATAATTAAATTGGTTGCCTGAATGTCAAGTGACCATTAACCAACATTAGAGAACTGAACATGTTAAATTATTGAAATATCAATGTAAACTTTAAATGTCTATTTTAAACCGTTAATTAACATTTTAAAGTGTTTTGTTAATCTGCATCTGATGTGCATGAGTTATTGAAATGGTGAAATCAATGAAAAATCAAAATGAATGAATCACTTTGAAAAAATGATCAACTTACTAAAATGAACTTAAAACACTAAAAGATGAACTTTTGTTTCTGTATGTCATGTGACCAATGTCAGAACCGTAAATGTTTTTCTTTTTTTGTTAAATGAAATATTAATGTAAACTTAAAATAAATAGGCCTATTTTAAAATATTACTTTAAATGTTTTTTTTTTTTTTTTGTTTACCTGCATCTCGTGTGTGTGTTAATTGAAATATTAGTTAAAATTTAAAAGAATAAATGATTTTGAAATAAAACTATCAAAATAAAACTTACTAAAATGATCTTAACACTAAAAGATGAACTTGTTTGTCACATGACCCTTAACCAATTTCAGAACCATGAACATGATTTGTGGTGTTTAAATAATAGAAAAATTAAATCATAATGTGAAGTTAATGATAACTTTTTTAAATAAATATATATATATATATATATATATATATATATATATATATATATATATATATATATATATATATATATATATATATATATATATATATATATATATATATATATATATATATATATATATATATATTTTTTTTTTTTAAATCTGCATTTTGTGGCTATCAACCTAAATTCAGTTTGTTAAATTATTTAAAAATTAAATCATAATATAAAATTTAAAATGAATAATCGTCTTTAAATTAATAACATCTTTTTAACTGCCTGTCCATTATCCAACAGAGAAATTTGACTGATTTGTGAATTAGATATTCATTTTTTTTTTTACTTTACATTATGATTCAAGTCATTTTAAAATAAAACCTTACTAAAAAATGTTTTAATTGATGTTAGTTAATGGTCATGTGACATGCAGATACACAACCATGACATGCAGGTAGGGGTGGGAATTGCAGGGTACCTCATGATACGGTCACGTTACATGGCTCATGATTATAATATCACGATATGGTGATTGATAATCGATATATTGCTAGACAATCCTATAATTTTAAAAGATTTTATAAAGATTTTTCTCTTTATTAAAGTCCAAACTGTTATAAAACAGAAGCAGCAATGCTGGGAGCAGAGAAATCTATTTAAAAGAGCCTTATTAATTAAAATATCGATATTTGGCACCAGCGTATCTATTCTAGTATGGCACAGAAGGACGATGATTTATCTCCATATTGATATTTTGTATCTCCATATTGATATTACTTTTTTTTTTTTTTTTTTTTTTTTTTTTTTTTTTTTAAATTGAATCTTTCACTTTAAATGTTTTATTTCATAGTTGTTCTTTGTCAAACATTTGGCAACTTGTATAACTGTTCAGCCCAGTTATGCTGGTGTTTGCAGTTTCACAGATCTGTATCATTCAAAACTCGAGACTGTGGAAGGTTTATTTGATTCTGATTCTGATCCTGACTGTGTTCCTGTGATCCAGGTGTCGGTGCTGGTCATGTGTCACACGCGTGAACTGGCCTTTCAGATCAGTAAGGAGTATGAGCGCTTCTCCAAGTACATGCCCACGGTCAAGGTGGCCGTGTTCTTCGGCGGCATGTCCATCAAGAAGGACGAGGACGTCCTGAAGAAGAGCTGCCCTCACATCGTTGTGGGGACGCCGGGCAGAATCCTCGCCCTGGTCCGCAACAAAACCCTCAACCTGAAGAACGTCAAGCACTTTGTCCTGGACGAGTGTGATAAGATGCTGGAGCAGCTGGGTGAGCATCGCAATGAAATGTGCTTGATGTCTGTTTGTCAAGCCGAGCCTGTGATGATTAAAATGACGTGCGCGTTTCTCTGTCAGATATGAGGCGTGACGTTCAGGACATCTTCAGACTGACGCCTCATGAGAAGCAGTGCATGATGTTCAGCGCCACCCTCAGCAAAGAGATCCGTCCCGTCTGCCGCAAGTTCATGCAGGACGTGAGTACCATCTGTTCATTTTAAAAGGACATATCATGAAAATCGGACCTTTTCCCATGTTTATAATTGGGTCCCCATTTTGAAAATTGAGTCTTTTGGGTGCAGTGGAAGTTTTATTGAAATTAAAGCCATTTGAGCATTTATAAGTTGTCAGGCTGTAATTGTAGGTTTATTAATCTGATTATTGTTTAAGACTATAATGCGTGAAGAAGAGTGTCCGGTCTGAAGGTTTGGGGTTTGTTTTCAGCCGATGGAGGTGTTTGTGGACGATGAGACGAAACTGACCCTTCACGGTCTGCAGCAGTACTACTGCAAACTGAAGGACAGCGAGAAGAACCGCAAACTCTTCGACCTGCTCGACGTCCTGGAGTTCAACCAGGTGAGTTTGACTTAATGCTCATTTGAGTCTTCACAATTTGTCCAAAGCGACTAATGAATAAGGAATACAACAAGCAAAAATTGATGACGTGATCAAACTTGACCCTATTTACTCCAGTTTCACTGCATTTTTAGTTCAGGAAGAAGCCTATATTATGGTTTATGTCAGAAATGCTTGAGCTCATTGGCATTTCATGTTCTTGAGGGTAATTCTGTGTTCTTCCTGCAGGTGGTGATCTTCGTGAAGTCTGTTCAGCGTTGTGTGGCTCTTTCACAGTTACTGGTGGAGCAGAACTTCCCTGCCATCGCCATCCACAGAGGAATGGCACAGGAAGAGAGGTCTGTGTGCTTCACTGGTTATTGAAACATGAAACCTGAGTTTCACAAACATTTGTCAGCCCAAAACCCTTTAATCACCAATTATGTTCATTCAGTTTAACAGTACATTTGCATGTTCAAAGTTCTCTGTTGATAAATGGTCATGTAACTTTTTTTTGGTTTTATTTATTTTATTTTTTTTAAATGTAACACAAAAGGTAAATGACCTTTTGTAGAATATTTACAGTGCCATCTATATAAATCGTTTTCATGCCAAATTATCAAATGTCATTGGTTAGAATTCACAGATCCAACAAATAAGTACAATCTTTATTATAGTTCAATGGCAAAAATAAACATTTTCATTTTCTTTTTAACTTTTTTTTAGGACCATAAATTGTATATATTTTTTATTGTATATATTTTAATTTAGCTTTATGAACTCATGGACCCCAGTTGTTTGGTTGTTGTTTTTTTTTTTTTTTTTTTTTTTTTTTTTTTTTTTGGAACCTGTTTTCATCCCTGAAAGACACAACACATGTGATTACTCCTCTTTGATGTTTAATTGCTTGCAACATCTCTTTATATAAGTGTTACATACTCACTAAATCAGCATTTACCCTCAAGCTTTTTCTTTCAGCAACAATTCCTGTAATTCCTCATATGTTTGTGATCGGCCCTCCTTCAGTTTAGTTAATAGATGTGTTGCAATGACTTTTGCTGCGTCCCAATTCGCCTACTTGTACTACGTCCTAAAAGTATACTGTTTTTGTAAAGGAAAGTACATACTTTTGAGTGTGTAGCAGAAGAGTATGCAAGCTTTGGGACATACTACCTTGTCATAATTGCGTCTTTAACGGACGTTCTGTCGCTTAGTTAAGCAACCTGTAACTGTTTCAAACTACCCTGTCAATCATCTTGTCACAGTTAAAATCCTCCACATTCAATTTCATTTCCTCCCGTTTCGGAGAGAAATGTAGTCGCATGTTGATCTGCCAGTCATGGGTCTTTCATGCAGAGAACTCCTCATCTTTGCATAATGATGCATTTAAAAGTTAATGACCAAACGCATTGCTATAAAAGTTCACAATGCTGTTGTAGATGAAATATAATGTGGATAACATTTTAATAATAATCAGTATAACCTTTAAAAGCAAGGGTCTGCTGGGACACTTCAAGCACTGGATGGTATAATGCTTTTTTTTTTTTTTTTTTTTTTTTTTTTTTTTTTTTTTAAATCTCTCCTCGCAGGTTGTCTCGGTATCAGCAATTCAAAGACTTTCAGAGGAGGATCCTAGTGGCCACAAACCTGTTTGGTCGAGGGATGGACATTGAGAGGGTCAACATCGTCTTCAACTACGACATGCCAGAGGACTCAGACACGTATCTCCACAGGGTACGATTGCAGCCGCGTGCATGAATGTTTCAGAGCTCTGAAGGGTCGCGTCTCACGCTGTCCCGTCTCGTTCTCAGGTGGCTCGTGCGGGTCGCTTCGGCACCAAGGGTTTGGCCATCACATTTGTGTCAGATGAAACGGATGCCAAAATCCTGAATGATGTGCAGGACCGGTTTGAGGTCAACGTGGCTGAGTTACCTGAGGAGATTGACATTTCCACTTACAGTGAGTCTTCGGTCTTGTGCATTTTGAGCATGAAGGAATGAACCC